>NC_092754.1:4645316-4961816 GCF_047496795.1 Chiloscyllium punctatum | reverse complement strand
GAGCTGTAACCATGGACACCACCAAATTCACGCTATTCACTAAATTGAAGCCAAAGATGGTCACCCACATACTAAGCTCCATAAACTTGAAGTCATTATAATGCCGCCACCATGTCGTATTTCTCAGCAGGCCCCATTCATACAACACTAACTGTTTTGGTTCCCAGTCTAACAACACCTTGATCACAAAATCCTCATCTTGATTTTCAAATCCCATCCTCCCCACTTCACCCCCTGCTTTCTGCATTTTCCTTCGGCCTTCAGAGATCTCTGGAATACCCGTGCTCCTTAGACTTTCTAGCACCTTGGGCATTCCCAGTTTTGATCACTGCACCGCTGGAACGCATGTTTCCGGCTACCCATTCCCAGGCTCGGGAATTCCTTCACTGCACCTCCACACTTTGTCTTTACTCAAAAGCAATCTCTCTGACCAAGCTTTTGGTCACCTTGTGTAATTCACTGGGAGAAAGTGAGGACTGCAGATGCTGGAGATCAGAGTCAAAAAGTGTGGTGCTGGAAAAGCCCGGCCGATGAAAAGCCCATGCTCGAAACATTGACTCTCCTGCTCCTCGGATGCTGCCTGGCCAGCTGCACTTTTCCAGCACCAAACTTTTTGACTTGTGCAATTCCTTACCCCATTTTGCTCCATACTCAGGAAGCTGAGCAATGCTCCCTTTGGGTGCATAGGTACCCAGACATTACTGTGTGGGTCACACACAGGTTGCACCCTTTAAGAAAAACATCAAAGCTCCTGTACACTTAATGAATGGGCTGAGCACAGCAAAATAAAATCATTAGTGGGGAAATCGCTGACAAGCTTTTATTTACAGAGACACACATTGTATGCTGTGCACCTCGAAATAAATTCCCTCTTTCACTCTGGACCTATATTTATGCAACACACAAGGTGAGTCAAGACCCACCTTCTGAATATAATGACTCCCCATTGATAAAACATTAACACAAAGCATTCTGAAATATCTGTGCTCCTGTGCTGCAGTGGTAGTGTCCCCACCTTTGAGCCAGGACACCCAGATTCAAACCCACCTCTGCCTGAGTTGTGTAATAACATCACACAGCAGAGAAAATCTATAAAAGGGAAATGCCCTCTCTCCATCTCTCTGTCTCTCCCCACCTCTCCCTCACCTTAATCGGTCTTGCATATAAATTAATCAGTTGGAGAACACAAGTGATTTTCTTGTGATGTTGGTGAAAAAATATGAGTTAGAATCATAGAATCCCTACAGTGTGGAAACAGGCCCTTTGGCCCAACAAGTCCATACTGACCCTCTGAAGAGTCACCCATCCAGACTACCCTATTAGTCTACATTTACCCATGACTAATGCACTTAACCAACATATTCCTCAACCAAAACTGTCTTTAAAGATGTGTGGGTTTTCGTTTTTTTTTGGAAAATAGACCACAGACGTAGAATGTTCTGTGGCTTTCCATTCATGCCTAGATATATTCCACCCTCGAGGATGGGGGGGGGGGGGTGAACTGTTAATTAGGTTTTTAAGTGTTATCACATTATAATAACAAGCAGACTTGCTCTATGAACAGTAATCCAGTTAATAAAAAGAGGCCTCAGAATTGAAGGCAAAATCTAAAGTGAGAGAAACTCATTTTAACGTGATCAGGTATTTGAACTTTAACAGAGGGAAGAGACAGTTCACCAAAATGGTCTTCCCTGTCATGAACAAAATAATAAACTTCTACTTGAAGGAATTTGAAGGGACAGCAAAGCGAAGCACATTACACTGAGTATTATTGGAGGGAAGATTACCATAAAACCACAAAACATCGGAGCAGAAGAGGGAAATTTAGCCCATTGAGTCTGTCCTGACATCCAATGAGATCATGGTTGATCCGATGATCTTCAGCTCCACCTTCCTGCCTTTTCTCCATATTCCTTGATTCCCTGACATTAAAAATCTGTCTGTCTTAGCCTTGAATACCCTGACAGGAAAGAATTCCACAGATTCATGACAGTCTGAGAGTAAATTGCTCCTCATCTCTGTCTTAAATATCTGTCCACTTATTCTAAGATGGTGCCCTTTGGTCCTAGGCTCTCCCGTGACATCTCATGGGTCATTCAATATACTCAAGGCTGAGATAAACAGATTTCTAATCAGTAAGGTAATCAAAGTTTAAGGGGAAAAAAAGACCGGAAAGCAGAGTTGAGAATTATATCATCCATAATCTCATTGAATGATGATCTTACTAATGGTTTTAAAGGATGTTTCCGCTCAAATTCAAATCCAACTCCAACAAAACCACTTCAGATCACCCGCATTGACCTTTCCCTCAAACGTGAGACTAGTTCAGCCCAGTTTCTCAATGTCAAGTTGGGGAAGATCTGTTCTTCTTACGATGAGTACAAAATACCAGGGTTATTCATACCCCAATGCCTCACCTAGGTCTGCTGGGTTGGATGGTTTGAGAGCTGCAGCTGCAAGGCGGGCCATCATTGGGGAGATGAGCCCTTTGCTGGCTGTGATCTTCTCCATGATGGTGGTTGCAGCAGCTGGAGACAGGGGGATTGTGTTGCTGGACCCCGAGACAACTTGTGAAGGCGATTCCGTCGGCACGGTGGGAACACTGGAGGAGATGGCGGATATCAAGTTGGCTGCTGTCACAGGGATGGCCATGGAGACCCTGTTGGGAATGATAGGGAAGAAGGGGCCGGTATTGGAGAGACCGGCATTGGAGAGTGCCAAGGCGACTGGGATGGGGCTGGCCAGCGTTTGCGGAAGTATTGTCGACATCTTGGTTGCTGGGATGACGTTACTGGTCGGCCTGGCGGCCTGGCTCGAGGAGATCTCTGTGGTGGGAGTGGGGAGGAGTATCGGTCCCGCAGATTGTTGGCTTGTCGGGGATGCGCTCAGACTCGAGTTCTTGCTGCTTATCGCTGAGTAGTCAATCAGATCATCATTGCTGGAGTCATCCTGTTCATTCTCCTTGCGGCCCAGCAGCTGGGAAGCCAGGCCGGGACCTCCCGTGTTGCGGATGTGACGGCGTTCGTGTTTTCGCTTGTGCGAGGTCATCTGACTGGTGGAGGTGAAGGTGAAGCCACAGCCCACCCGGATACAGTGGAAGTGGTTCGTGGCCTTGCTGTAGACACAGCCCTCGTACTTGCACTCCTCGTATTTGTAGAACTTCTTGAAGCCATCCTTCGCGTAGGCGTCATCCTTGATGTGATAACTCTTGTGCTTTTCGATATCACACTTGTTTTTGAAGGTGAAAGTACAGCCAGGACGCCTGGGAAAATGGAGAGGTTAATGAGCAGACTGTATCGTTCCCTACATTCCAGCTCCCCTTTTGTCCCTCACCGTCATATACTCATCACTGAGTACAGGTCACAGTGCATGTGTGTCTCAGGTTTTCTTTCCACTAACAGCTTATCTTAATACCTAGAGGATAAAAAAGACTTGCATTTATTTGTCTCACAGTGCTTTACGGCCAATGAAGTACTTGCGGAGTGTTGTCACTGTTGCAGGAAAAGTCGAGCCAATTTGCACACAGCAAGCTCCACAAAGCGCAAAGTGAGAATAATCAGTTTTTTTTAGTGTTTTGCTGATTGAGGGGTTCATATTGGCCAAGGGGTAACTTCTCTGTTTTCTTTGAACCTGTGAAATGGAGTTTTTAATGCCCACCCGAGGGGGGACACAGTGCTTCAGTTTAACATCTCAGCTGATGGACTGCACTTCTGACAATGCAGCACTCCTTCAGTATTACTCTGCACCTGAGCATCAGCTTTGGTTTGTACACTTTAGGGACTTGAAACATCAACAACACAATGCTCCACGAGAGAGCTTACATCCAGATGTTTGTTACTCCTCCTCCAATCTCTTCACACGGCAGTTTGCAGTTATACAGCACATTTAACATAGTAAAGCATTCTAAGTTTCTTATATATAGGACTGCTTCAATTCTTGGGCCAAGGCTATTCAGCGCAGCTGGTCACATCTAGAAACTTTCTAAGGGTGACTAAGAGAGTCATAGATGTCACTTTATACATAGAGGGGGATATTGAATTGGATTGGGATGTACCTGCAGTGAAAGTGTGTGGTCTTTTGTCCATAGAACTGGCAGCCAAGGGTCCCACAATCCTCCGTCGCACGAAAGCGCTGAAAGCCATCGTTGATTAGCTGGGCGTTCTTCTTGTGGAAGTTTTCATGGGTCATCACATCAGACGTACTGGTGTAAACCTTAGTGCAACCCACCTGGAGGGTGAGAGAAATGGAAGGCTTTGTTGAGAGAGCTTCAAGGAGACTGTTGAGGGTGGGGAGGCGGAAGGTGAACGGAAGCTCAGGAAGGGAATGGGACTCCGGAAGCTGAATGTATGAGACTGCTATGTTGGGGGAAAGTTGGATAAGGGACAGAATCTAGTGAAGAAGAGATTGGAGGGGCCTGGAGTGACAACAATTGGAGGAGGATAGGGAGAGCAGAGACCTTAAAGAACCTTAAATGTGAAGGTGAGAATGGAAGAGAGTGCTTTCATCTAAATGAGTTTGTGCCTATGGGCCTGGATAGGTAATGACAAGTCAGGTACACCTCCCACCACCTTAACACTGTGCAGCTGTTGTAACTCGGGACCCTCCCAAACTCTTCATCCCTCAGGCTAGGTCTCATCCAGATTTTTCCCAACAGCATCAATGGCTGTCCCATGTAGTCAGTCACAGGAATCCCCTTCCCATCCTGCTATTTCATCCTGAGACAGTGTTTGGAGAAGGTGCTATTCAGTCATACCGAGGGATTGAACCTTTGCTCAAGGCGGACAGGACTGGGGTTGAGGGATGGAGCTGATATACAGCTCCACGACATTATGGCTTCGACAGAAGGTGTGGGGGGAGATTGTGCTGAGTTATGGTCAGTCCAGAAGTGGAAAACAAACTGAAGGCTCTGGACAATGATGAAACCTATTAAATACCAGATGCCTCACAGCACCATAGACCCGGGTTCGATTCTAACCTTAGGCGATTGTCTGTGTGGAGTTTGCACATTCTCCCCTTATCTGTATGGGTTTCCTCCAGTTTCCTCCCACAGTCCAAAGATGCGCAGGTTGGTGTGGATTGGCTATGCTAAATTGTCCCATAGTGTCCAGGGATGTGTAGGTTAGTTGCATTATCCATTGGAAATGCAGAGTTACAGGGATAGGATAAGGGAATGGATCTGGGTGGGATGCTTTTCAGCGGGTTGGTGTGGACTTGTTGGGCCAAATGGCCTGCTTCCACATTATAGGGATCCAAAGAAATTTAACCACTAGGGAAAAGCTTGTATGTTCTTATTGCCATAGTATTAGGGATGACTGAGAACTTGGGCCTTTCCCCTTTGTTGATAATTTCCCTTGTCCTACATTTATTGTGAAGTTGAGCATTTATTAGAAATAACCCAAAGTTCTATTATTTTTATAGAATCACTTTTCTAACAGAATAAGACATAAGACTCACTCAAGTACTTTTTCAAAGGAACAAGTTGAAACCACAGCATGTGGTCAGTGTGTTCCCTTCATGGCTACTTTTCCCTGCTTTAGTTTTGAGTGAGGTAATGGTTTTATTTCAAATTAGCCAAACCCTTCCACTGCTGTGCCAGAACTATCTCAAGATGAAACATCAGGGAGCTCTGATATTTTCTTATCTCTCTGTGTTCCTACTCAAACAGTCTCTTGGGTGACCAGAACTTGAGTCTTGCTGAACAAGGAATCATATTGCAGAAGCTTTTTTGTTTTGCACCCATTAGGACAAGTGCAAGAATGCTAAATTTCAAATAACCATAGCAACTTGTATTACAAGGGAAAAGGGGATTGCTTCCTTTTCATTTTATTTTCTCCATGGCAATGCTTTGTTCAGAATCAGTTTGCTAACCAGTTCCTCTGAGAGACCTCTGTGAGTGAGGTCAGGAGCTCTTTGGGAGATGTTGGGCATTCCTTTGGGATTATTAAGAGTTGACATGAATCTGCATAAAACATGGATAAACTCTATAGAACTGTCAAACTATCAAGCATTTTTAAAAATCAAAAATTCTGCTGAATTAAAATCATTCATTGCTATTTCACTGTTTGGAGACATACATCTGAGGGTCACCATTATAGGATTAGTGCTGCACCCACAACCTATTGTTATCACAGCTGGGGGTGGGGGCTGTAAATTCACTGTTTGATTGACAGCTCCACGTTGTCATGAAGTAATTTGCTGTCTTTAATATAGGGCTATGAATGCAAATGTTTGTTTTCCTTTCAAGTAAGGAATTAAGTGTTATTAATGGCAATTACTTTTAATAATGAAGCCTGTAGCAAATACTCAGAAATGTTATTCCATCTCACTGTGGCTCCTGAGGTCAGCCAATGGTGGATGCAGCTGAGTTGGCACGAAAGATAAAAGGGCAGATGGGTGGTGAAGGGGGTATGGGCTGGCACTAAGTTGGCATCAAGGCTATAAGGGGTCATGGAATGGCTACAGGAACATAGGTTGCCATTGGAGGAATATGAAAGATGGGTGGGGGTCATGGGATGCCATAGATGGGATATGAAATGTATGGTGGGTGGGGGGGTAGATTGAGGGTGTGGGAGAGGTGAGGCCTAGGTGCCTGTTTTATTTTAATGGAGAGAAAGTCCCAGAGCAGTAAAGGTGGGGGGAGGGGGTGTTTTCAACAGCTCATCTTAGCACCCGACAGCCTCTGCACTGTTTCTGGGGTCAGTGGGCCCATCTCCTGTTACCCACCTCCACATTCTGTGCCCCCCGTGTTCTCACACAGATGCAGCTAGGTCTGCTGGTTATATCCTGTTTATATCTCAGGCGCCCCAGCATTTTCTTTTATAGCAACTATTTGCATTTATATAGCACCTTAATGTGGAATAGCTTTTCAAGGTGCTTCTCCGGCAAAATAAAAACTGAGACTGAACCAGAGCAGGAGATAATAGGGCAGGTGATCAAAAGCTAATTCAAATAGGTTGCTTTTAATGAGTGATTTAAAACAGGAAAGAGATGTGCAAAAGCAATGGTTGGGATTCCAGAGGACCAAGGTCACTGAGGCATAATCTTTTCTCAAAGCTCACCTGTCCAAATAATAAGAAGAGGAATTTCAGATGAGTGTATTAAAACCCTGTCTGTTTATATTAGCATAACTTAATTGCATAGTCTAAATAAATTATTTAGTGATAGAAATTTCTGCTTTAATTGCTTTGGGTAGAAACAGAAAGATTGCATTGACTTCAGGTTTGGAAACTCAAGAGTAATTTTGTTAAAGTCAACTTCTCCCCTCTCTAGGTTTGCTCTTGTGCAGTTAGTAATTCCTCAGGGGTTAGGACAGATAATTTACTGTCAATATTTCACCTCAGGGGCCAGTTTAAAAGGGCAGTGCCTCAGCTCAGGAACTGCCTCCCTAAAATGCTCTACCTCTCATTCCTCCTTAAAGCTACCTCTGCGTCATCTGTCCTAATATCATTTTAGGTGTTTCAAGGGGGTTGGGGTATAACAGTAGGGAAGTCTGACTTCAGTTGTATAAGTGGCTAGTGAGACCACATCTGGAGCACTGTGAGCAGTCTTGGTCCCTTTATTTAAGGAAAGATATTATTTCATTGGAAGCAGTTCAGAGAAGGTTCACGAGATTCTTGGGGAATCAAGGGTCATAGAGAAAGGGCAAGGATGTGAGGAATGTCATATCAACCACGATCCTATTGAATGGCAGAAGGAGCACGACGGGCCGAATGGCCTACTCCTGTTCCTATTTCTTATGGTGGGAAACAGTGTCCTCTCGAAGGCTGGGAAGTACCTTGCCTATTGATGTGTGACATGGTTCTCAGTTCCAGAAGATACTTCTGTATTTGGAGCTCAGAGTTCCGCATGGAGCCAGGAAACATTGGAGGGAATGTAGATGTGAAGGCGCAAAGTTTGTTTGAATAAATTATTTTGATTCAACCCATTCAAAAGAGTTGCAACCCATCAGAACTTCTGGGCCAAAGATGCAGGTAGTAGTACCGCTGTGACACAGACCCCTTCAAACCCTGATCAACAGCCACCCAGGAAAGAGGACATTTTTTCTGGATCGTAGGCAGGAGGTAAGTTGGCAACAGGAATGACTTTAATCCCTGAAGGATAGCACCCATCAGCCACGTGTCCTTGTCAGCACAGTGGGGGTTGGAAGTGGTGGGGGGGGGGGAGAAGGAATCAGTCCTTCTGCTGAGCCATGCCCCCTGAGGATCTGGGATATTTTCCTGGATGGATTTGTCAGCAACCTACAGTCAACCCTCGAGGAAGCTTGGGTTAGGTCGTCTTTCCTCCACTCTGGTGCACACGTGGGTCTGTTCATTTCTCCAAGTTGGAATTATTGCAATTCTGTGGATCTCACAGGAAGACATACTCCATGAAGCTATGAGCTGGCTTCAGCTGGACCCCTGGACTGGTCTTTTACTGGGAAGAAAGTTGGCTGTGGATATGTGCAGAGTCAAAGGCGTAGCACTGGAAAGGTACATCAGGAATGAAGAGCTTTTGCCCGAAACATTGACTCTCCTGCTCTTCGGATGCTGCCTGACCTGCTGTGCTTTTCCAGTGCCACACTTTTCGACTCTGACTCTCCAGCATCTGCCGTCTTCATTTTGTCCTGTGGGTAGGTGCAGGAGATGCAGCATTCCACTGTCAGAGCCATTTCTTTTTTTATCATTCATTAACAGGATGAGGGCACCCCTGGCTGTGCCAGTATTTTTTGTTGCTCTGTAGAAGGTGGGGGTGAGCTGCCTTCTTGAACTGCTGTGGTCCTACTGCTGTGGGTTGACCCTTAGGGAGGGAATTCCAGGATTTTGACCCAGCGACACTGAAGGAACGGTGATATGTTTCCAAGTCAGGACGGGGAGTGTTTCGGAGGGGATCTTGTAGATGGTGGTGTTCCCATGTATCTGCTGCCCTTGTTCTTCTCAATCATCAAAGTTATAGAATTGGAAGGTGCTGCCGAAGGAGCCTTGGTGAGTTGTTGCCGTGTGTCTTGTTGATGGCAGATATTACCACCGGGTGGGCAGGGCTAAAGTTGGCCTGAAACAGGTTTGAACACATGCTTAGCTGAGGCTTGGCCAATATCACAACGTTCCTGCATTGTCTGAAGTGGTGTCTTTGAGATAGGACTTTTGACTGAGCTCCTGTCTATTTGTTCAGATAAATGTGAAGGGGCTGGTGACAGATTCCAGGGAGAAATTGGGATGTCATTCAATGTCTTGACTAACATTCCTGCCTTAACCACATTCATTAGTTCCCCCCCCCCCCCCCCCACCCCGTCCTTTGCTTTTATTTTCTGTCGAATTGGAGGGAGGGGTGTGACAGGGAAATGATGTGACAGGTCAGGTTGGAACTGAGCATAACAGACAATAAAAGCTGGAATTTAAAGCATCACTTTCTTTTTAAAAGATTTGCAGATTTAAATCTGCTTTGTTCTAAATTGTGTTAAAGACTCCCTAAAAATTGTATTGTTCATTCATAGTAATCTAACTCCCTTACTTCAAATCTTCATTGTTTGAACTTGACCTTTCCCTGTTGAGAAAGACCAGGAGGATTTATTTTGGGCTGAAGTCTCCCCGACTTGCATTATTTTAACTGCATGGTCCCCAGCCCAGAGCTAAAATTAGCCTCAGGCAATATCACGAATGTGCAGAGACCGCTCCTGAATGACAACATGCGACTGGAAGCAGGAAAAGCATTTCCTGCAGCAGATTGGGCTCAGGGAGCCTCTGCAGAGTTCACTGAGGATATCGCACGCTGGGAATTGAACAAGTGCGGATGTGTCATGAGTGTGAAAGACTGAAAAACTCGCAAGAGATACAGCCTTGCTGGAATTATAGCAGGCTGTGGTATGAGTGAGATTTCAGGTTTTTTTTAAATCCCATTTGCTAGAAGCTTTGTTCTTATTTCTCCTTTGAGAGGAAGGAGGTATCTTTTAAGCGTCCCTCGTTCAGTCTGTCGAGCCCTGCTCTGTCAGTGCTGAGGAGCAATGCGACTTCTAGGGGTTTCACTAGCTTTGTGCTTCCCAGTCAGGCTGCTGCTGTCTTCACTCTTGTCCAGCTCCTGTTCTGAACTTCTCCCTCCTTCACTAACAATGCACTCCCATTGTTCACCCAGACTCCCAAAGAGCTGCCTCACCTCTCAGGGTTTAAGGTCTGTGACCCAGGGCCGTGCTGCTTGGAGCTCCCTGCATCATTCCAAGAGTAAACTAGGCCACAGACATGAGAGAATTTTTCAATCTTTTTTATCTCATCAGAAATAAAAAGAACATTTAACACTCTCTATTTCACAAACTTGTTAAAGAGACAGGTACGCTCATTAACAGCCAAATTTTGAAACAACACAGCAAATAGTGCTGCTAACTCTCTGTACATCCTGACATCCTCCCCTGAAGCTGGTGATCCTGCTTGCACCAACTCCACTGATCTTTTTTAAAACAAATTTTCATGGGATGTGCGTATTGCTGGCAAGGCCAGTGTTTGTTTCCCATCCCTAATGGCCCTTGAACTCAGTGTCTTGCTCTGTCTTTTGGGGTCAGTTAAGAGTCAACTACATTGCTGTGGGTGTGGAGTCAGATGTAGGCCAGATTTCCTTCCTTAAAGGCCTTAGTGAACTGGATGGGTTTTTATGATAATCAATGATAGTTTTGTGGTCACCATCTGCTCCACTAGCTACCTGACGAAGAAGCAGCGCTCTGAAAGCTAGTGCTTCCAAATAACCCTGTTGGTCTATAACCTGGTGTTGTGTGATTTTTTTAACATCATCAGCGATGACTAATTATGGAATCTGAATTTATTAACAAAATATAATTGAAATTACTGAGTGCTATTATAGTGGGATTTGAACCCATGTCCCAAGGGCAGACTTGTTTCACACTTCCAGTATCCATTGTTCTTTGCTTTATTTCCCTACAGCAACAGCTTGGATCTCTGGATTTCTAGGCCAGTGACTGCACCACTCCTCTATTGGGTTGGGGTTCAATCGTCCAATACAGACACATATGCACACATGCACACACACGTCATGAAACACACATTACCCAGCAATGAATGACTGAATGGCAGTAAGACAGTACATCATCACTGCATTCAGTCTAAAGGAGCAGGCAGCTATCGCCTGCTGCTGGTAGGAGAGGGTTACCTGCATGCAATGGTAATGTGTACTCTTTCCATTAAGGTGGCAGCCATGGTAGTAGACACTGCAGTCATCCAAGGGGCTGAAGCGCATGAAACCATGTTGCAGGGAGTTATCTCTCTTCTTGTGCATGTTGTAGTGTCGTATCACATCCTGTTTACTGGTAAACCTCTGTCAAAATAACAAAAGGGAAATAGAGTCTTGTTAGTTAAGGGCCATTTGTGGGGGATGAAGGGATATGGGGGTGCAGGCAGTGAAATGGAGTTGAGACACAGAATCAGCTGCAATCTGACTGTCTTATGAGAAGAGGTTGGGTAGATTGGGTCTGGACTCTTTGGAATATAAAGGAATGAGAAGCAACCTTATGAAAACATACAAGATTCTTAGGGGGCTTGATAGGTTGATGCAGAAAAATTATTTTCCATTATGGGAGAGTCTAGGACCAAATGACATAATCTCAGAATAAGGGGTTGCACATTTAAGACAGAGATGAGGAGGAATTTGTTCTCTAAGAGGGTAGTAAATCCATGGAATTCTTTACCATTCAGGGCTGTCAAGGCTGAGAAAGACAGATTTTTATCATTAAGGGAATTAAGAGTTATGGAAACAAAGCAAGGAAAGTGGAGTTGAGGATTCTCCGATCAGCCATGATCTCACTGAATAGGGAAGCTGACTCAATGGGCTGTATCTGCTTCCTCTTGATCCTCATGTCCCCACTCTGCTTCACCATATACTGCCCCATGTAGCTGCTGTCTGAATACCACTTGCAGCTTTAGACAGTGGCATCACTCATTGTGACAACCTGCTGAAATCGTCATTTTTGGGGAGGCAGAGACACAGCTTTATGGTGATCGAATAAGTCAAACTCAGGAACTGGAACACTGGATTCACAACCTACAACTTGTTCATTTCCAATTCAGTCCAGTGGTTACTCAGGACTGACTACAGTTGAATTCTGTTGTCCATCAGTGGGATTCTGAGGTTTTACTGGTGAGGACGTGTGAGGATCACATTCTGTAATTGGAGGGAGGTTATGGTTTATGAATGACCTTTGACGATTTTGGATTTGAATTCAGTAATCTGGGGAACTGAACTCCTGTAACTCAGTTCATTTTTCATGAACTCCAAGGACCAGCAGCCTTCACTCTGGGCTCTTATTCCATGGTGTCTCCCTCCATCATATGCACATTTCAGCTCACTTCCACCATTTAACATCTGACTTTTGTTTCATTCCTCAGTGATTTCTTGCTCCATGTTTATGTGGATAGAATCCATGCCTCAGGTAAAGGAAGGGATTTATTGTATATTCACAGGTCTATCATCTTCTTACAGCACAGTAAGAAAGGCCATTCAGGCCATGACTCCTATGCTGGCTCATTGGAAAGATTAGTCCCCTCTCACCTTCTGGTGCAACAAATATTTTCTGGTTCAAGTATTCCAGCGATTCATCAATTTGTTTTCACCAGCTTTTCTGACCTTTACTTGCTTCATGAAAACATTTCACAGTGAGTCTCAGTTTCTTTTTAAAGTATCTGTTGGCAAATCCATTAAGGTAAAGTGAGGGTTGGGTGAACTCTGGGTTCCTGGAGCAAGTGTGCCTTCTCTTTATTACATCTTCTCCATTTGATTCCTTATTTTTCTGCTCCGTTTAAGAGCATTTGTTTTTGGAATTTCACCCCTTGTTCTGGGGGCAGCAGCTATTCACTCCAAGTGTGGGCCATTTAATTGTTCATTGGGTGGACTTGTTGGGCCGAAGGGCCTGTTTCCACACTGTAAGTAATCTGATCTAATCTAATCTAATCTAATCTAATCCTGCAGTCCTTGTGGTGTAGGGACTCCCAGTGCCACTGGGAGGAAATTTCAGGATTTTGACCTAGCAACACTGAACGAACGGTGCTATCTTTCCAAGATAAGGTGGTGTGCGGTTGAGAGGGGATCTTGCCAACATGCGGCAGGTGAGGTAGCAGAAAGTAGGGGGATGTGGAGTGGCTGTGAAATTCCACCTTAGATGTTAACGCCAAGTAAAAATATGAAGTAAATTATCGCCAACCAGGACCATAATGAATAGCAGTTTGAAATAGAGAAACCCCCAGCAGAAACGGAACTCCCTTTATAGTTCCTCTTTATACCACAGGTAGGGGATAGAAATGTCTGTACACCAGCTATTAGATAACACTTTACAGTTGTCTAAGTGTATCCCTTATGTCATAACAGTTTGCTTGTAAAAGCTTAACTGTTTTTAATGTTTCCATAATTTAAAGTCCATTTCAAGCTTTAAGTGTCGGTGGATGGCATTTCTTCTGCTGACTCGTTTGATTTTACCTTATGAAAGGAAAGCGTTTTCTTTAAGCCTTGCCTTCTTAATAATGGGCTGCTCACTCACCCACATCCTGACAGGAGCAGGTAAGTCACAGACAGGCTACCTACCCATCCCCCTGCCCACTGTGCCCTGCCCCTGCCTGTGGGTTCTGGCTTGCTTATCCTCTTCCCTCTCACCCTGGGAAGGGTCAGATTTTCACTGCCTTGGAGCTAGGACCGGGATCGGGAATTTGCTCCTTGATTCCAGGAGATTGCAAGGAATTTGAAGAGTGGACAGTGTCTCTATTTGGAGAAAGTGAGGACTGCAGATGCTGGAGATCAGAGACAAAAGGTGTGGCGCTGGAAAAGCACAGCTGGTCAGGCAGCATCCCAGGAGCAGGAGAATCGACGTTTTGCGTATAAACTCTTGAACTCTTATGCTTGAAACATCGACTTTCCTGCTGCTCAGAGGCTGCCAGACCGGCTGTGCTTTTCCAGCACCACACAGTTTGACTAGTGTCTCTATTATACCAGTTTGCAATAGGCTGATCGGACCAGGGCTCACTATCTCGCCTTGTTCATCAATCTGCCGGATGAGGTTGAATAAAAGCAAAATACTGCAGGTGTTGGAAATCTGAAACAAACACACAGAATGCTGGAGAAACTCAGCAGGTCTGGCAGAAGCTGTGGAGAGAGAAAGGCAGTTAATGTCTGGAGTCCAGTCTGACTCTTCTTTGGAGCCATCTTCTTCAGAAGATACATATTGGATTCAATGTTAATTCTTTCTTTATCTACAGTGTAAAATGTAATGCTTCTAACTAGTTTACGCTGATTCAATCTTGCTCATGGGATAAGCTTATTTTATGAGTTGAAGCAATCAGATTTATCCACTCCTCAGTCAGAACTCCATTCTCCAGAACTGGTTTCTCAAGCACCTCCAATTGAATAAATTGCTTATCTCGCTCTGAAATCTGCAGATCTGACAGTGGGCACTCATCTTCATCTTCATCATGTTCCGAACACCAGCTGTGTAAACCCTGAATGCCTCTGGAAGTTTGCAGCAAGAATTGATGAAATCCCTTGAAACAACACACAAACAGAGGGTTGCACACAGGCACTCCAACTTGGAGCTAGACTTAGAGAGCTGTGAGGTGTTGTACATACAAAGAGGAATCTATCCGAACTGGATGTAGCCACAGCAGAGTGCAGGGTTAAAATTACTCTGTGTGATATTTGTGAAAGTAACGTTATGAACATGTAATCAAGGAACAGGAGTAGGCCATTCAGCCCGTCGAGCCTGCTCCCCCATTCAATAAGATAATGGCTGTTCTGCTTTTAACCTCTTCCTGCTCTACATTTCTGCATATCCCATTGATAATCTGTCACCCTGTCCCTTGGCCATCAAGAATCTATCTCCCTTTGCCTTATCAATATTTAACGATTCTGTATCCACTGCCTTTTGAGGAAGGGAATTCCGAACACACTTAACCCTAAGATATTTTTTCTCTCCTCTATCTTAAATGGGTGACTGTCAATGTTAAACTATGACCCCTAGTTGTAGATTCTTCCAGAAGAGGAATCATTGTTTCCACTTCCACCTGGTCAAGTCCCCTCAGGATCTTGTATGTGAATTGAATTTATTGTCACGTGTACTGAGGCACAGTGAAAAGCTTTGTCTTTGTTCCAATTAATAAACAAATGTTCCAATTAGATCATCTCTGCCTCTTCTAAACTCTTCTGAATGTTGATGCAGTTGCTTTGTTAAGAAAGCTATAAATCTATACATTTGACATTATGATGTTACGATTACAATATCAAACTTAATCTGAAAGTATCTGTCGCCAATTGTAGTTTTTACTGTCAGAGCACATTAACGTCACCTCTCGGGTAAACCTCTGGCTTATTGCTTGCAGCTCGTTGTTTGTCCTCCTTTGCTGATCTGACATTTCTTTCAAGGGTTTAAGCTGAATAATGGGATTGGATCCCATTCCAGGTGTTGCTTTTAAGGACATTCTGGGCCTGGTCTGACCTTTAAACATGATTTTCCTCTTCCTCTTCCCGCTGGCAGGACATTTGATTTTAAGTGCAGGGAACCTGACTGTTTCAGCATCAGGAGGAGCAGTGTCCTTTGAGAGAAACACTGAGGTCAACAAACTCAACACAGGCTGGGAAGTGTACCTGAAGGAGAAACCTTACACATAACCATGGAGAGGGGCACCAATATCTCCTGTTATAATACTTGCAGACAAGTTGAATACAGTGTAGTGTTTAATCACTGGTCACTGCAGCACGTTCAGGCAGAATTGTTACATTATCATTTAATTTAACTTGCCACATAAACTCCAACTGATATCAGAACGACAAAGGAAGATGGCAGAATGTGTGCTGTTTCAGAGAAGCGGAAGGAATAGGGTTATAGAATGAGAGAGGGATAAACAGAATAAAAGAGGGTAGAGAGAATGAAAGAGAAAGAATGTGAAATAGACTGAGAAGGAAAAGGAGTGAAAGACAGATTTGTGAAATAGCAGGAATGTGAGTGAAAGAGAGAATGAGGGATAGAGAGAATGTTGGACAGAGTGAGAGAAGGATTGTGACTAAAGCAGATAGGATGAGGGATAGAGTGAATGTGAGAGAAATAATGTGTGATTAAAAAAAATGAAAGAAAGAGGAAATTCTGATTTTGAATGTTCCCAGTAATTTGTCATGCGTTCTGATTTATCCCCATTCTAGAACTTAGTCGATATTTAATTTTAATGTTTTTAATTCAGTCTGCAAGGAGAGGGATGTTCTTCACAAAAATGGCAACAGATGGTGAGACTGACGGTGGCAACAGTAAACAAGGATCCTGGCCAGCTGGCATGAAGGCAATGATTTTTAATGGAAAGAAAAAGCCCCCATGTGATAGAAATCACAGCGCTATCATCAACAATAAATAAAAGCTGCAAGATATTACAGGAGGTAAATCTGGTTTGCACTTTTTTTTAGAAATTGATTAATTTATTTTGTTCTTGCAAATGTTAAGCACTGCATGGAAAAATGAGTTACACAGAAATGGTAATGTAGCACAGGGGCTGGTGAAGCTGTATTCTGAGTTCATAGGGTTCCTGTTCAGATCTGCTTGAGTGGTGCCACTGTACCTGGTAATGGGGAAAGACCAGCATCCCTGTGACTGTTCCCAAACTAACTCACCGCCACCAGACACCAGCACTGAGGAAATGGGGAGGGACAGTATGGAATGGCTGGGGGTAAGGAAAATCAGAACTTCCCGGCCCCAAACGCTCCCACCAAACCTCTGCAACAAGCTCACAGAGTCCTTGGAGTTTTCCCACATTCCGTGAACAGCCAAAGTCAACACATTCTCAACATATTTCTGTTCTCAAGCATTCCCACATTAAGACCAGTACAAATGAAGTGAATGAACTCCAGGGATGATAAACGACGTGCAGAGTTGGCAGAGTGGATGGTGGGTATTGAGTTGACCATGCCTCAACTCTTTGCCATTACACACACACACACACACACACACACACACACACAAACACACACGTGCCCGGCGGTGATGCCTACTTTCAATCCCAGCATTGACGTGAATGCTGCATGTGGGCTTCCTGGGGGAAGGGGAGGGAAATCTGGTCGAGAGGAGGGGTTCCTGTTGATTACATGGCAGACTGTTTCTTGGAGCAGTGTGTAAAGCACTGCTAGTCCTGCAGCACCTCATTCACCACCTGGCTCCACAGTGAGACACCCACTCTCCAACTAACTTCACTTTATCCTCCCCTAAACAATTTAACTACGTAACCTGGAACCACAATATTAAATAGTATTCAAAATTAGGTTATAGTCCAATAGGTTTATTTGGAAGTATGAGCTTTTGGGGCATTGCTTCTTCGTCAAGTAGCTAGTAGGGCAGGATCACAGGACACAGAATTTATAGCAAAAGATCAAAGTGTCCACCCCAGTTCAACATCGGCACCTCCACTTCAGAATCAGGAGCAGGACTTAGTCAGGGGTTGGGGGACAGCATTAAAAATAGCTGGTGGTCTCTGTGTCTGCACTTCATTGGCTTTATCCTGCCTTCATGTCATCGGACACAATGCAAGATTCAGGAACAGAGTTCCACTGGGATTTTCCAGTCACCATCCAGGTTCCAACAGGTTGAGGGGGACATTGTATTTAAGTGGACCTTCCCCTGAATCCCATCCAATTGAGACCTCACTCACAGTGAGCAATAAAGGGTTAAGTCAGGGTTGATGTGTCTTATTAATGACTTCACACCTTATTTGCACCAGCAATGCAGGGACTAACTAACTAACATGTCTATGTTCCATGCGTGTACAGATACTGTGGTCCATTTAACCCCTGCGTTTTCTACAAGGGGAATAGTACCCCTTCTCCTCCCCCACCTTCTCCTCATTGGAAACCCGAGAGAATTCCACTGTTCCACAACAAGCTCTTCAGCCTAAGGTTAATTCCTCATTCAAATGGAAAATACAAAAGCAGAAGACAGCAGATACTGTGAATCTGAAATTAAAACTGGGAATTCTGGTTACACTTCAAAACCTCGGATTTCCAGAATCTGCAGGATTTGCTTCTGTAAAGCTAAAGTCGCCATTGTTCCACAGGACTGCTCTGTCTTCAGAGAGAGAGAGAGACGACTGGTGTGGGTTTAACCTGAGGGTCACCACACCTCAGGGGAGGGCAGACGTTGAGAAGGAGAGCCCTTCGTGGTAACCTCAGCCGGTGCAGGAATTGAACCCAGGCTGTTGGCGTCACTCTGGATTGCAAACCAGCCATCAATGCAAACTGACCCCTACCACTAATCCCCAATTCACTGCCTCTGCTTTTCATTTATATTCATTTGTGGGACGTGGGTGTCACTGGCTGGGCTTATGTTTATTGCTCATCCCTAATTCCCCTTGAAAAGTGGTTCTTGAACCTTCTAAGGAGGACTCTTCTGAAGACGCTGGGCTCTCCTCCCCAACAGGATTTCTATTTGTCTCTTTGGTTTGTTAAAATCTATTATAATTCTACCTTCTCCCTTGACCTGAAATGTTAACTCTGTTTTTCTGTCCATAGGTGCTGCTGAATTTCTCCAGCTATTCCTCTGTTTGTCATTTGATCACCAGTATCTGCAGTTCCTTACTTCATTCAGAGTGTAAGAGGGAGGTGCTACTGGGAGTACACCAACACAAGAAAACACACAGCCGTTCTGACCAAGAGTCATATCGGAATCGAAATGTTAACTCTGTTTCAGTCTCCACAGATGGTGCCAGACCCGCTGAGATTTTCCCTGCGTTTGTAAACTCCGCGTTCACTGAAATTCATTTATTCTGCACTTGTCACTTTTTTTTTAATATATAGGATACCAAAGTTGAGAACAACTGTATGAAGAATGTTATTTTTAAACATATTTTAGCATAAATAAACAAACAGAGGTGAGCTGGTGTTGTTAAACTTGTGTCCTGGAGTTGGTTACAGTACCTGGTAATTGCACTCAGGATCTAGACAATGGTAGTGCTCTCTGTACTGATAGGCACAGTGAATGTGTCCACATTGCTGACTGCCAGAGAACCTGCAAATGAGGGAATAAGAACAAGACTGATTCAGTGAAACTCCTGGGTCTTTGTCTTTAGCCATACCATTTTTATTCTGATGTCTGACTGTCAACTAAATCAGTATTCTCTGGTATTCGGAATCAGTGGACATCCTAGCTATTAACGGATGAATGTCAGATATCTCTGTATACAGGTATTCCCAGATCTTGCACTGTGACCTATGTAACCAGCCACTGTGGTACTGGGGGGTGATAGTGCGCACGGCTGTAACAAAGTGTGTAAAACTTAAGCGTGGGTCCCACGGTTTGAAACAGGATTAGGCCATTCAGCCCATCAAAACTGTCCTGCTATTCAACATGATTAAGGTTGAACAAACATTTCAATGTCTTTTACCCACGTCATCTTCATTATCCTGTATGCCAGTAATGATCAGAAATTTATCAATCTGAACCTGAAACATACTCAAAGATGGAGTTTCCACAGCCCTTTCTGATAGAAGAATCACAACCCCCTGAAGTATTTTATAAGTTTCAATGAGGTCACCTGTCATTTTTTGAAACTGTAGCGAATATAGGCCCAATCTCCCTTTTTGGAAGCTCCACCATCCCAAGAACAAGTATGGTTGCACTCCCTCTGTGGCAATAATATCTTTCCTGAGATTAGGAGACCAAAACTGGAATATTCCAGATGAGGTCTAACCAAACTCCAACACAACTGAAGCAAGACTTCACTCTTGTACTCAAATCCTCTGGTAATGAAGTCTTTCATCCCATTAGCCTTCCTAAAAACTTGCTACACTGCATGTTAATCTTTGTTAATAAGGACACCTAACCTTTCCAACCTCTTACCATTTAGGAAATGCTCTGCATATCTGTTCCTCTCACCAAAGTGAATAACTTCACATTTTTCTCTACGATATTCCATCTGCCACATTCTTGCCCATTTACTCAGCCTGCCAAATCCATGTGAAACCTCTTTACATCTTCCTCACAGCAGATTGTCCCACTCAGCTTTGTATCATTGGAAAATATAGAAATACTACATTTGGTCCCAAGTCATCAATATATATTGTGATCAACTGGGGCCCAAGTACTGAACCGTGTGGTACCCCACTAGTTACAGTCTGAGAATGAGAAAATGACTCATTTGTTCCTACTCTGTGTTTTCTGACAGTGCCAATACTCTGACTGCTGAACTTCACTCTTAGTGCTATCGAAATTACTTTCTGTGTTTCCCAGGGCTGATGACTCTCCAACCTGCAGGGTCATAGTCTTGTGGTGCATGGTCAAGGAAAGCTCTTCACTTAGCGGGGGGTGTGGCCTTGGAAATTCTCTCGTGGGCTGTGAATGCTCAGTCGTTGATTCTATTCAACACATAGGGACCAATATATTTTTGGACATGGCGGAAAGCAAAGGATGCTGGGATAGCACGAGAAAGTGAAGTTAATGTAGAAGATCAACCGTGGTCATATTGAATAGTGCAGCAGGTTGCAGGGGCTGAATAGCCTCCTCCTGCTCCTGCTTCTACGTTAGGAGAAGAGGGTAATGACATACTTGGCCTGGATTAAATGTACCGAGCGTCATACTCTTGGGGATGTTACAAAACAGTTGGTCAGCCATGAGGACACTCATCCCTTTAACACCCCTAACATTTCCAATTGGGTAAGGGTGAGGGGTGTAGTGGCAGAAGAGATTTCTTTTCCTGATCTCTCAATAACATTATAAATGTAGCAGGAGGACTCTGCATCAATGCCATTTGACTTCATCAGTCAGGGCATTGACGATAAAATTTGACAAGTCATGTTGCAGCTGTCTGAAACTTTAGTACAGCCATATTTGGAACATTGTGTACAGTTCTGGTCTCCGCACTGTAGGAAGGATGTGGAGTCTTTGGAGAGGGTATAAATGCGGTTTACCAGGATGTTTCCTGGATTGGAGAATTCAGCTGCAAGGAGAGGTTGGACAAACTTGGATTGTTTTCATTAGAATGTCAAAGGCTGAGGGGTGACCTGATTGAAGTTTATAAAATTATGAGAGGTGTGGATAGAGTGGATATTTGGAGTTTTTTCCCAGGGTGGAAATGTCAACAATGGGGATGGGGGTCAGGGGTGGGGGTGGAGGCGGAGGCAGAGGTTTAGAGTGAGGGGCAAAGTTTAAAGGAGATCTGTGAGGCAAGTTATTTTACACAGAGGATGGCAGGTACCTCTAACGTGCTGCCAGGGAAGGTGATGGAAGCAGAGACGAAGGTAATGTTTAAGAGGCACTTAGATAGACACATGAACAGGCAGGGAATAGAGGGATGTGACTGAGTGCAGGCTGATGAGATTGGTTTAGAATAGCATCATGGTTTGCACAGACATGGTGGGCCGAAGGGCCTGTTCCTGTACTTTTCTATGTTCTGCCAGATGGGTTTTTAATGACAATCAACAGTGCTTACATGGGGGCCATTGGGCTAGCTTTCAGATTGAAATTTCACCAGCCCCCATCATGGAGTTTGAACCCTTGTCCCAGATCATTAGCCTAGGGTTCTAGATTCCTGGTGACATTACCAATACACCATCAGCTCCCCCATTAACCATTTCCCCTCATTCCCTACCTCTGGCCACCCCTCTGAGAGCAGGAAGCAAACTGGAATTCTCCATCAGTACTCAGCCAATCGGCCTGCCACTGGGTGAGTGACCTTTAGCAGCATCTTTGCATTGATAAGCTCCTTTATAGGTGATCCTGTAAATGTCCGAACCTCACGGTTTCAGAATTTCAGAGTTCCACCTTTCCCATCTCAATCATGTACCCAAAGTGCTACATGTGCAGTCAAACAGACTATTTTCAGTAAGAAGAGTACTCTGTATATTTGTAAGGGGAGGTTTCTGAGATTGTATTAAAACTTGGAGTGGTCCCTGAGAGTGTGTTCATGCTTGGGGGAGTGCTGGGGTGGGGCAGGTTTGGCTTGGCACAAACACAATAAGGCTATAAATTCATTTCAAATAATTTGGGATTTTATCTATTTACACTTGCCTTTCTGGGCCAAATCAGACTTCGTTTATTTTTTAAACTTTGCCTCCCCTGGCCACGACTTTATCTTAAATATTTTAAAAAAGGCAGTAATCATCACTAACAATGTCACGTGAATGTGTTGTGGCCATTCCACAATTCCCGAGGGTGGGAATGCAAACAGCTGAGAAATGACCATTGGCCAGGTCAATATGACCAAATGGGAGCAATGATCCCTCTCAATTCTCCATCTCAGCCACTGAAAGTATTTTGTTGCATTGAAGGCTCCTCGTGCCTGTTTGTATCAATAAGAAAAACAAAGGCAAAAGCTAATTATTTAAATCAGATTTGGTCTGATGTAAATTTCAGACTCGGTAGCTGACATTTTAGAGGCAGGTTTTGAGTTTTATTCTGGTGGCACTTAGATAATAGACATTACTCAGAAATACAAGCTGCAAAAATCATTTCTCTCTGTTCATAGTTGTCTGCAGGTGTTATATCAATCCTAATAAGTTTCAGTTTGTGGGGAGTTCTGCTGCTTAGCTGGCAGCATAGCAACAGGGCCCGGTGTGGTGTTTTTCTTTTGTATTGTCAGAGGCAGTAGTAACCCGGACAAAGACTGGGCCCTGCTGGTGCCTGGAGATACTGTTGCTAAGCTAATGATGTCACTATGGCATCCTTGTGGAATATGCAATGTCTGTTTTAAGTTGCGTTTTAATGTCTTGTCAGTCACCTTATTAAGGTTTGTTAATGTCACTGTTATGGTTAATAAGAATAAGTGGTAGGTATTAATTGTCTTTGGGTACATATTATTAAAAGAGCGCTTGTGGCACAATGGTAGTGTCCCTACTCATGGGCCAGGAGTCCCAGAGTTAAAATCCCACCTCCTCCAGGAGTGTGTCATAACGTCTCTGAACTAGTAGATACCTACTTGTAAGTAGGAGAGTGGGTTCTTGTGGTGCAGTAGTAGTGTCTCTACCTCTGGGCCAAGAGTCCTCAGTTCAAGTCCAAATTTCTCCAAGGGTGTGTGATATAATATCTTTGAAAAGGTTGAATTGACTCCATTTTAATTTAGTCCCCTCCCTCTCTCCCTAACTTTCTCCCACATCTGTGGTCACTGCATTGACCCCGATGGGCTTTGCATGTAAATTGGTATTCGATCCAGAAACACGGGTGATTTAATGGTGGAGGATAAAAGAATTAAAGTAACATAGGTGATTTGATGGTGAAGAAAAAGGTTTTCAGAGGTGAAAAAGGCACAATAAAATACGGGGAAGCTGGGTCACCCAGGATGTAGGCCAAGAGCTGTGAGACTGAGCAAATCAATAAACTCTCTCCATAAAGAAAAACTTAGTTTTAATCTTAGTTTTCTACTTCATTAGTTGGCTTGGAGTCTTTAAACACAAATGTACAGTATTCCTTTCTGACTGATTGAAACTTCAGGCTCAATAAATGAAATGTCCTTCCAGGTTAGAGGTTAGTTGCCAATCGATATGGTGCTGAATTCTGACCATATCAACAGGTCTGTCTCAGTGGGGATTGGTGGCAATTTCAGACTTTAGAACACCATGGACAAGCTCAACGTGAAAAACCTGCCATTCCCTCTGGTTCTGCTACTTGGTAATCTGACCCCCATATTCACACAGTGCAATCTTGATGAGAAACCGAGGAAAACAGAACATGGGTAGCATTAGTGAGACAGCACCTGGAGTATTGCGTACAATTTTGAAATCACTTATCTGAGAAGAGATGTTACTGCATTTAGAGGCAGTTCAGAGGAGGTTCTCTAGATTAATTCCAGAGATGATGGCTTTGGTTTATGAGGAAAGATTGAGCAGTTTAGGTCAATACTCTCTTGAGTTTAGAATAATGAGAGGAGATCTAACTGAGGGATATATACGATGCTAAAGGCAGTGACAAAGTGGACATAGAGAGGATGTATCCAGAATGAGAGATGATGGTTCAATGCAACGGGGTAGCAGTTTAAAACAGAGATGAGGAGAAATTACTTCTCTCAAAGGGTTGTGAATCTGTGGAAATTCACTCCCCTCGAGTGAGGCGGATGCTGGGACATTGAGTAAATTTAAGGTGAAGATGATCAGATTTTTAATTAGTAACAGGTTGGTGGGTTTTGAAGCTGGGCTAGAGAGTGGAGTTGAAGCCAAGATGAGATCAGCCATAATTGTGTCAAAAGGTGGAGCAAGGTGCTGAATGGCTTCCTCCGGCTCCTGGATCTTACATTCTTATGTACTTTGCTTGGGTCCTGGGCCTAGTACAATGTACTGTTGGAGGTTACCATAGGAACCACTCTCCCTACATGCTCCACCTTCACAGTCCTGTAATTGGTACTTCAGGCAACATGTGTTCACTGACAAATCCCTCAGTGCACTGTGGACAATCTCATACAGTCAAACTGGTCTTTCCATTCCATCTCCAGTAATTTTGTATCTCATGAGCAAACATTTTCATACCCCAGCGTTTAATCTTTAATGTGGGGAGACACCAGGGCAACTCTGCAAGGCAGACAGGCCTTCACTTGAGGGACGGAGAGTGAGGGCGGGAGGGAGGGAGGGATAGGCTGATTAAAGCTGCAGTTAGACAGAAATCCTTCTTAGAGAGTGGCTATGCTAACTAAAGGGATTATTCTATTGGTAAATAGTTAGAGATACAGGACGGGTGTTGGTGATTGAGACCTCTCTCCAGAAACATCATTGTAAATTCACAAGGATGCAGTTTCAAGCAAATCAACTTGTTCATCTCTCCAGGATGATTTCAACCCTTCAATGACAGGCAGGAATCTAAGTTCTTGGGAGCTACAGGTAAAATGATTGATCACAGCAGGAACAGCCCCTATCACCTTCACAACTTCAGGTCATTTTCAGAAAATAAAAAATCAACCAACCAGCATTCTCTGAGCAGATGGGGTGATTTGGGGTAGAAGCCGTCAGCAGGTAGATTACTGCAATGAAATATAAAGAACTTTAAAACATTAAGTGCCCAGCAGAGAACAATTTCATAACGAAAATACGAGCTGGGGATGGGAGGGAGGGGGGTGAGGCGGGTTTGGGGGAGAGAATATCTGTCATCTGTTTATTTCACTGTAACAGTAAATGTTCCCGACAAGGTGACAGAGGCAAGGTGACGAGAAGGGAACAGAACAGTTTTGATTCATCAGTGAAAGGAGATCCAAGGGACAGAACCCAGCTCTCTAAAGATGGAACAAGACACCAGGTACTCCTATGAAGTTGACAAGAGGCTGAGAGAGGTTGAAGAAAGAACAGAAAATCCCCCCACAGATGTCATGGTTGAGATGATTCATACAATCAGGCAAGAGTTATGAGAATGGTGCCACTCGCACTGTAAGTTTCCGCTAGGGGATCTGGGGGGTGGTTCCCCATGAATGTCAAATCTCAGCCTGCATTATTCTGCATCTTACAGTCTGCCCAGCCCACTATTGCACACTCTGTGCAGTGAAATAAACTATTTTCAGTAATAAGAGTACGGTCTCAATATTTGCAAGGGGAGGTCTCTGGCATTTTATGAAAACTTGGAGTAGTCCCTGAGAGTGTGTTCATGCTTGGAGGAATTCTGGGCTGGGAGGGGGTGGAGGTGGTGGTGCCTGGGTGATGGTGCCTGGGTGATGGTGCCTGGGTGATGGTGCCTGGGTGATGGTGCCTGGGTGATGGTGCCTGGGTGATGGTGCCTGGGTGATGGTGCCTGGGTGATGGTGCCTGGGTGGTGGTGCCTGGGTGCTGGTACCTGGGTGGTGGTACCTGGGTGGTGGTACCTGGGTGGTGGTACCTGGGTGGTGGTACCTGGGTGGTGGTACCTGGGTGGTGGTGCCTGGGTGCTGGTACCTGGGTGGTGGTACCTGGGTGGTGGTACCTGGGTGGTGGGCCAATGAAGTGTAGGTTCCTGCTCTCCAAGAAATGGAAATGACTTTCCTAATGCGTTAATATTCAGCATTCGTTCATAGCTCCATCTGCTGGGATCTATTTCAGGATCAAATTAATTTTTGGACAATGTCTTGCTAAAAAAGGCCAAGGATTGAGAATGGAGGGAGAATGGTCGGGTCACTGCAGAGGATGAAGATGTAGGAATCTGATTGTGTGTGGGACAGAATGAGTGTGAGAGTGTGTGTCTGAATGCATGTGCACATGTATGTGTGTATGTGTGACAGTGCAAGTGTGAACATATGTGTGAAAGTGTATATTAGAGCGCATGTGACTGTGTATATGTGTGAAATTGTGTGAGTGTGTGAAGAGTGTGAGTGTGTGTGTGTATACATATATGAGAGAGTGCATGTGTCAGTGTGGGTGTGGATATGAACTTGTGTGTGTGTGGGAATGTGTGTCAGTGTAAGTGACAGTATGTGTACCGTGAGTGTGTGTGGGGCTGGGAAGTTTCTGTTTAAATAATTACTGAGAAATAATAATAAAGATAAGGAAGGTTTGTATACAGAGGAGACAAAGACACAGTTGTTAGAATATTGTAGTTCCACTCAGTGACCTGGGTATAAATTCACGCTGAGCAGACAACCTTCCCTTTTTATGTCAGTAATGGTTCTAAAGTGGAATCAGTTTATCTACTTCCCAAACCAACCTCGCGTGGACATGAATCTGTAGCACAAAACTGTCCTTATAATTCATAATTCATAAGTGGCAGATGGAAAATAGTTATCCGTAATTTTGCACACTGCATATCAAACCTTCACTGTAATTGTACTTCAACCTGTCTGATTCTGCTGCTCAGATTAGCTAGGAGGAAAGCATGGGTCCATTAAAAAGACAGCAAATTAGAGAAGAAGTTGATTCAGCTCCCCCCCCCCCCACACACAATCGCCTTGCTAATATTCTCAATCAGGTATCACTATTCTGAGGAATTCAGTCCGTGACACACCCTAATGAACAACCAGAGCATCACGGTAATTGCCACCCAGAATGCTATGTAGCTAGGACTCACGCTACAAAAAAGTCCAACTAATTCAATCATCAGACAGAATTATCTCCAAGACATGACACAGATACAGCACAAGGATGAGACTTGTTAACATCCCAACATGTTGTGTTTCGGATTGGAAGGCTACAATTGCAATCAGACAATGCCTATGATCTGGGTTTACTTTCGATTTGCATTGGGTATAAAAGTCTTGTAGGTGCAGTGGGCAATGCCTCTGTCTCTAAGCTCCAGGTTGGAATCCCATTCTGGGACTTGACACCCAAGGGAAGTGCGTACATAATACAGCCAACAAGTTAAGTATGAACTTGTTAATTCTCCATTCCCAAAGTATGCCGATGGCAGGCAGTAAGAGCCAATGAGATTCCTGAACAGCCATGTAATGGAAAGAAAATTGGAGCCTCTACCAATGCTGTCCCTCACTCTGGGCTATAACATGCAGATAAATGTGAAGGTAGCCACAGCAACCTGGTCTTCCTGAGTGCACTGCTACACACCACAGTGGTAATGCATCATTGAAACAAACACAGCACACACAATTGTCCAAAACAGTGGGGAGTTTAGCTTACAAAATCATCACTTCTATTTGGAATTATTTGTGAGGAGACAGTAGACAAATTAGGCCTGGTTTTTCTGGAACTTAGAAGTTAACAATGGATCTGATCAAAGTCTTCAAGACATTAACAGGAAAAGACAGGGCAGATAAAGATAATCTATTCCCACTGACTGGGGGATACTAGAACTAGGGGCATAGTCTGAGAATTAGAGTCAGACCGTCCAGGAGAAATGTGATGAAGCACTTCTACACACAAATAGGGTAGGTGTTTGCAACTCTCTTCCACACATGGGTAATAGGTGCTGGATCAGTTGTTAATTTTACACCTGAGAGAGGTAATGTTTTTGTTAAGCAAGAATATTAAGGCAAATGGGCCAAAGGCAGACAGATGGAGTCATCATTGAATGGCAGAAGGGTATCGAGGGGCTGAATGGCCTATTTCTGTTCCTATGTAAATTCGGGTCCTGTGGGGAGAGGATGGGTGACAGCAGGTTCTACAGTGTAGAAGTGTGACTGTAGTCTATCATTCCCACTGTGGCTGACTGTACTTCCCTCAGTGAGAAAGGAATGTGACAAAATAACAGCAATTTAACTCTCTCTAAATGGGAATGAATTTCTGATTTAATATAATCAAAACATTGTCATACTCAAACAGGAACTTTCCCAGGAGACACTTTGCTAAGAAAATAGAATGATGACAGTGAGAAGCAGAAGGAGGACTTGAGCTTTACTGGGATCAGAGGTTCGATAGATTGGAGGGATAGGATTGAACTGGCTACTGGAATTGACAAGAAATGGGAGGAGAAACCTGGCCTTATTGGGACTTCTGAGTGTAGTGTGATAAATGAAACTTGTACTGTGGTTTGGAGCTGCCTTTGGGCAGAGAATTAAAGGTAAAGGTGGAGAATAAATGGGAAATGTTGCTATAGAATTTAGATGGGCCACTGAGAGCTCAGTTGAGTGCTCACTCTGCATTCTGCAAAACTCCTGTGTGTGTGTGTGTGGTCTGCAAATGTACACAATTAAGAAGGGACTTATGATTGAAGCATGGGCTATCAGAAGAGCAGACTGAATTCTCCGTGCCTCCCGAGCACCTCCCCCCCCCCACCTCAGTAACTCCCTTGGCCAACTCCCAACATGCTGCTTTCTTCTCCCGGATAATTGGCTCCCACCCCTTTCTCCATTCACACTGGCTCCTTGTAATAACATGGCAAACAAAATATGCAAAAATCAGCTCAATGATTTGGTTCATTTACATGTAAGTGCAACTACAGCACTGGATTCAACATACTCCTTTGTAACTGAGGGGAAGATAAAACAGCAAGTTGTAACAAGATGTACCAATTCACTGGAGGGTTGGCAGTGGGCAAGTCGGAATTATCAACTCTTTGTTTCAAACATCTCTCAAATACACCTTTCAGCTTCAAGCAGCTATACAGGTTGGACTATATTTTGCCTTAGAACGCTTTATTTTCATATTTAAATCCAAAATTCGTTTACTGAATGTAGTTATTGTGTTTTCACATTTTATGACAATATTTAGTTTGCATAACTGGTAATCCCTCTAATAATGAGATGCATTTGCCATTTTTATTAAAAAAACAACTTGCTTCCTGCACCTCCCATCTCCTCCTGTCACCAGTCTGTTTTTCTCAATAAAGTCTTAAACAAGGAAAAATTATTGCATCATCCATAAAACTGTCATATCTGGAACTTGTAGTTTGAAGGGATAAGTAAAAACAGGAAATTAATGTTTATGGGTGTATCTGGGAAACTATTTGTTAAAGAAGGGAAATATATATATTTTTAACAATTTAGCTGACAGTTTTCATAAATTCAATGCCAGCTGCTCTTGATAGTGCTCCCTATGCACCCAGACTGAAGTGAGCCATCAGTAAATCTGCTGATGTTGCTCTGTCAAGCCCCACTCACCGCAAGGGTGTTTATTTAACTTTTTGGACAACACTCAAGTATAATTTGTGCTTGACACATCTCCTTGTTTGCAAGGAGTAGTGGAACATGATTGGAGCCACATCTCTGTATCATCACTCAAGTACAAAAAGTCAGGTTGTCATCAATAGAAAACAAAAGCGCTGTTTCAAATGTGGCAGAAGGAAGGCACAAAGCGGCTGATTGAATGCCCCACCCTATTCCCATTAAAAACATCAAGGAGTATGGGGATGACATGCTGGAGTAGGACCAGCCATGATCTAGGTGAAGGACTGAATGGTCTCCTCCTGCTCCTATTTTATGTTAAAGGAATTTGAATTGAGCTGAATGCATTCCTGAAGATGTGGAGAAAGGTGAAAAGAACAATTCTGAATTGGAAAATGGAATTTTATTCAGTAGCTGAAAGCATTCTGCTCCTCAGCTGGAAGGCGACTAGAATCAGCTCAAGGAGCGTCAACACAATGTCGCTATGATGCTGCTGTTGTCTAGTGATCTGGAAAAGCGGGGTGTTGGCTCTAACCAAATGTGGGAGATGTAAAGACTTCCGTCTCATTGGGAAATCACATGACACTGTTGGGGAAAACTTTCCTTCAAAACCCAACTTTTTGAGTGAGATCACAACCATCTGCCTCACCCTGTGCCCCACAATGCAGGCAGTCAGCCTGGTACTGGCTCAAAGTGCTCAGTAAATCCCTCTCACACACTAATGCTTCATTGAAGGTTCCATGCAGTGGGAGGAACTCCTGGTTTGAGTTCGCCTGGCCAAACAGCTTCAAGTAAGACCAGGGCAGCAGAGGGGAGAGCAGAAGCTCCTTTGCCTATTGCTGTCAAAATATGATTTTCATCTTGCACCCATCAGGACCATTGCAAGAATGCCAAATTTCAAATGGAGCAACAACTTAAACAGTGCAAGAAAAGGTAGCCGGGTGCAATCGCCATGGCAACATCTCAACCAATCAGAGTCAACTTGCCAACTAATCAGCACCCGTCCCCTTGTGTTATAAACTTTGACATTTGCCATCCCTGCATCCATCCCGATGAGTGCAAGATGAAAAGCTTCAATGACAATGTTCCGGTTCTGTACTGCCAAGTGACTGTTTGAAGTTAATTTCTTGGGATTGATTTTCAGTTTGGGTTTGGGCACGTATGTCATCATTAAGTGCAAGTGTCTGAACTGGACCAGTCATGAGATTAGATTAGATTAGATTACTTACAGTGTGGAAACAGGCCCTTCAGCCCATCAAGTCCACACCGCCCCGCCGAAGTGCAATCCACCCAGACTCATTCCCCTACATTTACCCTTTCACCTAACACTATGGGCAATTTAGCATGGCCAATTGACTTAGCCTGCACATCTTTTTGAGTTGTGGGAGGAAACCTGAGCACCCGGAGGAAACCCACGCAGATACGGGGAGAGATCTACACTATGCAGTGGCACCAATCAGTACCAGGCTGAAGGAGCTGGCAACTGGTAAAGGAAGGCGGCTGTATGATGGAGGCTGCTGTTGCCTTGCTGAAACTTCTTCAGAATGCCAGCATCTCAAAATGCACAGCAGTAGCTGAAATGGCCAATCGGAAGCTAATGTGCTCATTCTAATATACAAACTCCTAGCTGTTTTTGAAACTTTTTACCTGACTGAAAAGAATAAGTTTTCAACTTCTGCCTGCATTGAAGCAGACAGCTGTGTATCATCATGCACTGGCTGTTTGGGTTCACTGATCTCCAAATTGAAAATTACCTTCTCGTCCTCCCCAGCTTATTAACCAGCTCCTCAAAGAACTTAAAAATAAAAATAAACTTGCAAAGTAAGTGACCTCCCACTTAAGTTGGAGCTAAGGATGTTTTTCTCTCAACAGGTTATGAAATTTGGGGAATGATCTTACAGAGAAAAATACAAAATAGGAGCCAGTCGGCCATTCAACCCTTTGATTCTGCTTCACCATTTAATATGATCATCCAACTCAATACCTGTTCCTGCTTTCTCCCCATTCCCTTTCTGCCCTTTAGCTCTAAGAACTATATCTAACTCCTTCCTGAAAACATTCCGCGTTTTGGCCTCAGCTGCTTTATGAGGCAGAGAATTCTGCAAGGTCTGGGTGAAGACATTTCTCATCTCAGTCCAAAATGGCCTACCCTGTATCCTTAGACTGCGACCCCTGGTTCAGGACTCCTCAGTTATTGGGAACACACTTCCTGTGTTTACCCTGTCAAGTCTAGTCCTGTTAGAATTTTATAGGTTTCTATGAGATTTCCCCCACCCATTCTTTTGAATTCTCGTGATTATAATCCTAACTGACTCAGTCTCAATTCATATGTCAGTGCTGCCATCTCAGTCTGGTAAACCCTTGCTGCACTCCCTCTATCACCAGAACATCCTTCCTCAGATAAGGAGAGCAAACCTGCACACAATACTCCAGCTGTGGTCTCACCAAGACCCTGTATAATTGCAGTAAAACATCCCTGCTCCTGTACTTGAATCCTCTCACTATGAAGGCCAACATATCATTTGCCTTCTTCACTGCCTGCTGCAGGTGCAAGCTTACTTTCAGTGATTGGTGCATGAGGACATCCAAGTCTTATTGCACATTCCCCTCCCTCAATTTACAGCCATTCAAATAATAATCTGCCTTCCTGTTTTGGCTACCAAAGTGGATAACCTCACATTTATCCACATTGGACTGCATCTGCCATGCATTTGCCCACTTACTCACCTTGTCTAAAATACACTAAAGCATCTCTGCATCTTCCCCACAGCTCACCCTCCCAGCCAGCTTTGTGTCATCTGCAAACTTGGAGATATTACATTTAATTCCCTCATCTAAATTAACATATTATTGCGAATAGCTGTGGTCCTAGCACTCCACTACTCAGTGCCTGCTATTCAGAAAAAGACCTGTTTATTCCCTACACTTTGTTTCCTGTTTGCTACCAGTTGTCTATCCATGTCAGTGCACTGTCCCCAAACCCAAAAGCTTTCATTTTAGATGTTAATCTTTTATGTGGGACTTGGTGCAAACCTTTTGAAAGTCTAAATAAACCATAACCATTGGCTCCATTTTATCAACTCTTCAAATTACATCCTCGAAACATTTCGGTATTTTTGTCCCTTTCATAAATCCATCCTGACTCTGTCTGATCCTCACCATCGCTTCTCAAGTGTTCTGTAATTAATTATTTTATAATGTACTCCAGAGTTTTCCTCAGGCTAACTGGTCGATAATTCCCAGTTTTATCTCGACCTCTCTCTCCAAGTAGAGGAGTTACGTTAGCTATTCTCCAAATTGTCACATTAGCTACCGTCCAAACTGTAGGAACTGTTCCCAAGTCTATAGACTCTTGGAAGCTGAAACTGTTTTGCCCAGAAGAAGCAGGTCATTTAATATTTTTCAGGCAGAGGTAGATGGATTTTGACAAACATGAGCGACAAGGGTGATGAGTCAGGTAGGAATGTCCAACTGAGGCCGAATCAGATCAGCCAGGATCTTACTGAATGGCAAAGCAGGCTAGAGGGGCTGAATGGCCTACATCTGCTCTTAATCTGTATTTTCCTTACAGACTGCAAATTGGAGTGGAGTAGGATCCTGACAGCCTGCCCTTACCACTTTGAAAATTCCAATGCATGAGGAAGCCTAGAGGCATCTTTCTGGATTGCGATGTCGACATCACCTTGCACCAGCACATGTTCCCCACTCTATTGCCAAGGGGCCCTTTGGTTCTGTCCCATCTCCGCAGTATTTAAAATCTAGAACTCAACCCCCTCAAGACTCTCGAATTTTGGTGTCTCTCTCACCGAATCTCTGTCATCCTGGGTCGAGAGTGCTCCAAGCATGCGATACCAGGGCATCCTTGATACTACGTCCTCAAATATGGACTGCCTATCAATCTTCAAAGCCTTCCCCTTTTCCTAAACATTGAGTGAGTCTTCCAGCAGATGCTGTCGTAGCCAACTAGTAGCCTAAAGAAGTTAAATTTAAACTGGAACGTTTAAAGTTACAATAAAGTCCGCTCAGAGTTATTGTGGTATTCATTACCAGTGCTGGGCCCTCTAACCTTGATGTAATGAATATTTTAAACGGACTTTAGCAAAGCATATGCTTGTTTATCCCTCACACTAGATATTTTTGCCATCAAATTGAAGCTTCTCTTCATGCTTTGTGCCAGAATGTTATACGATAGCCAAGAGTGGAAATGCACTCTCAGTGCACTCTTAGACTCATTACATATTGACAATGATGACTGTCGAAACCCCCTCAATTATAATGAAAAACATACAAATAAACATTTGAATTGTCGCTGCCAAGTGCACCATCTGCCAAAGCAGTAAAATCCACAGGAAAAAGCTAACTAAGAGATTTTTTTTTAAAAACGGAGATTATCCCGGGTTGCTTTTTAGTGATTACACTGCAGAGTTCATTTAGCTAATTGAATACCAAAGCTTCTGCGTTTTGGGCACATTAAATGGTTTTAAAGAAAAAAAACCACATGAAGCAGAGTCCTCATTTTACGATGGCATTGGTCTCTGGACAATTTCATCTCCACCACATCAGTCTAATTGTCTGATTATATTTGCTGACAATTAAATATTAATGATGTAATGACACAGTGATTGCTACAGATCTCAAATGACTACAATACTGACATTTTGATATCTGTGGATAAAAAGCTCTCCGCAGTTCATGGGATGATGTAGAACTGTTTCAGTAAACACAGAGGTGAGCTTACTGTCAAAATACTGAGCTTCCAGATAGGGTGGGGGAGACGATGTTTACCCCTTCCTGAAATCTAAATGCCCCACTAAATTGGGGCAATTTTTCAAGGACTAATGTCTAATTATCATACAGCATCCGATCCCAACAGCAGCCTGTTCTGAGTGCTCTAACTAAGGAAATTGAAACAGTATCTCAGCTTATCTTGTACTGGTTCAACCATCAGCAAAGAAATGTTTAGACAAATTTTATGCATTATGTAGAGCAAATATCAAAACAGAGCACTTGGCAGATGCAAGGGTGGCCTCATTAAAATTCCTTAATTAAATCTCCAGCCTAAATGGAATCTGTTCCTGGATTTTTCGCAGGCTGCTATTTCTATTTGTTGCAAATATTGAGCTAAACTTGTGTTGAGAATGCACTCCTTTTTCCACAAGGTCCTAACCCTGAAATAAATACAACAGGCTGATCTGATTGGGAATGTGATGTGCCACTAGGCCATCCAGAGGAACAACCTTTTCTGTCCTTACCCTGTCGCAAAGGAAAGAGTTGTCAATAAACATCATTGCCACCCTTTTGTTTCACTCAGGCACCAGAGGGAAGAAGGGCTATGAGGATAGGTCAGGGGAGTGGTTTTCAGATCAAAGATTGGTATGCTCCGAACAGGAGTAAGGCCATTCAGCCCCTTGAGCCTGTTCCGCCATTCAGTGATGGCATGGAGGTGCCGGTGTTGGACTGGGGCAGACAAAGTTAGAAGTGACACAACACCAGGTTATAGTCCAACAGGTTTGTTTAAAATCACAAGCTTTTGGACCACTGCTCCTTTGTCGGAACTGACTTCACCTCGTGAAGGAGCAATGCTCTGAAAGATTGTGATTTCAAACAAACATGTTGGGCTATAACCTGGTGTCATGTGACTTCTGACTTTGACCACCCAGTGAGATCTGTGCAGGCTAATCTGTGGACTAACTCCAAATGTCTGCCTTTGGCCCATATCCCTTAACAAAAATGTATCTATCTCAGATTTAAAATTAGCAAGATTATCCAGTATCCACCGCTGTTTGTGGAACAGACTCCCAAACCTCTCCCACTCTTTGTGTGTAGAAGTGCTTCCTAACATCTCTCCTGAACAGTCTGGCCCTAATTCTCAGACTATGCTCCTGGTTCTAGAATCTCCAACCAGTGAAAATAGTTTATCTTTATCTACCCTGTCTTTTCCTGCTAATATCTTGAATATTTCAAACAGATCACTCCATAAACTTTCTAAATTCCAAAGAAAAAGGGCCAAATTTGTATAAGTTTTCCTCATAACTCAACCCCTTATTGAACAGCATAGTACACTCAAGGAGCCAAATTGTCTGCTCCATAGGAAATATACAGTACAGAAAGAGGCCATTTAGCCCATCATATCCACGCTGGCTGTGATGGAGCCGAACACAACTTTACAGCCTCTTTTTTTTCCCTCCATTATCCTGGAAATACAGAATCTCAAAGCTCATTTCCAAGGTTGTTTGTTTTAAACACAATTTGTAGCAGCCGGTGTTGGACTGGGGTGGACAAAGTTAATAATCACACACCAGGTTAAAGTCCAACAGGTTTATTTGGAAGCACTAGCTTTCGGAGGGACGCTCCTTCATGGTTCCGAAAACTAGTGCTTCCAAATAAACCTGCTGGACTATAACCTGGTGTTGTGTGATTTTTAACTTTGTTTTTAACACCTACACTTTATAGGTGTGTGAACTCTTATGGGGCTTTGTAACTGTTCCATTTCAGTAAAGTTAGGGATTAGCTTTACTGCTCTCATAGTGCTTCAGGCTTCCCATGTTCATCACAGTTACAGAGTGGGTAAGCTACAGTCCAGTCTCTATTTCTTCATGCGGGGCCAACATTTGTTGACCATCCCCAACTGCCCTGAGTGACTTGCTCAGCCACTTTAAAGGGTAGTTAGGAGTCAACCACATTGTTGCAGGACTGGAGTCACATGTAAGACAGACTGGATAAAGTCAGCTGATTTCCTTCCCTGAAGGACATTAGTGAACCAGATGGACTTTTAGGAACAAGCGTCATAAATGATGATGTAAATTTAAATTTCACCAACTGTTGTGGTGGGATTTGAACCCATATCTGCCTGAGGCCTGAGCCTGTGGTTGGATCCATCAGTGACAGTGTCACTGAGCTGCCATCTCAGATCTTTGCCATCCTCTGGATTCTGGTTTTGTTCAAGTACCACAGCAGGACTAAATATTGACATTCTGACATCAACAATGGCATCTTATCCTAATGGCACTGAAATCCTGTTCTGACAGTTCACATTCCTAACAGTAATGTCGATGTAAATGACCTAAAAGTACCAATGTGCCAGCATAAGCAGTGGCTCCCATCACACTATCAATCCTGTGCCTGATGCAATTCCTTCAATTGTGAAACCCGATCTTTTCGTTGCTTTAAACTGGTGAGGACATACAGATTAAAGGTTCGCATGCCCCCCCGCTTCAGGCAAGAATTTAAGAATTAGGAATAAGAGAAGGCCATTCAGCCCATCAAGACTGATGCACCATTCTGTAGGATCATAGTTGATCTGATTGTGGCCTTAACTCCACCTTCCTGTCTGTCTTTCCCAAAACACTTGACTGGAAACCTAACTCAGTCTTGAATATATTCAATGACCCAGCCTTTACTGACCACCGGTGAAGAAACTGCCAAAGACTAACAATCCTCTCAGAGAACAATATTACCCCCATCTCAGTCATAACTAGGGACTCATTATTTTGAAACTGTGTCCCTTAATCAGTGGAATAGTGGACAAGATCGCAAAGAGAACTTGATCAATTGGTTCAAGGGCTGAGGGTTGGCAGATGGAGTTTAATGTGGATAAATGTGAGGTATTGCATTTTGGTAAAACTAGGGGTTCAGGTACATAATTCTTTGAAATTTGAGTCAGAGGTAGACAGGGTGGTGAAGAAGGCGTTTAGCACACTTGCCTTCATTGCTGAGCCTTTTGAGAATAGCAGTTGGGGAGTCATGTTGAGGTTGTACAGAACGCTGGTGAGGACACTTTTGGAGTATTGTGGGCAATTCTGGTCTCCCTGTTACAGGAAGGATATTATTAAGCTGGAGAGAGTTCAGAAAAGATTGACCAGGATGTTGCCAGGAATGGAGGGTTTGAAACATAAAAATAGACTGGAAAGACTGGGACATTTTTACCTGGAACTTGGGAGGTCGAGCAGTGACCTTATTAAGTTTTATAAAATCATAAAGGGCATAGATAAGGTAGGGGGGCATATGTTGAAGGTAAGAGGAGAGAGATTTTAAAAAGAACATGAGGGGCAATTTTTTTTAAACAGAGAGTGGTTAGTGTGTGGAATGTACTGCCCGAGGAAGTGATGGACGCAGGTACACAAAAAATGTTTAAAATACATTTGGATACGATCATGAAAAGAAATGTTTGGAGGGATATGGGTCAAATGCTGGAAAATGGGACAAGATTAATTTGGGATATCTGGTCGGCATGGACTTGTTGGACCGAAGGATCTGTTTCCACATTGATCAACTCTATGACTCTAACTCCAGATTCTCCAATGAGGGGGAAACATCCTTTCAGTGTGCATTCTGTCAAGTCCTCTCAGGATCTTATAACCTTCAAAAAGATCACCTCTCATTATTCTACAGGATAAAGGCTTGACCTGCTCAGTCTCTCATCACACTAGTATTTATATCAGCCACCTCTGTCCCCCTCAACAGTTTGATTCAAATAAACTTTAGACATAGAGAGATTCTGGGGTGGAATGAGATCATTAAACTCATCCAATCTATACAAGTCCTAGGATGGCCAATACAGCCACCTGAGAGTTTTGATTCCTAATCAGTGGAGCAATGATGACTGGATCAGAGCAGGAAGGAAAGGAAACAATTTCAGGCGTTGTTGTTCCCCTGATTCTAAACTGAAATAAAGAATAGTTGGTCCTCACTGACATGGACAAAATCCAACAAATACCTGCAAGATCCTGGGATACCATGAAAGGTTCATCTGGAGCCAAGGAGGCTGTAATGGATGGATGTGTTCACTTTTAGCAGAATATGAAATAATCAATTGCTCATTCTCAAGCCAGATGCTCTCTTGGGCTTTGGAGCCAGCAGACATAAGGAGGAAACACATCTGATACATTTGAGTTAGGAGCAGGATTAGCCACTTGGCACCCGCTCGGCCATGTCCAACTATCAAAGCGGATCTGATTACTCAATGTTGCTGCCTCCTCCTGATATTTCATTCCCTTGTACTTCAAACCTCTATCGCCTCCGCCTTAACAAAACTCAAAAACTCTGCTCCCACTGTCTTTGAGGGAGAAGTTTCTAGAGAGTTGTGATCCTCAGACTCCACAGAAGGGGAAATGGGACATGTTATGTGACACTTCAGAGGAACGCTGTTAACTTGGGGCAATAGAGAAACAAAACAAAATCAGGGGAGGTGCTCAATGGATAATTGATGTTGCTTGTTGCATCCTATTGCATCCTCAGAGTCAGCGGGAGCTCGATGCTCCGTGTGGCTCTGGGTTTACGTGTGGTACCTGTATCGCTGACGCACAGTCCTTACTCGAGATGAGGAGGTGTGAGGACTAGTCTGTGCTATGGACCAGCCTCCACTGTCGGCAGTGTTCTCCCAAGGCACCATGTTCACTTGCACACAGCAGTTAAAGGGACAATGTCTTGAATATTATGTAAGAACCAGTCTGCCATTCTGTGAAAGCCTCCTCTCAAAATATGCCAAATGGTATGTTTTGCAAATTACCAAATGACTTTGAAATGCAGCCAACAGTTAACAATAAAAGCCCGGCTGTGTTTGCTTCAAAAGAAAACATATTTTTATTTAATATAAAATTTGCATACCTGGCAATGTACTTCTGGTAAATATTCGCATCATCAGTAATGGCACCTGGCTTCTCTGATGAGAGTCCGTTCCTGTGTTTTTGAAAATAAAGGAAAAGGAAGGTTTGATTTCAATAAGTTTCATATTTCAACAAAAAAATATAAACTGACAGGATGACTCTGAGAGTCAATGCTCATTTCATGGTCTGTCTTTCTGTCTGAGACTCACACGTGACAGTTTCTGGATGCAGAAGTGTCTAACTAGTGAAACTTCACCTCCATTATGGATTTAAAGCAGAAGGATTGTGAGAACAATTCATGACAGATTTTAACCCTTCAATGTCTCTCTTCATCTAAAATTAGAACCAATTACAGACTGAATGACTGAGAGCCAAAGGTGAATTCTACACAAGGTAGCTTCATGAGGAATTGAAGGCTCTCTCGGTATATTTGGGTACATCCTTTTATTAAGACTTATTATTATCCAACGGCAGTCCACATATCTTGGGATGATTCCCATGCACACAGATGGTGAATGTGTAAAATATCTGGAATTGTTTCAGGGAGGAAACTGAATGAATGAGTCGACATGAAGAATAAATGGGTGTGTGGCATTGCAGGTGTGTAACTGATATTTTATCACACAGATGTGAAATCGCAGGACAAAATCCCAATGTTGGCGCAGGACATCAACCTGATTCTCGTATTGATTTTCTGCGTTCTGATGTCGACATGTCTCAATTCTGCTTCATGTGGTGATGTCGCTTTTTCAATGACAATGTTTAAAAGTGAAACAAAAACAGAAATTGCTGCAAAAGCTCAGCAGGCCTGGCAGCCTCTGTGGAGAGAAATCAGAGCTAACGTTTTGGGTCTGGTGACCCCTTCAGAACTGAGAAAGGGTCACCAGACCTGAAACGTCAACTCTGTTTCACTCTCCACAGATCTGCAGTTCTTTTGGGTTTTTGAAAATTCTCTTTTCCATGATAATTCAGTGCCCCCAATGATCCCTGAACACCTTCGCATCCTGAAACCCCCAACCATACCTGAGTGCACACCATCAGAACCAGGGGTCGTCCAGAACTGACTGTTATCTCTAGTTGGACAAGGTGCTTGAGGAGGGGTACCACGCCTGAAATGTTCTGGGAGAGGCCAGGGATCAGTCCCCACCCAACCCCCAGCTTCCTGCTTCAGGGGTCAATCACCTCTGCAGTGTCAAGACCATGCATTGGAACGGAACTTGACTCAGCGATTTTTGAAAAGATTTGTGGCTCATTCCTACACAGGCACCTGGCTCTTCAGTTTGCAATCTGCTGACAGAATACCGAGAGGCCTGGACAGAGCAGACATGGTGAAGATGTTTCCACTACTACGAGAGACTAGGACACAAGGACATGTCTGAGTGAAGGAACGACCCTTTAGAACTGAGCTGAGGAGGAATTTCTTCAGCCAGAATGGGGGAAATCTGTGGAGGCCAAGTCGTTGAGTGTATTTAAGACAGAGATAGATGGGTTCTTGATGAGTAAGAGGATTGGGGGTTATGGGGAGAAGGTAGGGCTTGAGTAACATATCAGCCATGATGGAATGGCAGAACAGATCCAGTGGTCTAGATGGTCTAATTCTGCTCCTGTATCCGATAGGTTTATGATCCGATCTTGCTGGGTGACTGTTAGTAGCTGACTTTCTCGTCAAAGCACAAGGACTAGCTCTTGGAAATACTCAACTGGCTGCAAAATGCTTCAAGACACTCTGAGGATGTGCAAGGCTCTATAGAAATGCAAATCCTTTTTTTTTAATGCGGGTTTTTCCAGCTCACGAATAGAATGGCAAAATCCACCCATATTAGCACACCCCAAACTTTGGAACTCGATCTGTTGCTCAGACACAACCATGACCTGAAAGAAGTTCAGCTCCAACCTCCCCCCCTCCACCCTCAATCCACAAGGTGAGTGAAGGCCTTTGTACTTAGTTCCCTCCCATCATCCAACAGCTCTCCCACCCCGCAACAGGCACACTCCCCTCAGACCGTCCAACAGCTCTCTCACAGTCCAACAGATCACCCCCCCACCAGCACACTCCCACCCACCATCCAACAGATCACCCCCCCACCAGCACACTCCCACCCACCATCCAACAGATCACCCCACCACCTGCACACCCCCACCCACCATCCAACAGCTCCCCCACACCCCACCTGCACACCCCACCCACCATCCAACAGCTCCCCCACATCCCACCAGCACACTCCCACCCACCTTCCAACAGCTCCCCCACACCCCACCTGCACACCCCCACCCACCATCCAACAGCTCCCACTCCCCACCAGCACACCCACACCCACCATCCAACAGCTCCCACTCCCCATCAGCACACCCACACCCACCACCCAACAGCTCCCACGCCCCACCAGCACACACTCTCTCTCCGAATCGACACGGCACAATCGTACTCTTACCGGTTTACTGCAGGTACATTCGAACTGGGCAGCCTTCTGCAGAGAAAATAACGAACAGAGTTGAACCTTTTACAAATACACTTGGAGATAGTTTGCTGTTCCTGTCTCTTTCCTGGCCAGCTGCTATTCCCAGGCTAGGTTGACCCAAATGGTTGATGAATTTTAACACGAGACTCCAGTGAGCATCCTCTGCAATTGAATGTTGGTGTTTGGTTTTCACAGGAAGCAGCTGGTTGGGTTTTATGTTCCATCCTTCATTGTTAATTCACTGGCATTTGGCTCCAAGTGTCATTCTTAACCCCAATGATAAGGACCAACATGTGTCAGAGGAGAAAGGTCAAACTGGATTGCCTGAGTCAGAAGTCACATGACACCAGGTTATAGTCATTCAGATTTATTTGAAATCACAAGCTTTCGGAGCACTGCCCCTTCATCAGGTGAAGTTAACTAATGACGGAGCTGTGCTTCGAAAGCTTGTGATTGTAACTAAACCTATTGGACTATAACCTGGTGTCATGTGACTTCTGACTTTGCCCGTCCCAGTGCAATACTGGGACCTCCACACCCTCTTTTTCCATGGCACATCAATAATTATCTTAAACTGAAAGGGAAAGTGTATTTGATAATGTAGTGTCTCCTTAAAATTCTGAGCCAATATATTTATTTCAATATACGTGCAGTTATGAACAAAAGTGAATCTGGACTGTGTAAACTGAATGGACAGGATCTGCTGAGTCTCTTAGACACATAGCTGAAAATTCCCATCTTTCAGGTTAAAGCATTGCTGGAATTGTGAGCAAAATAAAAATGCTGGCAAATTCTTCCAGCTGGAATTGACGGTCAATGCCGGAGGAGTTAAACTCATTACAATAATTTTTCGTAGCCGTATTGCCACAACCATAAATTGCAATTACAGTAATGGAGCAGTGTTCGAGAAGGTCATGAGCAACGGCTGAGCGATGGGAGGACCCACTTCCTGAACTGATCATGGTTAAAGCTACAGAGCTTAAGTGTGAGCTCAGTAAGGATCACAAATTACGTACCCCGCAGAGTCATCCAATGAAGTTTCAGTTTTGGAAAGGCGGCTGTGGGAGAGATTAAAACAAAGTTAACAACTCTCGCGTTTGACTTTAAGCTGAAAGTCAAAGTGTATGACTCCTTTTCAGTCAGAGGGACCTCATTAAGACATCAAATGGCAGGAAAGTTAAAGCACTGTTTCAGAGATTATTTGAGCTGTCACTGAGATCCCGACAGACCTCTCTGCTCACTGCCCTGTCTCCCCAGTGCTGAACAACCCTCACAGGACTCTCAGATGTCCAGCAGACACAGGAGGCAAGTATTACCTCCTCCATCAGAAACGTGAAGATTAAACACCCATATGGAGGTGTGCTGCATAGAATGTGCCATTATAGGATGCACCACATAGACTGCATAATGTACAACATTCATATAGAATTAATCACGTGAAATGTGTCCTAAAGATTGCATCATATAGAATAAAACATATAGAGTATAACATATAGAATGAGTTGCATTGAGTGTACTATATAATATGAGCTACATAGAATGTGTCATATAGAATGCATCATGTGACGTGTGCCTTCTAGACTGTATCAGGTACAATGTGTCATATAGAATGCTGGATAGAATGTGTCGACAGAACGGGCCATATGGATGATGTCATGGTGAACACATGGTACAATAGCTCCACGCTGAATTGGAAGCTGCCAATCTGGAGCCCCACCTTGCAGACAAGTTACCCCTGGCCCAGGATCCTGCTGCACAAACCAGGGTGAGCTAATGACAGCTTTCCAACTCTGAGAGTGCACAGTGTTTACTGACTGCCCTACTCAGTGACTGACAGCTGCAGGGACACTCCCAAACTGACAGATACCAGGCCAGTCTTTCTACAAAGTATTGTAAACTCCAGTATCACATTGTCATGTCCATAATTCCAACAAATATAATCACTGTGACATCTCCTTTGATGAGAGCGGGCGACCTGTTTCCTAGGAGAAAGTGAGGACTACAGGTGCTGGAGATCAGAGTTGAGAGTGCGGTGCTGGAAAAGCACAGCTGGTCAGGCAGCAGCCGAGGAGCAGGAGAATTGACATTTTGGGCATAAGCCCTTCATCAGAAAAACCTTACTACCCAACACCTGGAAGAAAAACACCTCATATCCCACCTTGGCACCACACGGGATCAATGTGGATTTCACCAGTTTCTTCACTTCCCTCCCCTCACGTTATCCCAGTCCCAAGCCTCCAACTCAGCACTACCCTCTTGACCTGTCCATCACCTTTCTCATCTATCCGCTCCATCCTTCTCTCCGATCTCTCACCTTCTCCCTCACCTTCATCTACCTCTCGCATTTACATCTACCTTCCCCCCTCCCCCACCCCCTCTCCCATTTATCACTCAGCCCCCCAGCCGAAAAGCCTCATTCCTGATGAAGGGCTTATGCCCGAAACATCAACTCTCCTGTTCCTCGGATGCTGGATGACCTGTTTTCTTGCCATGCTTGAATTGAATTTATTGTCACGTGTACTGAGGCACAGTGAGTTCTTTACTTCACTACCCTCACTCCTTCTTTTCTGGGAATCAGTGATTCCTTCATTTCTCAGAAATGTGTCAGTTCCTTATCTGCTGAAGGGCCTGGAGTGACCAGCGACCCTGAATTCACTTTTATTCATTCACATGTATGTACCCCCAGCACTAATGCCAGCTTTAGTCTCTCTTTACAAATCTGAAGAAGTGTCAGACCAGACTTAAAGCATTAACTCTGTTACTCTATCTTCAGATAGTGCCAGGCTTGCTGAGCGTCTCCAGCATTGCCTGTAATTATGCCCCTCTCCACCCCTTTGCTGTTGTGAAATTATCCAACATTCAGTTCTAGATGAACCGAAATCTCCTCCTACCGAATCCTGGGAAGACAGAAGTCACTGTTTTTGGTCACTTCTCCAAACACCATTCCTATAGCAACCGACTCCATCCTTCTCCCTGGCAACAGTCTGACTCTCAGTCAGTCTCTGTACAATCTTGGCATCATCCCTGGCCCAGGGATCACGTTCCTGCTGTGTACCCAGGCCAACACTACGATGACCTATTTCCTTCTCAGTAACATTTCCCAACTCCACCCCTGGCTCAGTTCACCTGCTGGTGAAATCCTCCTTTAAGCCGTCATTATCCATAAGCTCAATGTTTCCAAAGCACTCCTGGTGTGCTCAGCCATATTCTGAACCCCGCTCCCCCACCTCCAACCAGACAAGCCCCCTCCACAAATGTGAGGTCATCAAAACATTCCGCTGTCACCCTCTGAACTCACAGGAAATCACATTCACACCATCAACCATGAGCTCACTGACCTACACTCTTTCCCAGGAAGGTGCTGGCTTAACTCGAAAGCTTTCCTCCTTGATTTTCAAAGCCCTCCACAGTCCCAGCCCACCCTCCCCCCTCCCTATCTCAGGAATCTCCTTCGTTTGTGAATCTTCTCCAGCTCCAGTTTGAATTGAGCCCCCAGTGGGGGCAGTGCCTTCAGGTGCCTTTATCCTCATCTCCCCAGCTCTCTCTCCCCATGTATGATGCTGTTCCAAACCAGCATCTTGGACTGAGCTTCTGATCCCAGGGAGGATATCTCATTATGTGAGTTGACGGCATGTTTTGTTTTATAACATTGCTGTGAAACACCTTTGGGGCATTATGCCTTAGGCGCTATATCAGGGTAGGTAGTTGATTAATGTTGTTCTTTTGCTGACTAAACTGGTTGTCTGATTGATCAAAACCAATCAGGAGAGTTTTTGTTCTCCTGGGCAGAGATTGCGGGTTCATACGCAGTGGCCAGTTTGTGTGGTCTTTAATGACTGGGCCTGGTTGACATGGAGATGTCCACGGAAAAACCTGGAAGGGAGGTGTCAAATGGAAGGAGAGTCAATAATCCACAGACATCCTGCTTTGGTTGAGGGAAGTTGGGGTCAATGGGTTCAGGGTGATCTGCTGCTGGGGTAGGGGCAGGAGGGGAGAGGTTTGTTCACCCCCTCAGGGGAGGCAAAAGAGAGCAGTCAGCTACGGCCCCTTTGTTACTTTGGTCAAGACACAGAATGTGGGCTGTTGGTGCTGGAATTGGCTGCTGTATTTCCCACCTTACAACAAGGGCTACACTTCACAAACTGTACAGAAATACAAGGTTTCTGCCTGAAGTTGGTAATGCTGGGTTCTGTAGCTCCCTGAGACTGGTCACTGAGTCCGATTCAGACTGAGCAATGCCTTTTTTAAAAAATGTCATTTGAGTGTAAGAGCATTTGAGAAAGTGACTGTGTAACTCATGGACTCAATCTCGTTCTGAAGCCTGCCTGAAGGTGGAAGATTGAGAGTCTCTATCAGGAAGTTGCTTGTCACCATCTGACACTGATCTTCGGTGCGGTAGAACGTCATCCTTGGGCATCTGCTCCAGCTCAAAGGCTACTCAATGGTTCATCTCAATCTCTCTCTCTCTTTCTCAAACACACACACACACACACTCACATACATGCATCTCTCTCTCCCTCTCACGCACACACACGCATCTCTCTCTCACACACAAACATACACACACACACATGCATCTCTCTCTCTCACACACACACACGCATCTCTCTCTCTCTCTGACACACACACACATGCATCTCTTTCTCTCGCACACACACACGTGCATCTCTCTCTCACACACACACAGACAGAGCTCTCTCTGTCTCTCTCTCTCTCATACACACACACACATACAGATATACACACACACACAGCTCTCTCTCTCACACACACACATGCACGCACACACATACAGATATACACACAGAGGTCTCTCTCTCTCACACACACATGTTCACACACAGACACAGATATGCACACACATACAGATATACACACACATACATAGACACACATGCACAGACACACACACACATACATACATAGACACATGCACATATTTTGACACACAGGCACAGGCCCACACACATACACACAGACACATGCAAACACACACATAAACATATAAACACACACACCCAAACACAAGTGTATGCAAACACACACATGCAACACACACATAAACACACAGACATGCAAACACACACACAGAAACATGCTCAGAGACACATATGCAAACACGTGCACACACGTGCAATACTCATATGCAAACACACTGACATACGCAAACACACAGACGTACACAAACACACAGACATGCAGATACACACATTTAAACTTTCTGTTTCATCCAAACTGCTTCCATTTACTCTTGGGATTCACCATAAAGTTACAGTGTGCGCTATTTCGTTCCCATTTGTCAGTCTATTTATTTCAAACTCCTGCACTAACGGAACAATCAAAAGAAATGCTACACAAACACGTTAACCGATGCTGCGCCCGAGTATAGAAGCACACTGACATCTCTAGCCAGTCAGAGTGATCAGCTGCCTGCCTGTGTGGATCTGTAAAGGTTAAAATCATTATTAATGTAATCAGAGAACATTTTACTAGCTCAAAATAAAATGGACCCTGTGCTTTGAGATGAAAACCAATTTTCAACATAATAGGCTCATTCATTTTGAATACAATGTGATTGGAATTATTTTTCACAGTGACGCATACACACTGATGCTCTACAATTTATTAGGGTGCACCGTTATTTACTATCCTTGCTGTTTATGCCACTTTTCTGCAGTGAAGTCATATCTGACAGGCTGGGCTCAAGACACATTGAAGCTTTGAATATCCTACTGGCCCCATTAACTGGTGAGCACTGATGTGTTCACATGACATTCCCCCTGTCCATTATCTTAATGATGTTTTAACTTAATTGGGTTTATCACCTTCACCAAAGTATTGGACAAAAGACTGCCCACCACAGTTATTTGTCTGTTCTGATCTCTAATTGCCGTCTCTAGGTTACCTGGCACCTTTTCCCATATGAATTTAAAGGAATTTCATTATATTTTGATAAAATGGATGTGTTCAGGCCTAGTCAGCCCACACTGAGCCTGCTCCCACTGCTGGATGAGGCCCAGACAATGTGTCCCCTTGTGGAGGGAGACTAGAAGAACTAGATCTCAATAGGTTCGATGGGAGTCCGGGGGGGGGCGAAGGTCGTGAGTCTTTGGAGAACTCTTTCACAGACAGCAGTGGGTGCCAGTCATTGAGTACTTTTAAGGCAGAGATAGGTCCTTTTGTTGTAATCATTCATGAGAATCTATGAGCATTGTTGACTGGGTCAACATTTACTGGCCATCCCTAATTGCCCAAAGGGTAATTAAGAGTGATATTGTAGGTCTGACCAGGTGAGGAGAGCAGATTTCCCTCTCTAACGGCCTGTAGTGAACCATTGGGATTTTTAAAAATGACAGCGGTTACCATTAGGACAGCTTTTCATTATCCATTTTATTTGCATTAAAATTTTTACCCAGGTAGAATTTGAACTCTAAACCCCAGAACATTGGCCTGGGTCTCTGGATTACTAATCCAGAGACATTACCAGTACTACCCAGCTCTCCCTTGACTAAGGCCTGGCTGTGGGTGGGAATGACGCGACTGATACTGCAATTGGGATGGCAATGGTCATCATGAGTGGCAGCACACACTGGATGGGCTGAATGGCCTACGCTGTTATAGCACCACCTCACCCTCTGATTCCCTTCTCCCTCATGAGGTGGTCTCATTTAGGTCTATCTCCGTGATTGTCTTTGTCTGTTTGAGGTGACAGACTGTTCCACATTCTCTCTGAGGAACGGAGACAGTGGTAAATCTCTGGGTTAAACCCCAACCAAAATCATCTGATTGGAATTACAACCGCGCTCAGTAACACCCAGACCTTTGAAACACAGCAAATTTGGGGCAGGAGTAGGCCATTCGGCCTATCGATCCAGCTCTCCCCCCATCCAACTCAACCATTGCTGATCACCCAGCTCCATCCCCTGTTCCTGCTTTCTCCCTTTGATGCATCTAGCCCAGAAAACCACATCTGGCTCCTTCTCAGAACCGACCGGATCTGGTGAATGAATGGGCAAAGAATAAATCTTACTTGACGGTGGAGACAGTTCCGGTGGTGATGGAGTCGGTCTTGGAGAAGCTGGATTTCAGGAGGTCGGTGCTGCCGAAACTGGTGGAGGTGGGCGACTCAGTGCTCACGGTCAGGGCACACGGGCTGCTGGACAGGGGGGCAATGCCAGGGTTGGTGGGGGCCTTCGCCATGGCCAACTTCTGGATGTTTTTGATGTCGTACTTGGACGGACGGCCCACCTTTCCAGTTTTGAAGGCGATGGCACCCCCCATGTCCGGGTCACCCTCGCCCGGCTTGAAGAGGTGCAGGTACTTCACATTTTCTAGGTCGTACTTCGACGGCCTCTTGTAGCTGTTGCCGTTCTGGGGCCGGATGCTCTCGCCGATCTTCAGCTTCTGGATGAAGTAGTCGTATTTGGAAGCGCGGGAGAGGAGGCCGTGAGCCGAGGAGCTGGGAGGGGCAGCAGGGGCAGTGGGCTTGGCATCGTGGCGAACGGGGGCTTCCTGCCCAGAGAACTGGCCTCCGGCTGGGATTGGGTCCTTCCCTCCGAGCGTCCGGGAGCTCGAATCCTCAGCTTTGGGAAGCGGGAGCAGCCTAGGCAAATGCTCCCCCGCCTTAAGTTTCCGGATGTATTCCTCGTATTTGGAAATGCGCACCCTCCGAGCTAAGCTGTCCTCGCCCGGGGAGGCCGCTGGGTAGGTCTCTGAGGTAGTGGCGTTCAACTTGTCAAAACTGATCTTCTTGGCCAGTTCATCCCTGACGTTCTGGTCATCATAGCCAAACATCCCCAGGAATTCATTCATCGTGGTTGCTGCATAGTCATGGAGTGTCGATGTCTCCCCTGGGGGTGTGGGGTGTGTAGGGCAGGGATGGGAAGGCGGTGGAAATCAAAGAGTTAAACATTGCAGGGACATTCGGCACAGCTCTCCAGTTTTACAGCTGCTAAATTAATTTGTAAAAAGTAATTAATACAGGGGCAAAATAAAGGGAGTTCATCAATGTCAGGAAAATCAATTTCGCTAAATGTTCGAGTCAATGGCTTCTCAGTACATTAAACAAAGTTTTCAAAAATGCTCTCTGCTCATCGCTTGACTCTGTATGTACAAAGTCATCTTCTCTGTGCTGTGGCTCGCCTTGTTTTAATGGTGCACCCGGTTTATAAAGGACACATTTCGGGGGCTTTCCTCACTAAGTTGTTATTAAAAACCCCGGCAATGACTCATCAGAGAAGTGAACGGATCCATTCTCTTTCCGCCTCACAGTTTCGCTTGCAGACTGCAAAAGGAAACTGTTGTGTTTTCAGAAATCTGAGGCTGACCGGGCTGATGGACAGCGTGGGAATTGAGGGTACGCTGGCAGATGACCCAATTCCTCACTGGTTTTCCCTCTCTGCTGTAATTGAGGAGGGACTCCCCCTCCTCGTGACATTTGTGCCAAATGTGAGGATCCCCCGGGATCCCCGGTAAATTTGTGGATGGTCAGTGTTGCCAATTCTGACTGGATGCATTTTCACATGGATCTCCCAACCACCACAACCCCCTCCTGGGTTACACTGACCGTTTCTCTCCTTCACCTCCCATACCTTCACAATCAATCAATAAAAATATTCAAGGTGAAGAAACACACCATTTTGTTTAAATGTTACAATTTCTCAACTTGCTTGGGCAGATATGAAAGATCCCATGGTGTCTGGTTGGACATAGAGCAGGGAGGACCCCTCAGAGATCTGGCCAATGTTTATCCTTCAGTCAGGATCACAAGGTGGATGGTCATTATCGTGTTGATGTGTGGGTGAACTTGCTGTGTGAACATTGGCTGCTATGTTTCCTACATGACAACAGTAACCACGTTTTACAAAGTACTTCCCCGGATGGCCAGTGGTCACAAAAGGTGCTATATAAATGCCAGCTCACGTTCCTGTCCATGCCTTCCAGCTTAAGTCTCACAGCCTGGGGAGCTGGCAACTGGACTTGAAAGGCAGGTTCATCATTTTCCTGTTGTGAAACTTGAAAGGGTTCAGAACAGATTTACAAGGATGTTGCCAGGGTTGGAGGATCTGAGCTATAGGAAGAGGCTGAACAGGCTGGGGCTGTTTTCCCTGAAGCGTTGGAGGCTGAGGGGTGGCCTTATAGAGGTTTACAAAATTTTGAGAGTATGGATAGGATAAATAGACAAAGTCTTTTCCCTGGGATCGGGAAGTCCAGAACTAGATGGCATAGGTTTAGGGTGAGAGGGGAAAGATATAAAAGGTACCTAAGGAGCAACTTTTTCACACAGAGGGTGTTACATGTATGGAATGAGCTGCCAGAGGAAGTGGTGGAGGCTGGTATAATTGCAACATTTAAGAGGCATCTGGATGGGTATATGAATAGGAAGGGTTTGGAGGGATATGGGCTGGGTGCTGGCAGGTGGGACTAGATTGGATTGGGATATCTGGTCGGCATGGACAGGTTGGACCGAAGGGTCTGTTTCCATGCTGTACATCTCTATGACTCTATGACTACAATGTTATTCAATGGGACAAGAGAACTTTGCCCTTTGTCTGTTTAACAAATGGTGACACGGACCCACAAAGGAATTCTGCATCTTTCTTTGACTGGGTAATGAACTCTGAGCCACAGTAACCAAGCAGGTGCCCTTTCAGTGCTGATCTTGGTGGGGACAGTGCAGGATTCTTTCTGAACTGCCTAGCTACTGAAGGAGGGAACTGCTCAGGACTCATGTGCCAAATCTGGGTAGGCAAAGATGGAGTAAAGCTGTGACCAGGGAGATCTGCTATCCTCCATTTATCCAATGACTCTCCCCTCCTCCCGGTGCCCGCTTTCCACATGAAGAACAAGAACTGGGAGTGAAGAGAGATGAAGAGCTCTTTGTTACTGCAGAACAAGCTGCTACCTTCAGGTGGCAAGTATCAGAGACTATGGACATCACAGAATATGGGACCAGCACAGGACAATGGCATTGAGGTCAATGATCAACCATAAACCAGAATGGGGAAGTACATACGTGGGGCTGAATGGTCTACTCCTGCCTCTAGGATCATCTGAGAGGAGAAGGTTAGCCCGTAATTCAAGCAGAATTCTTCTCACAGAATCCGTACAAATCTGGAAGCAGGCTATTCAATCCATCAAATCTGCAATGACCCTCCAAAGAGTATCCCACTCAGACCTACCCTTTCCCTGTAGCCCTGCATTTACCCATGGCTAATCCACACATCCCTGGACAATTTGGATAATTTAACATGGCCAATCCACCTGACCTGCACATCTTTGGACTGTGGGAGGAAACCGGAGCACCCAGAGGAAACCCACGCAGACACGGGGAGAACATGCGAATCCCACACAGACAGTCACCTGAGGGTGGAATCGAACCTGGGTCGCTGTGGGGCAGCAGTGCTAACCAGTGAGCCACCTTGGCATTCAATGTTAAGACTGACATGGGTTCTCTTTAATGCAATAACGGCAAAATTGATTTCACCAATGCCTCCCTCATCCTGCTTTAGGTATGACAGCTGTTAACACTGTTTTGGGAAGATATGTGTAAAATTTTGTCACCAGGAATTTCAAAACCCTGAGAGTTTTGGCTTGTAAGGAGCAACCAGGAGGGTGGGGAGAGGAGAGTTATTAAAGCTGACAGCTGTCACAGTCCATCATTGTGTTTTCGAATACTTTAACATGTAAAGAATAATTGGTGTGCCTCCAACCTTCTGACACATGCTCTCTGAGTACAGCTCCATGTCAGAGAAGGAGGATTCATAAGAAAATCTCTTGAATCTAACTCAACGTTACAGTTAGAAGACAAATCAAAGCAGCGTTATATTGCCGTCTTGAAAATATCACATCACCATCAGCATTTCAAACTAGATTTTCATTAAATACAAGAGCTTCTCTCCTCACATGTTCCTTCAAGGCACAGCTGGTATTGCATTATCTCCTCTGATGGTGAGGAACAGGCATTCAGGGTGGAAAATCTTGGGGAATAGTTGGAAATCCAGTTGTTTGTCAAGCCAGGCCAAGGGGCCTTAAATGGTGCAACTCTGCGAAACAGATAGAGCACCGAACTCAGTGCTCCATACATTCATTCAGGAGCCATTACTGGAATGCTTCAGACACACTTTTTAAAATTAATTTACAGGAGGTGGGCATCACTGGTGAAACTGGCATTTCTTGCCTGTCCCAATAACACTGACTGGTTTGCTGGGGCTGGGTCCGTATCAGGTGGGAGTTATGAAGGAGCCAGTTGGCTCTGGATTTGGAGTCATTTCAGACTGCGTGAGCGGTAAATGGAGGAGACAGTGGTGGGTGACTGGACGGCTGGTCTGCATTGCAGAGTGAGGTTAACAGTGTGGGTTCAATTCCTGCATCAGCTGGGGCTATTATCCTTCTCAACCTCTCCCCTCGCCTGAGGCATAGTGACCCTCAGGATAAACCACCACCAATCATACAGATGTACAGCACAGAAACAGACCCTTCTGTCCAACTCGTCCATACTGACCAGATACCCTAAATTAATCTAGTCCCATTTGCCAGTATTTGGCCCATATCCCTTCAAACCCTTCCTTTTCATACACCCATCCAGATGCCTTTTAAATGTTGTAATTGTACCAGCCTCTACCACTTCCTCCAACAGCTCATTCAAACACCACCCTCTGCATGAAAAAGTTGCCCTTAAGTCCCTTTTAAATCTTTCGCCTGTCACCCTAAACCTACACCCTCTAGTTCTGGACTCCACCACTCCATGGAAACATCTCTCTCTAATAAGAGAGCAGCATTTGGGACTACAGCAACTTTACCTGACCTTGTCCTTTGGTGGCAGTGCATTAGATTAGAAATTCCAGGCCAGTGTTCTCACCAAGACAGCTGGTGAGATTTGAATTCAATAAAAATCTGCGATTAAAAGGTAGTTCAAAAATGACCACTCTCAATTGTCATTAAAATCCACCAGGTTCACTCGCGTCCTTTAGGGAAGGACAGTACTCAGTCTGGCCTCTATGGAATTCCAGACCTACAGCAATGTGATTGACTTGTAAAAGCCCTCTGAAATGACCCCACGAGGGGCAACAAGAGGTAGGGAATAAATACAGGTCTAGCCAGCAATGCCCACATTCCATGAATGAATGTCAAAATTCAATAGAGAGTGGCTCAGTGGTTAGCACTGCTGCCTCACAGCACCAGGGACCCGGGTTCGAGTCCACCCTCAGGCGACTGTCTGTGTGGAGTTTGCACATTCTCCCCGTGTCTGCGTGGGTTTCCTCCGGGTGCTCTGGTTTCCTCCCACAGTCACAAAGATGTGCAGGTTAGGGTGGATCGGCCATGGGAAATTACCCCATAATGTCCAGGGATGTGCAGGCTGGGTGGGTTAGCCATGGGAAATGCAGGGTTACAGGGATGGGGTGGGGTCTGAGTGGGATGCTCTTTGGAGAGTTGGTGTGGACTTGATGGGCCAAATGGCCTGTTCCCACACTGTAGGGATTCTAAAATAAAAATGCTATTAGTGATCGAGGTGAGTTTTCACAGCAATCCAATGGTTACCGTAATTGAGAGAAGATTTCCACCCTGGATTTATTTAAATAACTGAATTTACATTTCCAGTTAACACTGAGGGATTCAAATTCACATCCCCAGGTGGTTTGCCTGTAACACAACTACGAAGCTGCCTTTCCCTTGTTAAATCTGTCCCTTGCTTTAACCAACTGAATGTAAAATGGTAGGTGTTTCCCTAAACCAGCTGCAGACTCTCAGTAACCAGCAGAACCCGCACAGCAGAAAATGAGTCAGGAAGAAGTCTGGATCCACCTCACCCACAAAGTGCTGCAGACTCTGGGTGAGCTAAAAACTCCAAAACTGGTGGGTTTTTGATAGGTGAGGGCATTAAGGGTGATACAAATAAGATAGGAAGATGGAATATAACACAGAGAAGCCGTGATCTGATTGAACAGCTTGTGGAGATGCTGAATGGGTTTCCTTTTGGTCCTATCTTCCTAATTATGGGACTAAATTCAGTTTTCCAAATACTCAGTTTGCTTATTAAATAATACTTGTAGTTTTTTTTTATTCATTCATTGATGAGACATAGGTGTGCCAGCCCTGATTGTCCACCTCAGTTAAGAGTCGACCACATGGTCTAGAGTCACATACGGGCCAGGCTGGGTAAGTGGTTCTCCTTCCTTAAGGGACATGAGTGAACCAGATGGGTTCTCCCATGTAGGGACCTTGTGGATTTCTGAGTTGGTGTGGGGCACAGTAGTGAATATGTTCACACTTCTATCAGGAGGATGTTTTAAGATGGGTAGCGAATCAAGGGTCAACAAAACAAAAACGGAAATAGCTTTTATCTGCCGTGAATCAATGATGTGGAGAAGGAGATAGTGGAGTGAAAGCAATGCCTCAGATTGTTCATCGTGGTTTTGAATGCATCCTCTTTTATCATTTGAAATATGACAATTCATTAATCCTCACATGCCTGGAGTACAGAATGTGTCAAGAGAGAGATTGAGCAGTTTAAGCCTAAGCTCTCTAGAGTTTAGAAGATTGAGAGGAGATCAAATTGAGGTGTAGGAGACACTAAAGGGGATTGACAAAGTAGATGTGGAGAGGGTGATTCCTCATGGGTCAAAGAGAGGTCACGGTAGGGTAAGGGACAGCAGATTTAAAACAGAGATGAGGAGAAATGACTTCTCTCAAAGGATTGTGAATCTGTGGATTTCACTCCCCCCGAGAATGCGGTGGATGCTGGGAGTACATTAAGTAAATTTAAGGAGGAGATAGACAGATTTTTAATGAGTAAGGGGTTGAAGTGTTATAGGGAGCAAGCAGGAAAGTGGTGTTGAGATGAGATCAGCCATGATTGGATCAAATGGCCGCTGAATGGCCGCCTCCTGCTCCTTGTTCCCATGTTCCCCGTGTTCAGCGAGTAGCGTTCTGAAGTAGCTGAAGCTTTGCTTTTGGTGCATGGGGCTCAGGCACACAGGTCAGGGGAACATAAGGTATGCAAAGTCTCATGGCCTCTTAAGGCTTGAATTCAGCAAGAATAATCTGTTCTGACAGAGTGTCAGATAATCTTACTTTAAAAATAGTGTAAAAATATATTGACCTTATCATATTTCCTCACAATGATGTCATCCCTGCCTTTAGCGAAAGGGGTTTCAGATAATTCCTTATTTCTGTCTCAGAGGCCAGTTGGAGAGAAAGTGTCACTGGAGAGCATTAAATGAAGTACCCTAATCTTTGCACTTCAAGCCTGTAAACTCCACTGTGAAAGGCAGCCCAGAGCCTGGCTCTAACCGAAGCAGCTCAAATGGCAAACAATTGGAATTGGGCTCCCTCACTGCCATTTCAACACAAGCTGAGAAATCATCTCTCCTTTCAAGTAAACTCCATCGCTGAGCCCGATGTTCAGTTTCTAGATTATTTTTGTTCTGATGCAATTCTTAATTGTTGTGAGACTTGACATTCAGAAGGAAATCCAATATCAGAGATGTGCTAATTATAGTTCTGATAATTAAGCGTTCATGCCCAAATCTTTGAGGGGAAAAATGCAACAGAAATGCCTGTTAGCATCAACACCTCACTGAGTTTATTTTGTTGGTCAGTAGCCAGTATAGTGAATGCAGAAATCTATCACCATATCATGAAGCTCCGGTCTATTTGACCATGTGCACTTCCTCCTTGTGATAACACACCTCACCTACCTTCACAAAATTCAAGGGACCCGTGTTATTGGGGCTTTCAATGTGTTTAATCCCAATCCTTACCTTGTTGATGTTGAGAGTTCAAAACCCACAAAATCTTACTTACTTCTGTCGGATGGATTACTTAACATAAGATTAATGATATGCATGATGCCATGCCCATACCTATATCCAGAACATCGCAATATCTTGTCAACATGCACTTTGGAAATGTAGACTTAGCGTGTGTAACAGGTTCGGCTAAAAGACATTGGAAATAATTCAGGGTGCAGTTTTCATCCCTTCAAAATTTTATCTCTTTCACAAAGAGTCAAGTTAGCCAGGTCACTCAGAAGTGCCTCTTTTAGCTTCAATTATGTTTGGACTTCCTGTGTCAGAACATCAAAGAGATAAGGCTTTTCACAATAGCAAGAAGAGTTATATTTATCAAGGTGCCTTGTTATGAACAAGTGGGATCGTTCTTCCTAATTATTTTCAACTAGCAACAAGGCTAAGTGCCCCATCTTAGCAAAACCTCATTAAACCAGAACTAACATTGGGAGTAAATTTGTCAAAAAAAGGGAGGTATTGCTCACCTGAAGAGGCAATACTGGCTTGTCTGATACTGGCTTCACTGGAAGAGTTGTAACCTTCCTCTTTCAGTCCCACTTCCTCAGAGTCTCTGTCATCCATGTAACTGCCATCGAGTGAGCCTTGAGCCCCATCATTGTCCTCCTCATCACTACAACCTTTGGGCTGCACCATGTAGACCCCTTCGGGGGCGATGTACTCACTGTCACCGGCCTTTATTAGCCTCTCTTCACCACGCTCTCCGTGTTCATCCATGTATTCCCCATTCACCCACTTCTCTATTGCTTCCCGCCTTTTCTTGTCCTCCTCCAACTTTTGGATGTCTTGGAGTCCATCGGGAGTGTCAGTGTCCCCCTCCTGGTCGCCATGACGCAGCCCATCAGCACTGTTGTTCTCTTGAGGTTTGTGGTCTGGCTCAGTCTGCTCTGCCCCAAAGTTGTAGTCAACCTGCCGACTCAGCTTGGCACAGATAGCATTCAGCTTTAGGCCTCCTTTCCTCTTGGCAGCCATCTTGAGATTTCCTGAGTTGTCTTCAGTGCATAAACTTCACTCACTTTTGATTCAGCGAGCCAGCAGGAAATCGGAAAGAAAGGAAAGACATGCTATGAATCTTCACAGCGTAAAACAAACTAACAAGTATAAATCAGTTTCACATTTACCAAAAGGACATGAAATACTGTCATTCCATATTATTGGACCTTTACAATAACTTTGTTTTGATTAAGAAAGGCCTATACTCTCTGGAATTTAGAAGAACGAGGGGAGATCAAATTGAGATGTTCAAGACAATACAAGGTGTGGATAAGATAGACATGGAGCAGATGCTTCCTCTTGTGAGAATTCTCGGACAAGAGGTCATAGTCTTAGGATAAGGGGCAGCAAATTTAAAACAGAGTTGGGTCTGTTTCCCTGATGTACACCTCTATGACTCTACTTCTCCCAAAGGGTTGTGAATTTGGGGAATTCACCACCCCAAAGTACAGTGAATGCTGGGACAGTGATAAGGAGGAGTTAGACAGATTTTTAATTGGTAATGGGTTGAAGGGTAATGGGAGAAGGCTGGAAAATGGGGGTGAGGAGCATTCAGGAGAAAGTGAGGACTGCAGATGCTGGAGATCAGAGCTGAAAATGTGTTGCAGGAAAAGTGCAGCAGGTCAGGCAGCATCCAAGGAGCAGGAGAATTGACGCTTCGAGCATGAGCCCTTCTTCAGGAATGAGGAAAGTGTGCCGAGCAGGCTAAGATAAAAGGTAGGGAGGAGGGACTTGGGGGAGGGGCATTGGAAATGCGATAGGTGGAAGGAGGTTAAGGTGAGGCTGATAGGCCAGAGTGGGGGTGGGGGCGGAGAGGTCAGGAAGAAGATTGCAGGTTAGGAAGGTGATGCTGAGTTCGAGGGTTGGGACTGAGACAAGGTGGGGGGAGGAGAAATGAGGAAACTGGAGAAATCTGAGTTCATCCCTTGTGGTTGGAGGGTTCTTCCTCCAGCCGTCGTGTTGCTATGGTCTGGCGATGGAGTCGTCCAAGGACCTGTATGTCCTTGGTGGAGTGGGAGGGGGCATTCAGCCCTGATCAAATGGCGGAGCAGGCTCGATGGGCCGAATGGCCTAATTCTGCTCCTATACCTCATGAACTAAGATTCAAGCAAATTGCACAAAGCAAAGCTGTCAGAGTAATGCAGGAATGCAAACGGAAAGTGCTGGAGAAACTCAGCAGGTCTGGCAGCACCTTTGGAGAGAGGAACAAAGCTAACATTTCAAGCCTTGTATCACTTCTTCAGAAAGTTCTGGAAACATTAACTCTGTTCCTGATGTCACCAGAACAGCTGAGTTTCTCCAGCATTTTCTGTTTTTATTTCAGATTTCCAGCATCCGCAGTACCTCTCCTGTACCATGGTCCGACTACACCAGCCTTAATTATAACATCTGACTAAAAGGCATCATTGTGGTGATGAAATGATCATCATAAACATTTGAATAAACAAGAGCCATTCCCTACTACTTTGACCAATGGCTTCCATTCATCAATACTCAAATCTAGCTTTGATAAATTTCTCTAATTCCTCTGATGATCCCAGGAAAGGAAGCAACGGATTTGGTACGTTTGTGGCTTTTTAAAACTATTTTCTTGGCCAGTTCTGCTCCCTTGGATATAAACGGCACTGTAGCCTCATCTACCTGTGAGGAAATGTACAGCCAAAGAGCAATATAGGGAGGAGATAGCTCTGCTGGCACACGTGAACTCCACAATGCATGCAGAATGCTTCTGTTATATTGACACATGCAACATCAGTAAGTAACACAGAAACAAAATTCTACATTGTATGGCACTAATGGTAAATTCCTGGTACATTGGCAACATTACATTACATTCATAGAATCCCTACAGTGTGGAAACAGGCCCTTCGGCCCAACAAGTCCACACTGACCCTCTGAACAGTAACCCACCCAGACCCATTTCCCTATCTTATATTTATTCCTGACTATTGAACCTAACCTACACATCCCTGAACACTCTGGGCAATTTAATGTGGCCAGTTCACCTAACCTGAACATCTTTGGACTGTGGGAGGAAACTGGAGCACCCGGAGGATCCCACGCAGAGGCTGGGGAGAATGTGCAAACTCTACACAGACAATTGCCCGAGGCTGGAATCAAACCCAGCACTGTGAGGCAGCAGTGCTAACCACTGAGCCACCATGTCACCCTCTAATTCATTATTGTATTTATTGTATGAGGTTTAGATTCTGGAAACCAATCAGTACGTTTGGTGCAACTTGACCAGAATTTGAGAATTTATCAGTTCTGGAAAAAGGTTTTGTTTCCGAAGTTGTACATGACAAGGGGATCCTATTGATTTCCTTCCTAAAGCCTGCTTTGTTTCATTAATTCACAGGAAAAGGGCATCACTGGCTAGGCTAGCATTTATTACTCATAAAGTTAAGTGCCCCACTTAAGGGTCAACCACATTGCTATGTGTCTAGAGTCACATGTAGGCCAGACTGGGTAAAGATGGCAGATTCTCTTCCCTAAAAGACAGCAGTGAGTCAGATGGGATTTTCCCCAATAATGGAATAGTTTCATGTTCATCATTAGGCTCTTAAGTCCATATTTGTTTTGTTTCTAAATGTTCAGTTCAAACTCCACCATTTGTCAGGACTTGAGCTTGGACCCTGAGAACTAGTCCAGTGACAGTACCACTAGACAACCCCCTCCCCTTGACCAGGTACCCTTATACCTACCTCTTTGACCAAGCCTTCAACACCTGATGCCCTAATACCTCCTTCTCTAGCTCAGTGGCAACTTCCCATCATTTTAGGCTCCTGTGGGCTACTGTGGGACAGTTTACTTTGTTTACATTGCTATATAATGCAAGCTATTGTTGGTTTCCATCGGGAATGACTGTGAGGATCACGGCTGCAATTCATACAAAAAAAATGGGAGAATCAAAACGGAAAGAAAAAGGAGCAAAGGAAGGATCTTTGTTAAACCACGCAATTACATTGGTTGCTTCAGTGTGGTACTCCTGCCAAACTAGCTACTTTGGTTAGAGCCCACGCACCTTGCAAATTAAAATACTCAAATGGCATGACCAATGCTCGTGATGATGAAACACAGTCCAATGTAACTATAGTTGTTGTTCAGTGGTTTCAAATCCCACTGCGGCAGATGGTGAAATTTGAATTTAATAAAATATCCTGAATTAAAGAGAAAAGCTAGCCTAGCCATCTGGTTCATGAGGGAAATCTGCCATCCTTACCTGGTCTGGCCTACATGTGACTCCTAACCCATAGCAATGTGATTGACTCTTAACTGCCCTCTGGGCAATTAGGGATAGACAATAAATGCTGGCCTGGCCAGTGATACCCTCACTGATTTTAGGAAAATGCAAAGAATGGTTTACTGAGCCTGAGCTTCAACTACTGGGCTGGTGTGCAATATTTAAACTGCTCCAGTCTGCTCTGAATATTGACACAGAAACCCACACCAAGAGTCAGGTTTTAGTCTGAAAGTTCCTCTGAATCCTCTCCACTTCCAGAGTATGCAGGTGACCAGCATGAACCTTGAACGGAGAGTGTCCCCATTACCGTCTTTGTTTGCGTTTCATTCTGAGCTCCTCGTGTGAGTGATCAAAAAATATACTGAAACTGATAATCCTTCTGCTAAAATAATCCAGCTATAATTAACAACTGTGAACTCCACACTACAGAACGTGTGTGAGCACCCACTCACAATGAGAAACAACCATCAGCACTTAACCAAGCATTTAACACATCTCAGCGAGGTTACTTCATAGCCAGAGACGACAGGTTTTATTTTAAATCATGAAATAAAATAGAAGTAGCTGTTGGGAAATACAACTGGGTGGTAATAAATGACGCAAACCATCGAGTAATACAATAACACATGTTCTTTTGAACCATCCCCAGAATATTGCTATACTCCTTGTGATAGTAAGCTCCTCATTGTGATTCATGTTTGTGAAGCAATGGACAGATAGACCCCAAGTGTGTTGGCAAGGTGGTGGTATTGTCACTGGATTAATAATCTAGATCCCCAGGTTAATTTCTCTCAGGACCTGGTTTGGAATCCCACCATGGCAGATGGTGAAATCTGAATCCATTAAATTGGTAACCAAGTCACCATTACCAATTGTATTAAGAGAAAATGAAACCCAATCTATCTTTAGGATGGAATGGAATCTTACCTGTTCTGACCTACATGTGACTCCAGACCTCCTCTCCAACCTCAATGTGGTTTACCTGTGGTGGGGTAGCAGTCTCACGGTGTGGCAGTCTTGGCCCACCGTGGATCTCCAATTCCAACATGGAGGTCCTATCCAGTCGCAGAGGTCTTCTTTGGTGGCTTCTGGGTAATCCAACAATTTGGCATGGAGGTCTAGTCCCCGCACGGAGTTCTAGTCCCACCACAGAGGTCTGGTCCCACCACAGAGGTCTAGCCCCACCACAGAGGTCTGGTCCCACCACAGAGGTCTAGTCCCACCACAGAGGTCTGGTCCCAGCGTGGAGGTTTAGTCCCATCACAGAGGTCGAGTTCCACCACAGAGGTCGAGTCCCACCACAGAGGTCTAATCCCATCACAGAGGTCTGGTCCCAGTGTGGAGGTCTAGTCCCATCACAGAGGTCGAGTTCCATCACAGAGGTCTAGTCCCACCACAGAAGTCTAGTCCCCGCACAGAGGTCGAGTCCCACCACAGAGGTCTAGTCCCACCATAGAGGTCTAGTCCCCGCACGGAGGTCTAGTCCCACCACAGAGGTCGAGTCCCACCACAGAGGTCTAGTCCCACCACAGAGGTCTAGTCCCACCACAGAAGTCTAGTCCCCGCACAGAGGTCGAGTCCCACCACAGAGGTCTCGTCCCACCACAGAGGTCTAGTCCCCGCACAGAGGTCTAGTCCCACCACAGAGGTCTGGTCCCAGCGCAGAGGTCTGGTCCCAGCGCAGAGGTCTAGTCCCAGCGCGGAGATCTAGTCCCAGTGCGGAGATCTAGTCCCAGCGCGGAGGTCTAGTCCCATCACAGAGGTCTAGCCCCCGCACAGAGGTCTAGTCCCACCACAGAGGTCTAGTCCCACCACAGAAGTCTAGTCCCAGTGCAGAGGTCTGGTCCCACCACAGAGGTCTATCCCACCACAGAGGTCTGGTCCCAGTGTGGAGGTCTAGTCCCAGCGCGTAGGTCTAATCCCAGCATGGAGGTATAGTCCTGGCACAGATGTATAGTTCCAGTGTGGAGGTATAGTCCTGGCACAGGGGTGTAGTCCCGGTGTAGAGGTGTAGTCCTGGCACAGAGGTGTAGTCCCGGTGTGGAGGTATAGTCCTGGCACAGAGGTGTAGCCCCGGTGTGAAGGTATAGTCCTGGCACAGAGGTATAGTGCCGGTGTGGAGGTATAGTCCTGGCACAGAGGTATAGTGCCGGTGTGGAGGCATAGTCCTGGCACAGAGGTGTAGTCCCGGTGTGGAGGTATAGTCCTGGCACAGAGGTGTAGCCCCGGTGTGGAGGTATAGTCCTGGCACAGAGGTGTACTCCCGGTGTGGAGATATAGTCCTGACACAGAGGTGTAGTCCCAGTGTGGAGGTATAGTCCTGGTGTGGAGGTCTTGTCTTTGCTTCAGATGCAACCTCTGGGTTTTTCAGTGGCCCAGCGTGGAGGTGTTGCCTCAGTGAGGTGGGCAGTCTCAGCTCGGCCCTGCGTGGCAATCTCAGCTCAGTTTTCCAGCGTACCCTGAACCCAAGAGCCATTAATTGAACGGTGATGTACTTTTACTTTCTTTTTCTTTGTATTTATGACTTCTGTGATAAATTTAGGCACCATGGCATGGCGACTTATAAAACTTTTCACTGTATTTTTTTGTAAAACTACGTGTGACAATAACTTGCTATTCTATTCTATTCTACTCTTAACTACCCCCTCTGGTAATGAGGGACAAGCAATGAATGGCTGGCCTAGCAATGAATAAAAGGAAAGCGTAGTAGGTTCTCTCTCTAACGGAGAAAGATGCCCACAGTCTTCGTGGACTGTGGCTAATTACCAAGATATCCAACTGAGATTCACTTCAATGGGGCGTCACACAATATGCACCAGTGTGATGATCATGTACATTGCCAAGCAAGGTGAAGATGGTGAAGATGGGTGGGGGGTGGGGGGGGGGGGGGGTGCCCAGAGCCTGTTGCCAAGGAAAAGTACACAGTGGGAAATGATGACAACATCAGATCTGAGAAGGCAAATTTAAGGCAAATGTTTCTGAATAGAATATCAACAGTTTTCTCTTCTGAGGGCAGAAATAAAACCAATGCATCATGCTAACACTCTGAATCTAGATCAGACTAAAGATTGGATGGTACTCTGTCTGTTGGCTTTAATGAAGATAGGGGCATCTCCTACTGAGGTACAGGCTCCAGTATACTCATCAATTTGTACCTGGTAATTGGTAATCTCACTTCAACAGAGAACAAAGATGCTGGTGTATGAAGATGAATAGAAGCCTCTTTCAACATATTCCACACCCACGACCATTACCATCCAGAAGAACAAGGGCGGTAGATACCACCCTCTGCAAGTTCCCCTCTGAGCCACTCACCATCCTGACTTGGCAACATATCGCCGTTCCTTCACTGTCGCTGGGTCAAAATTCTTCCTCATGGCACTGTTGGTGACCCTACAGCTCAAGGACTGCAGTGGTTCAAGAAAGCAACTGACCATCACTTTCTCAAGGAGAGCTGGGGCCAGGCAACAGAGCAATGCTCACATTCCACACCTGAATAAAACCAGGCAGATACAGCAAGAGGTGCTCTCCTGGTTGAAGGCACATTGCTCGGCTTTAATCAACACCCATAACAGACCTGACTGGCCAAGCCCAATGCTGACACTAGCTACCTGGAACAAAACTTTGTTCCATTTCCTAGAAGTAACAAAAACAAATTTTGTCATAAACATGTGGCTAGAATAGTTTCAGTTTGCAGAAGAGTATTGTTTATATGTTGGAAGGTCATTCACAACTGTTTCATTAACATATCAAAGGTTACACGATATAGCATCCTCTTTATATAAAGACTGAATATGTTTATGGATTTACAGTGGTTTGGCATTCCAATTACATTGAGATTATTAAGTATCTTAATGGGAACTTAATGGAAATTTCCCCCGAGTTATTGTATAAAGAGCTTGTTTTATATGGCTTCTCTATGACCGAGAGAGCTGGAACAATATATCTTACAACATGCTACAGGGATATCAGAGTTTTCAGGTGAGGGCTTACTTTGGATTTATTTGCATTTTATCTTGAATTATCCCTGACTTTGTCCCCATATCGAGGACCACTGAATAAACAAGGGGCTCACTAATGTTGTCATTTTCTCCACCACCGTATTAACGCCAGTGGTCACAGACACCAGGACAGTCATTTGGAAAAATCATCTGGAACAAAAAAAAAATTTGCGAGGAAGTGGAAGACATAAATTTTAAAGTATTTTCACAGAAGCCTTAGAAGGAAGATTGAGGTCACCTGGGCGTAACAGAGAAGGTCACGTATGTTTACAACACACAGTATTTCAAATTCTAACTACTGATTTCCTTCATAGGAAATGGTTTCAAGAATCTTTTCTTTGACTCACAGTCTGGTTCCTGACTATTTATATACATTCATAAACACTCATTTAATAGGCATTCTGCAGGAAATTGAAAAAACAGAATATATAGACGATAATACTTGGTTGCTAAGGTAATCTGACTTTTATTTCAGGAGCAAGAAGGACTATATATCCAGGTCTGTCTCCTCAATGCTCTGACAGGTCTATAATACTGACCAACTGTGCATTATTCATGTTATCTAATACAGTAATGAAAACTGAAGGGAAGGAAACAGGGCAACAGTCAAACAAAAAGAAAATTACACAGAAAAGCACAAAGCTTTCATGAATTAGTTTTGAAGCACTGCTACAAGAAGAAAAAAAAATTCAGTGCAATAATATGGATTTTTTTTTGCTCAATATACCTGATATTTTATATCAGAGTCAGGGTTCAAGGTCCAAAAAAGGTAGTGGATATGGTGTTTTGTGATGGACAAGTTGATGGTCTCGTGATAATATCACTGGACTTGCAGTGATTGGCCCCAAGTAGATGTTGTTGACTACAGGACCACTGTTAACCTGGGCCAATCAGGTAGCCCGGCTGATCAATATAAACAAGGGATTATCCCTTTGATGTGAAGGGCAGTGCTTGTCACTGGCCACTCGGGTGTTTTTCCTATCTTCCTGGTGGTGGAAATTGAATAAAGATTTGTGCACTTTGTGTCCTTTCACTGTGTCTCACACCTGCGCACACACACCATGGGTGCTGGGGAAAAAATAAGCACTACCGCACTTAGGTGGTAGTGTGGGGGTTAAATATATTTAAAAAAAAAAGAAAAAAAAAGAAAAAAAAAAATAAACAGGGGATTCAAGCCCGGGTGTCTTTGGAGAAGGAGCATGTGGGTGTCCACTGACACTCCTGGAGTTGTGACTGGCCACTTGTGTGAATAAACAAGGGATTATCCCTTTGATGTGAAGGGCAGTGCTTGTCACTGGCCACTCGGGTGTTTTTCCTATCTTCCTGGTGGCGGAAATTGAATAAAGATTCGTGCACTTTGTGTCTTTCACTGTGTCTCACACCTACACACACACACCATGGGTGCTGGGGAATAAAAATAAGCACTACCGCACTTAGGCGGTAGTGTGGGGGTTAAATATAATATAAAAAAAAAGAAAACAAAAAAGAAAAAAAATAAACAAGGGATTATCCCTTTGATGTGAAGGGCAGTGCTTGTCACTGGCCACTCGGGTGTTTTTCCTATCTTCCTGGTGGCGGAAATTGAATAAAGATTCGTGCACTTTGTGTCTTTCACTGTGTCTCACACCTACACACACACACACCATGGGTGCTGGGGAAAAAATAAGCACTACTGCAGTTAGGCGGTAGTGTGGGGGTTAAATTAAAAAAGAAAAAAAAATTGAGTGTCACTGTTTGTCACTGACCACTCGGGTGTTTAAAAGAAAAAAAACAAAAAAAAAGTAAACAGGAGTGTTAAGGGCACTGCTTGAAAAAGAAAAAAAAATAAACAAGGGATTAAGGTGACGGGATACCAGCCTCTGCTGAGTTATTTCAGTGTTCAGTAATCTAGCAGACCCAGGCTAACAAGTTAGGTTCATATCCCACCATAGCAGATCATCAAATTTGAATTTGATAAAGTCTGGAATTAAAAGCTCGCCTAATAATGACGGTGTAATCTCTGACGGTTATCATAAAACAAGATGTGATTCCCTAATGTCACATAGGGAAGGAAATCTGCCATCCTTACCTGGTCTGGCCTACATAAGAAAAAAAACAAGGAATTAAATGTTAGAGCCTGGGTGTCCTTGGAGAAGGAGCATGCGTATCCACCAATACCCTTGAGCTGTTCAGGGAGAGGTGGGCACCGCAGGGAGTGGAGTGTATTATTTCCCTGTCCAACTCTATTTTGATTTAATCCCTGCCCTCCCTTCTCCTTCACTGTTTGATCACACAGTATTGCCCTTTGATGAGAAGGGCACTGCTTGTCACTGGCCACTTGGGTGTTTCTTTTTTTTTTGGTGGTGGAAACTGAATAAAGATTTGTACACCTTGTGTCTTTCATTGTATCCCACAAAAAAATTTAAAAAAACAAGGGATTAAATAATAAAAAATAAATATAAACGAGGGATTCAGAATGCCCTCAGTTCAAGGACTGACTCTGAGCTGGCTGGCCACAGCTAGTATACTCTGCAGATGTAAATAATGTGTGTCTTGGTGGTGGGATACTGGCCTCTGTGAAATTATTTCAGGAATATTAATCCAGAGACCCAGGTAATGCTTTGGGGACCTGGGTTCAAATTTTACCTGGAATTTGAATTCAATAAAAAATCTGGGATTAAGAATCTGACAATGATTGTCTGGAGGAGAAGTCATAGCAATGTGGTTGACTTTCAACTGCCCCAGGGAAAGTTAGGGATGGGCAAGAAAAGACTGCCTGGCCATCAGTGCCCTCACACTGTGAATGAATTAAATAAAAAAGCAGACAAATGTTTGCTGGGGACAGAGTGACAGGGAAGGTGTTACAGCACGTAAGTGTGACTCATTTGGGAAGGACATGCAGTATGTAATGTTATTAATCATCATTTGGTAGGACAGAGCTGAAGTGTGACTGAGAAAAGATTTGTTTTGTTGAATATTTTCTTCCTACACTCAAGACAGTTTGCAAGAATACCATTGTAGGGGAAAACCAACATTTATACAGATGAGAGGAGTGCAGAGTGTGGACCGTCACACTGATTTTCCACAGTGTGTTTTTTCAGTACTGCATGCATCTAATAGATGAACCACAGAGTCAGAGAGTGTGGTGCTGGAAAAGCACAGCAGGTCAGGCAGCATCCGAGGAGCAGGAGAGTCGATGTTTTGGGCAAGAGCCCATCATCAGGCATCATCAGGCCCGAAACATCAATTCTCCTGCTCCTCGGATGCTGCCTGACCTACTGTGCTTTTCCAAGACCACACTCCCGACTCTGATCTCCAACATCTGCCGTCCTCACTTCCTCCTAGGTGAACACAGGCAGAATAGAGACCAATAGATCTCCTGCTGTCAGCTCACGAGGTTAGAAGTGATCAAGAACTTATTAATGAAAGTCACTTAAGATGAAGCTGTGTTTAACTTAGTCTGTATCTTTAAGCATCCTGATCAGCAAGTCTATGAAGATTCATTCTGAGTTGAAACTAAGGGACAGTTCAACGGACCTGTGGCTAACAACTCCTGCCTTTGAGCAGCAGGCAGGGTAGTAAGAGGAAGAAGAACATGGTGGGGAAAGTTAGCAGCAAGTATCTGTATAAGGAATTGCCGCCCAGAGTTGAAGGTTTCACATAAGTTTTAGAATCCATTCCTCCTGGGATTTAATGGCACTGTTGGAATAGAGAGACCAGGACTCTACACACAGGCTGACAGCTCGTTCCATACTTTTGCCTCTGAATCGTAAAGTTGTGTGTTCAAGTGCTACTCCAGAATCTAAGCACAGAAAACAAGGCTGACACTGCAGAACCTTACAGAGGAGACGCAGCAATGTTCACACAGCTGTCTTTCAGATGCTCAGTCAAATTGAGACCTTCTGTGTCCTCTCAGGAAGGTGTAAGAAAGTCCGTACTCCTGACTCTGAAGAAAATCCGAGGAATGCTCCCCAGGATCCTGGCAAATATTTACCCTTCAAGTGGCATCACAAATAATAGGTTATCTGCTGATTATCTCTTTGCAGCTCATGGGAGCTTGCTGTGTGAAGTGTGGTTGTCACATTTATATTTCAACCATGAAGAATACTTCAAAAGTGCTTGTAGGCTTTGGAACATTCAGTTGTTGTGAAAGGTGTTATAGAAATGCAAGTCTTTCTTTCGGATTTAGAAAATGCCTCAATACAAGATCAAACCCAGCCTGATGTATTTGATAAAATTGATTCTCGCAATCATATTACCGAACCCCTAGTCTCTCTCTTAGCTTGACATTGCTCCTTCTATGGAGTCAATATGTTGTCCTCAATGCTCTCAATTGTATTTTCTGCAGGAAAAAAATAAACCTGCCTATTTTTGTTCCTGTATCTCTGACATTCCTTGAACATCTTCATTAACTACAAGAGGTACCTCAACACTTTGCCACTTACCCAGAATCCTTCAACCCCTCACCACCTTCTTGTCACCCCCAGTTGCTCTAATTCTTCAGAGTCACAATTCAAATGACTTGAACCCCCCCACCCCCGTCAGTGATTCCCAGTCATGCACCTTTGAAGAGGTAAGGTGGGGAGTGGGACACCATGCATGGGAAAATGCCTGAGCTTCCAGAGTGTTACAGCAACAGGTATGACCCAGCCCAGAGTCCAATTGGGATAGGGTGCAGATCGCTCTGAGTGAGCAAGTATAGTTTGAGGTGTCTGGCTACACTTTTTTTTTAATTGCAAAAATATACTTCATTCACAAAATATAGTCACTGAAGCAGTTTGGTTCTATATAGTAAAAAATGAAGAAAACAAACAAACATTGGAGTTTGATTCTATCCAACAAAAAATCACCCAAAGCATCTCTTACTTGTGTAAGACTATATTTACCAACACGAAACTGATCCCCATTTAACTTCAGCAGAAAGACCTCAGACAGTGGTGTTCCCCCAGACAGTGGTCTTCCCTCAGACAGTGGTGTTCCCCCAGACAGTGGTCTGCCCCCAGACAGTGGTCTTTCCCCAGACAGTGGTGTTCCCCCAGACAGTGGTCTGCCCCCAGACAGTGGTCTTCCCCCAGACAGTGGTCTTCCCTCAGACAGTGGTCTTCGCCCAGACAGTGGTCTTCCCCCAGACAGTGGTCTTCCCTCAGACAGTGGTGTTCCCCCAGACAGTGGTCTGTCCCCAGACAGTGGTCTTTCCCCAGACAGTGGTGTTCCCCCAGACAGTGGTCTTCCCCCAGACAGTGGTCTGCCCCCAGACAGTGGTCTGCCCCCAGACAGTGGTCTTCCTCCAGACAGTGGTCTTCCCCCAGACAGTGGTCTTCGCCCAGACAGTGGTCTTCGCCCAGACAGTGGTCTTTCCCCAGACAGTGGTCTTCCCCCAGACAGTGGTCTTCGCCCAGACAGTGGTCTTCCCTCAGACAGTGGTCTTCCCCCAGACAATTGTCTTCCCCCAGACAGTGGTCTTCCCTCAGACAGTGTCTTCCTCAGATAGTGGTCTTCACCCAGACAGTGGTCTTCCCCCAGACAGTTGTCTTCCCCCAGACAGTTGTCTTCCCCCAGACAGTTGTCTTCCCCCAGACAGTGGTCTTCCCCCAGACAATTGTCTTCCCCCAGACAGTGGTCTTCCCTCAGACAGTGGTGTTCCCCCAGACAGTGGTCTGTCCCCAGACAGTGGTCTTTCCCCAGACAGTGGTGTTCCCCCAGACAGTGGTCTTCCCCCAGACAGTGGTCTGCCCCCAGACAGTGGTCTTCCTCCAGACAGTGGTCTTCCCCCAGACAGTGGTCTTCGCCCAGACAGTGGTCTTCGCCCAGACAGTGGTCTTTCCCCAGACAGTGGTCTTCCCCCAGACAGTGGTCTTCGCCCAGACAGTGGTCTTCCCTCAGACAGTGGTCTTCCCCCAGACAATTGTCTTCCCCCAGACAGTGGTCTTCCCTCAGACAGTGTCTTCCTCAGATAGTGGTCTTCACCCAGACAGTGGTCTTCCCCCAGACAGTTGTCTTCCCCCAGACAGTTGTCTTCCCCCAGACAGTGGTCTTCCCCCAGACAATTGTCTTCCCCCAGACAGTGGTCTTCCCTCAGACAGTGGTGTTCCCCCAGACAGTGGTCTGTCCCCAGACAGTGGTCTTTCCCCAGACAGTGGTGTTCCCCCAGACAGTGGTCTTCCCCCAGACAGTGGTCTGCCCCCAGACAGTGGTCTGCCCCCAGACAGTGGTCTTCCTCCAGACAGTGGTCTTCCCCCAGACAGTGGTCTTCGCCCAGACAGTGGTCTTCGCCCAGACAGTGGTCTTTCCCCAGACAGTGGTCTTCCCCCAGACAGTGGTCTTCGCCCAGACAGTGGTCTTCCCTCAGACAGTGGTCTTCCCCCAGACAATTGTCTTCCCCCAGACAGTGGTCTTCCCTCAGACAGTGTCTTCCTCAGATAGTGGTCTTCACCCAGACAGTGGTCTTCCCCCAGACAGTTGTCTTCCCCCAGACAGTTGTCTTCCCCCAGACAGTGGTCTTCCCCCAGACAATTGTCTTCCCCCAGACAGTGGTGTTCCCTCAGACAGTGGTTTTCTCCCAGACAGTGTTCTTCCCCCAGACAGTGGTCTTCCCCCGGGCAGTGGTCTTCCCCAGACAGTGGTCTTCACCCAGGCAGTGGTCTTTCCCAAATAGTTGTCTTCCCTTGAACAGTGGTCTTTCCCCCCACAGTGGTCTTGCTCCTTGGCGGCAGCTGCCTCGTATTCCTGCTAACTGCTATTTGCGTGGTTGATGGCGATATCTCTGAGTGGGATGTGGAAATGACTGGACTGGGGCTGTGTTTGTGTGATGCTGTATCAGTGTTGCTTAACCCTGATTAAGACGTCTGCATTAATTCCCAAAACGTTGTCTTTTTCGTTTGAGTGCACCAACAGCTCTGATCACCTAATTAAAAACTTCTCGCCTCAGTGACTGATCACTTGGAGCCAATCTAATTGGCTCCTTGCATGTTGCTATGACAAAGACTCTTGTGTTCGAAAAGCAGGCACCAAGAAAACCACACAATCCCAGGATGAGGAAAGTGAGAAACCTCCAATCCCTGTCTGCTTCCGTGGGAAGTGCCCTCATTAAAACTGACACGAGAACATGGAACAGCATAACGTCAGGCAGCTCAGTGGTTAGCACTGCTGCCCCACAGTATCAGGGACCCAGGGTCAATCCCACTCTGAGACAAGTGTCTTTGCCCAGGAATATGTCGGGGGGTTATCTGTGAAGAATATAGAGATACAGGGATAGAGTGGGCGGAGGGTTCTGGGTGGAATGCTCTTCAGAGGGTTGGTGTTGACTTGATGGACCAAATGTCAAGATTAGAGTGGTGCTGGAAAAGCACAGCAGGTCAGGCAGTATCCGAGGAGCAGGAGAATCGACATTTCGGGCTGAGGCCCTTCATCAAGAACCAAATGGCCTACTTCCACAGTCTAGGGATTCTATGAGAAGGTCCTTCAGCTCCAAGTCTGTGTGAGCTTTCCACACAGCGGTCCAGTTAGTCTGATATCCCTACTGCTTTAAATACATAAGATTCACTCCCTCAGGTCACTGACTTCAGCGAAATGATTAATTCGAATTTGTTTCTTACTCCGAGCTGTTTGGCTTTTCAGACACATTTAACATCACTGAGTCTCGACACAGCCCCTGGGAGAGGACCTGGGGGCTTTTTTTCAGTTTGATATGAATACTTTGGGTACAGTCTGTCTGGACTGGTCACAATTCCATGGATTGTGGTTGGGAATCACAGAAACAACAATCAGATCAATGTCATGGGGCTATTCGTGGGAGCTTTCTGTGAGCAAATTGGCTGCCACGTTTCTATACAGCAACGGTGATTTCATTTCCAAAAAAATTACTTCATAGCTGAAAAGAGCTTTGGGACGTGCTGTGGTCATAAAAGGCACTAGATAAATGCACACCCTTTGTTTCTTGTGTTGGCGGTGGTGATAGTTTATTAACTTCTGACAGTGTGCAGGCCTGAAACTGCAAGGGGGGGGGGTCACATGATGGTGATGTGCTTCTGTGGCTAAGGGAGGGTCAATACCCCCTCCTGCTAATAAGGTTAGAAGACCTGGAGAGAGGAGCAAACACCTTCATTGACGCAATAAGCAAGGGTTTGATTCAATTTCATTTTCAACTATTGGCCTGAATGTGTCGATGGTTGATTAAAAACCTTACCAACTCCTCTTTAATAAGAAGATGGAAAGAAGCAGGAATCTCCATTGTGTGTGTGAGAGCTGAGACAGTGCTGGGTGTGTTTTACTATGAGATTAAATGCACTTTTAATTGCTTTTGCTCTCCAGTCTGTGACCTTGAAGACACTGCCTTGTTGTCGTTCTCTTGACCTTCCTTATGGTGATGTGAGCAGGGAGGGAACTAAGACCACAGTGTATGGCTGGAAGCTCCCTCGACCAGGGTGGTGAGTCTCCATTAATGGCACCCCCACATTTTGCACTCAGTCAGAAAGAGTCAGTTTTATTCCTAAAGGGGGGATGTTTATCAATTCACAGCGAAGAGAGGGTCGGGATCACACAGCGCAGTTTGAGATGCAGCATTGGCTGCAGATGCTGACAGAGTGCAACCTTGTTTGCTTGAGATTTTTTTCACAAAACTGCGAAAACGTCCTTCAGAGGTTAAACACAGCAAGGGGATCACATGCACTGTATTGCATTAGCAGCATATATTGACCCACAACTAACAGCTATGCTGCACTAATAAAACTCCCGCCTATCAAACGCTTTATTTATAGTCCCACTCCCTATTTAATCCTCATCGTGGTGTTTCTCGCGCTATTACCAAGAGCCAAGCTGGTGGAGAGGGGGGCTGTCTCAGTGTTTAAAGAGACTGGTTAAGGTTAGGGCAAGAATAAAATGGAGGGGGATTATCCCCATCACCTTCCCTTCCACCCCGGGGCCTGCCAGAGAAGTGCGAGAGGCCAAGGTCCTGGAACATGTTGAAGGTTGAGCCTTGAGTCTCCCACCAGAGTTTGAGAGATTCCAGGATCTCTCCATTGACCAGGGAGTCCAGGGGTCACAGTCTAAGGATGCAGCATAGACCATTTAGAATGGAGATGAGGAGAGTGGGGAGCCTGTGGAAATGTCTACCACAGAAAGTGGTTGAGGCAAAAACATTGAATGCTTTCAGGAAGGAGATCGATATATATAAAGGGATCAAAGGATATGGGGAGAAAGCGGGATAAGGGGATTGAGTTGGTGATTAGCCATGATGGTATTGAATGGTGTGAGTGTTGTGGGGCTGGTAGAGATTACAGAGGTAAGCAGGGTGAGGCCATGGGGGGATTGGAAAACAAGGAATATCACCAGCTTGGATTACCTCAGTGTTTGTTTTCTCTGCTTTCCAAATCACCCAGAAAGCACTGTGCAGTTTGTCTGTCCTCCTCATGGTCTACTAGTGCATATTCATAGGTTGGACAGGCCAGTATTGTTTTCTCTTGGGCGACTGTGTGTGTGGAGTTTGCATGTTTTCCCTGTGTTGTATGGGTGGCACGGTGGCACAGTGGTTAGCACTGCTGCCTCACAGCGCCAGAGAACCGAGTTCAATGCCCGCCTCAGGTGACTGTCTGTGTGGAGTTTGCACATTCTCCCCGTGTCTGCGTGGGTTTCCTCCGGGTGCTCTGGTTTCCTCCCACAGTCCAAAAATGTGCATGTTAGGTGAATTAGCCATGCTAAATTGCCCGTAGTATTAGCTGAAGGGGTAAATGTAGGGGAATAGGTCTGGGTGGGTTGCGCTTCAGCGGGTCGGTGTGGACTTATTGGGCCGAAGGGCCTGTTTCCATACTGTAAGTAATCTAATCCTTAGAATATAGGGCTCTGACAGGTGAGATAAAATTAGAAAGTGGTTAGTGCAGCTGCCTCACAGCGCCAGGGACCCGGGTTCAATTCCAGCCTTGGGTGACTGCCTGTGTGGAGTTGCATGTTCTCCCTGTGTCTGTGTGGGTTTCCTCTGGGTGTTCTGGTTTCCTCCAATAGTCCAAAGAAATACACATCAGGGTGAATTGGTCATGCTAAATTGCCCACAGTGTTGAGGCTAGCCACGGGAAGTGCAGGGTTGCAGACACAGAGTAGGTTAATGAGTATGGGTGGGATATTCTTCAGAAGGTCAGTATAAACTTGTTGGGCTGAATGGCCTATTTCCACACTGCAGGGATTGAATGCAAGTGATGCAGAAACCCAGCAGGTGTGGCAGCATTTGTGAAAGAGAGACAGATTTAACATTTTTGGGTCAAATATGGTTCTTTTTCTAAAGCATTAATTCCATTTCTCTCTCTCTCTCTCCACAGATGCTGCTAGACCTGCTCAGTTTCAGATGCCCAGCATCTGCAGGATTTTGATTTTAGGCTGAGGGGTGCTTTTATGAAAGTGTACAAAACAATGGGGAAGGTGAATCTGGACGGTCTGTTTCAGGCTGCAGGTACCTAGCAAATTAATCCAGCTTCCTGGTGCAAATATCACTGGCTGCAGTCTCTTCTTTATTTGGTGTCAATGACTTGCTTCATTCTGCGGCTGTTTGAGGTACATTGGCACTCACTCTCACTAATGTGAAACATCCACAGAGAGTGGTCCCCAATGTCTATTCACACCCCGACATCCAGCTTTGCATTTCATGCCAGTTGCTTGAACCGTGACCATGGGCTGGTTGGCACCATCAGGGACAGATGGCATTGGTTTGCAGGAGATTTACCACCCTGGCAGGAACCTTGGAGGGTGGAGTGTACCAGGACATAGTTGGAAGCTCCCAACACTGTGCAGTTTCCACACGGCTGGTGTTTTTGTAGCAGTCTGCCGTTTGGATGTGGGCTGATTCAGGGGCAATTGCGCAATAAAAACAGAGCAGGTCTGGAGTCTGATGGAATACTCCCCACTTGCCCCTGGATGGGGGCAGCCCCAACAACACTCAAGAAGCTCGACACCATCCAGGACAAAGCAGCCCACGCTTGATTGGCCCCACATCCACAAATATCCACTCCCTCCACCACCAACACTCAGCAGCAGCAGTGTGTACCGTCTATAGATGCACTGCCACAAATTGCCAAGCCTCTTGCAACAGCACCTCCCAAACCTGCAGTCCCCCCACCACCTAGAAGGACAAGTGCAGCAGAAACATGGGATCACCATCCTCTGCACATTCCCCTCCAAGCCATTCACCATCCTGATTTGGAAATATATCACCATTCCTCCACTGTCGCTGGGTCAAAATCCTGGAATTCCCTCCCTAAGGGCATTGTGGGTCAACCCACGGCACATGGACTACAGCAGCTCAAGAAGGCAGCTCACCCCCACCTTCTCAAGGGGCAACTAGGGACGGACAATAAATGCTGGGCCCAGCCAGCGACACCACATCCCATGAACAGAAGGAAGTTCCATCACCGAACCGAATGATGCAGGTAAGCTAAGTGAAGGGTGGCAATCCTGTGGAAAGTGAGCGCTTCCCTGGACTCCTGGTTCAGTTACAATAACCCCACATTGTGCTTCAGATACTGGAATATTCAACTGCACAGAATTCTGCATCTAGCAAGATTTGACAAAAATAACATATTTATACATCGCCCTTAACTCAACAAAATGTCATAAGGTGATTCACAGAGGTTATAAATTGATTTTTTAAAACTCACTCATGGGAATTGGGCACCATTGGCCACGTTTAGTACCCGTCCCTAGTTGCCCCTTGAGAAAGTGGGGGTGAGCTGTCACCTTGAACCACTGTAGTCCATGTGCTGTGGGTTGACACACAATGCCCTTAGGGAGGGAATTCCAGGATTTTAACCCAGTGACAGTGGAGGAAAATTGTTCACAAAGCCACATTAGGAAATATTAGGGCTGACATTTGGTCAACGTTTGGTCAAAGAGGCAGACTTGAAGTAAAGTCTTGAAGGATGAAGGTGAGGATGAGGGTGTTGAGGTCACAAGCGGGACTTCTGGAACAGCTGAAGGCCCAGACACTGATGGTGGAGGAATTAAAATTAGAGATTCGCGAGTGACCAGAATTAATGGAGAGCTGCTTCCTCAGAGAGTTGTGGGGGCCGGAGGAGGGAACCAAGCTGGGGATGAGCAAGGTCATGGAAGGATCTAGAAACAAAGATGGGAATTTAAAAGTGAGGAGTTGCTTAACCAGGAGCCATGGCGAGATGGGTAAAGAGGACTTTCTGTAAATTGGGACATAGTCCATGGAGTTTAGGATAATCACCAGTTTACACAGGGCGGGGGAAGGGGGGGGGCCAGATTGGACTGAAGAAACCGGATGATGACTTTGCTAACTTGTTGCAGCCAGAAATCGTTCCCTGACAATGGACCTTGAGCAGATGAGCTGAGATCCAAGGGTGAGGCTTGAAAGGTGGAAATAGGTGCCCTTAATAATGCCACAATTAGCAAGGAAAAAGGCAGACAGGATAACAAGCATTTGAAGCATTTGTTGAAGGAAGAACATGGACCTCGAGATCAGGAGAGATTGGAATGCTCCTCATGGAATGGCACCATGGGATTTAATTCTCAATCCAGAGCAGCAGAACAGGTGAATGCCACCTGGTTTACCATCTCACCTGAAAGAGAGTGTAGGAAACATTGAGGAGACTGAATATTTCCAAACTTTACTGTTCAGAAGTATGGGAAATGATGGCCCCATCTTGTTCCGACACGGTGGCTCAGTGGTTAGCACTGCTACCTCATAGTGCTAGGGACCTGGGTTCAACTCCTGCCTCAGGCAACTATCTGTGTGGAGTTTGCACATTTTTCCCGAGACAGCGTGCTCCAATTTCCTCCCACAATCTAAAAATGTGCAAGTTAGGTGAATTGGCCATGCTAAATTGCCTATAGTGCTAGGTGTATTAGTCAGGGTGTAAATGTAGGGGAATGGGTCTGGGTGGGTCGCTTTTCGGAGAGTCGGTGTGGACTTGTGCCGAAGGGCCTGTTTCCACACTGTAGGGAATCTAATCACCACAATATGGATCTTTCAGCGCATGCTCAGTAGCGATTCTTAAAGCAAAGGTATTGTTACCCCATGTAAGTTAGTGGGCTATGGGTGTGTCACCCAGCCAGCATTTGTTACCTAATTACTCTTTAACTTGGTCATTTCCAAGGCGCAGGATCTGGAGTCAAACATTGGCCAAACCAAGTAAGGACGGCAGATTTCCTTCCCTAAGGGGCATTACGTGAGTTTTTACAGCTATCAATGACAGTTTAAGGATCATCATTACAGAAACTAACTTTCAATGGAATTCAAGTTCCATCAGCATTTGAGCCTGTCCCTAGAGCATGGCGCTCCAGATTACTGGTCCAGTAACATTCCCTTTTTGCCACCCTCCACCTGACCGACAGTATCTCTGACTGTGCAGCATCCTCTGAGTGTTGCCCTGAAGTACCAGTCTGGATGTTTATGCTGAAATCTCCCAGCCTGAGGCTTGAACTCACAACCTTCTGATGCCGAGGTGACGCTGCTTTCCAACAGAGCCACAGCTGAGCCAGAACCGAAAAGGGGGAAAGAGTCTATTTCAATATCTGTGGAGTTGCAGTCGGCACATGGTCACGTTCACAGCACAGAACTGAGGTGAAACTTTTCAACTGACAGACAGCTGCCTTCCATAGGAAAACTTCTTTTAACATGCCATCTGTTCTCCAGGCAGTGTGTGTGTCTAACAATTCATACAAGGGAAAATTCATAAACTTTATTGATTAAACATCTTTTTCACTGCAGGGATTTTTTTTCCCAAACCACTCAAGAGAATTTTCTGAATGAGAAACTCAGTGAGTGTTATCACAATGATGATCTGTGAGAGACTCTTTCTGAAATGGAATGCTACAGACACTCAATTAAAATACAAACGTCCATGTGTGGAGCATTGCATGGGAGTGTCAGAGAGCTGCTGTTTGGCTCTTCTGTTCAGCAAACACCACAGTTGGACTAGCTAAGGTGGTTTTGAATTGGAGTGTCTGTACTGTAACAATACACAGATGGTAAGACTGAAACTTCTCATCGTTTGGTGCGCATCTCTCCCCTCCCCTCGCTCTGTCAATTGTGTCTGACACATCCCATTCAACACACTGCATAACCACGTACTAGCAGGAAAACCGAGAACATATCTCCCCTTCCCAAGCCCGATTTAATGTGCACAATGCATTGGCCAAAGGGCACAGCTCTCTGAGAAATGCAAATAATAGTGTCAGGAGCTCAAACTTGTTAACTAGATTAGGTTAGGACGAGTGGACCAAAGGGTCTGTTTCTGTGCTGTACACCTCTATGACTCTAAGTGTCAAGTCTTAGTAGAGAGGAAGGACCATGATTCTCAAAGGGTTAAGAAGACTATTGTGCTGTAAAAGAGCAATGGTCAGCATTTGGAAGAATTGACCACCCTGTAGACACAGAGGATGGAGAGAAAGATCTCAGTCAACAGAAATGTGGAGAGACAGTTTGTAAGCAGCTCAACATTGAGCTGATGATACAAGCTGTAACTAATCCTGCTGCCCAGTTTCAGACTCCCTCAGCCTGAAAAACAACATCCAGCCCCATCTCTATTCACTCTCGCCCTGAAGATTTGCCTAAAACCAGCAGACTGCGACTGAATCCTCTTAGACAGCCGGGTCCCTGACAGGAGATTAAAGTCTGTGTGAGTGCTGAGAGTTGGACCGTATAGGGACACCACGGTGTGCCCACAGAGGCTGCCACATCCGTGGGTGCGAACCTCTTCATTCTCAGTGTTACTTCCCCTGCCTCCTTCTATTCTTCACTGCACTGTTAGCCTGAAGGTTTACTCCCCAGCCCAGAAAATCCTGCCCTAAAATGTGGTGAGTGATTTCCCCAGACTGCAGCCCTGTCACTGTGTTCTTGCTCAGGTCCAGGGCACAGTGGAGATCAGGGTCATTTCGGGCACGCATCATGATGCTACATACGGGCACTCTAACTGTTGTTGCCAAACTGCATCCCAATACAGTAGCTTTATTTTTGTTTAAAGGAACAAACATTTATGCGGCTCCTTATCACTTCCTTGGGACATCTCAAAGCACTTTAGAGCCAATTAATTAGACACTGTTGTTAGTTAAGCATTCGCTCTGCACACAGAAAGATGCAACAAATAGCAACTGGGAGAGGAATCTGTTTGTGTTTGGTTGTGAGAGCTCAGTGTGGATGTCAGGTGAAAGTCCAGCTCTCCCCCAAACTGATACCTCCATCTGAGCCTTACATATCACATCTGAACGATGGAACCTTTGCCAGTGTGGCACTCCCTCTGCCCTGCCTTTAAGTGATGGGGAGGTGCCGGTGTTGGGCTGGGGTGGACAAAGTCAGAGGTCACAGCATACCAGGTTATAGTCCAACAGCTTTATTTGAAATTGCTCCTATAACTTGCTCCCACAAGTTTTGGGAGCAATTTCAAATAAACCTGTTGGACTATAATCTGGTGTAATGTGACTTCTGCCCAAGTACAAGTCTCAGTTTAAATTGTGCACCCAGGTCTGTAACAGGGCTCGAAACCCACCACACACTGATCCAAGTAATCAAACTGACTCTACTGACAGACTCCTGCCTTACTAATAATTGATCATTGATAATGTAGTTAGCTAGCATTCAGCTCTCAGGCATTGGTAGATTCTCAAAGATAAAACCCACCATTGGAAAGCACACAGGAGTCTAATCCTTGAACTCCATCTTGTAGCTCAACAATTGTGGTCTACCCAACAAGAGTCATCGCTCTTCAACACACGTTGGTGTACCTGTGGACAGCTTTCAATCTTCCTTAGCACTTCAAGTAGGGGTGGCAATAACCTAGCAGTACTACCACTGAGTTGTTTATCCAGTGACCCAGGTAATGTCCTGGGGACCTGGGTTCGAATCCCACCATAGCAGGTGGTGAAACTTGAATTCAATAATTTTTTAAGAATCTGGAGATGACTGTGAACTGATTGTCAGGGAAAATTCATCGGATGCATGAACTTCCCTTAGGGAAGGAAGCTGCCATCCTTACCTGGTCTGGCCTACATGTGACTCCAGACCCACAGCAATGGGGTTGACTCTTAACTGCTCTCTGGGGTAATTAGGGATAGCAATAAATACTGACCATGCCAGTGACTCCCTCCTCCAATGAATTAATTTTTTAAAATGTCCTGGTCCCCAATCTGTTTGAACTGTTTGGAATGTTTTTGTGCAAGCACACATTTTGTGATGTGCAGGACAATGTTGTCTTTCTTTGAAGTAGAATATTTTCAATCCAAACTGAATCTATTTAATGAAAATAAAAGGTAAAGATGCCACAGTCCCAGACAGCCATGGGCTGGTTTCATGTTAGAGAGAGGGGCAACAGCTGTTGCTGGAGAAACTCAGCAGGTCTGACAACATGTTTGGAGAGAGAAACAAAGTAAACGCTTCAAGTTCGGAGCTGGTGGTGGTTTCATCTGAGGGTCACCACACCTTGGGCTAGGGGATAGACTGAGAAGGAGACAGCTCACAGTAACCTCAAGTGGTGTGGGAATCAAACTTACGCTGTAGGAATCACTCTGCATCGCAAAACAAACCGCCCAACCAACTCAAGGAAGGCAGGACTACAAAAACAAAACTGAGCCACTCAGACCCTCCAGCTTTCTCTGTGAAAATATTGTTGCTTTGTGAATGATGTAAGAATAAATAGAAAGCAACCACATAAATCAAAACAAGACCCTCCTTAAAGGGGATTATCAACCTGTGGCTAACTCTGAAAAGCTATGTCAAATTAATGTTTGAAATCCAAAAGAAGACAAAGAATGAAATGTGATTTCCCGGATGGATATGAAAATGGCCTTACTGGTCCAGAGATCGAAAAACAAGGTCCATTTTAAGTTCAGTTTTTATGATTTGCCTTTTGTTAGCTGGCTTCAGTTACACTAAGTAACTTATAAATCAACCATGCTGCATGTTAGCAGCTAACCCACAATTCAGTCATCAATCTATCTTCTGGTTGGACTAAAAACAGAAAAGGAATATTGTTATCAAGAAGCATTGATGCATTAAGCAACTAGCAATCACTACAGGAAATGATGCCAGGTTGCCATGACAATGAAAGCCAAACTGACTTCAGACAGACTGCCTTTGAGAAGAGGTCGCCTGTTATTGCTGTAAAATAACCCACTTAGCGAGTGGAACAGGAAGCAAGAGAAGTTCAGGTTTTGTTTGAACAGGGACCAGTGTGAGTTAGGGCCACATGTGCGGCATCACAGCACCCAGCCCCTGGCTGTCAACTGAGCAAACCCCTGCTGCACCCCACCCCCCCCAACCATAAGCCATTCCCATTAATGTGTAAGAAATACAATGGACTTTGTGGGGGAGCTGCCTGTTGGGGATTGGGCCGTTGCTCTTTCAGCCCAAGAGTCTGTGTTTAGGTGGGAGTGACGCTCGCTCGTCATGCCTTCGATTGGCCACAGCCTGGCAATGAAGGACAATGTGGCAATGGGATGCCCCCTGTGGGCGGCTGCACTCAGAGGGAGCATGTTAAAGGACCCCATCACGCTATTTCAAAGAGAAGCAGGGCGCATTATCCAAGAGTGACCCTTCAATGGATGTCACTGAAACCTACTGCTGCTCGTGGGATCTTGCTGTGCACAGGTTGGCCATCCACGTTTCCCACTTCACGACAGTGGCTGCGTAGCAAAGGCACCTTGTTGACTTAGCTGGGCGGCGTCACCCTGAAAGGCGCTATGCAAATGCAAGTCTTTTGCCCACGAAGAAAGAAACCTTTCGCCTGAATTTTCCCCCAAACCGAAACAGAGGAGTTTGCAACGCGAGGATTGGGGATTAAAGTGGGGTGGGGGGGGATGCTGGGTGGGGTGGGAGAGGTGTGGAAAGAGGACACAGCCAGGGGCTCCCCTCCAAGATCAGGGGTAGGGGTGTTGGTGGGGGGGGGAGGTGTCAGTGACATTAGCAGACCTCTGGGAGACCTGCCCCAGGCATCAGCAGCTGGAAAGACAGGAAGTCAGGGTGGGGGGGGGTGGGGGAGGGGGGGTGACATTATGTTAAAGGCAGGTATCTGTACAAAGGCAGTGGGGGGCAGGGGGCGGTAGTAACATTGACCTTGTGTTGCCGAACCCCCTCGGGGGTGTGGGTTTCACTCCTACACCTGCACTTCGTGGGATTTGAATTCATCAAAATGTTCTGGAATAAAACTACAGCCTAATAGCAACCAGAAAGAAATAAACCCATCTGGTTCACTAATGTCCTTCAGGGAAGGAAATCTGCCATCCTTACCCAATCTGGCCTACATGTGACTCCCACAGCTACAGCAATTCTGTGTTCTTATGAAGAGTGATATTACCTCTGTTTCTCTCTCCACAGACGCTGTCAGACTCACTGAACTTTTCCACCATTATTGTTTCAGATTTCCAGCATCTACAGTTCTTTGTTCTATAGTGGCAATTAGCTGCCCTCTGAAATTCCCACTCAAAGGGCAATAAATGCTGGCTCAATTAGAGATGACCCTATCCATGAATGATATTTTTTTAAAAATTAAAGCATCTTTTAAAAAGCCACAGGTGTCAAAGTGTGTTGAAGGTTCAATTGTTGGAGGGCTACGCAGAGACTGTAGTAGAGAAACCAGGGCAGGAGGATCCTAGAGCAAAGCTTCACGTTTCTCTGCCTGAACTTCCCTGGCAAGTTTGCCAAAAGTTTGTGCTCTACACAATACTTTAATGCTTTATAGGGAATGTCTCTCAGCTAAGTCACATCAGCCAGGGGTAACCGTAAGGCAATAGAGTAGGGAAATGGGTCTGGATGGTTACTCTTCGGAGGGTTGGTGTGGACATGTTGGTCCAAATGGTCTGTTTCCACACTGTAGGGGTCCTATGATTCTCAGTTTCTATGAAGTTATGTCTCAGTGACCTCCGAACACTAACTGTGACTTGCTCTCACCTGGGCACACTGCAGGTCACGGTAAGGGGCAAGGAAAGCAGAGCAGGCAATGGATCCCACTGTCAGAACTGTCATGGGGCATGGGCTTCACTGGAAAGGCCAATATTTGCTTCCTGTCTCGAACTGCCTCTGAACTAAGTGGCTTGGTCTATTGTTCCAGCGAGTAGTCCCCTCTGCTATGGGTCTGGAGTCACATGGAGGCCAGTCCAGGTAAACATGGCAGATTTCCTTCTCAACAGGAACATTAGTGAAGCAGATGGGTCCTCACAATAATCAATGATAGTTGGCAAGCTCACTGTTGCTGAGGTTAACTTTATATTCCAAATTTATTTAAATGCCACTAGCTGCTCTGCTGGGATTTGAACACATGACCCCAGAGCATTAGCCTGGTTCTCTGGATGACTACACCAGGACATTATACCACCACTGAGTCTGTAGATGGCCACACTGGCAGGGCTTCCTGTGATGAGGCAGCTGTTAATGTGATGCTGACTGTATTAGAGAGAAACAAGAGTAGGCCAATCAGCCCATCGAGCCTACTCTGCTGTTCAATACCATCAACTCAGTTCCAACTTTCTCCCCATAGTTTTGACCCATTGGGGTGGCATGGTGGCCCAGTGGTTAGCACTGCTGCCTCACAGCATCAGGGACCCAAGTTTAATTCCTGCCTCGGGTGATTGTCTGTGTGGGGTTTGTACATTCTCCCTGTGTCTGCGTAGGTTTCCTCCCAAAATCCAAAGATTGTGCAGGTTAGGTAAATTGGCCATGCTAAATTACCCATAATGTCAAGTGCTTTAGTCAGGGGCAAATATGGGGAATGAGTCTGGGTGGTTTACTCTTCGGAGGGTCGGTGTGGATTTGTTGGGCTGAAGGGCCTGTTTCCACACTGTAGGGAATCTAATCATGTCTTCCACCTGAAGAACTATATGCAATTCCTTCTTGAAAACATTCAAACACTGCCAGGGACCTGGGTTCAATCCCTGGCTCGGGCGACGGTCTGTGTGGAGTTTGCACATTCTCCCTGTGTCTGTGTGGGTTTCCTCCGGGTGCTCTGGTTTCCTCCCACAGTCCAAAGACGTGCAGGTCAGGTGAATTGGCCATAGTGTAGGTGCATTAGTCAGGGATAAATGGGTCTGGGTGGGTTACTCTTTGGAGGGTCGGTGTGGACTGGTTGGGCCGAAAGGCCTGTTTCCGCACTGTAGGGAATGTAATTAGGCTGTGACCCCTGCTTCTGGGCTCCCAGATAACTTTAACAATAAACAGGATAAACACAGGAAGGCTAAGAATAAACAGGTGGAGAATATTCACTAATCGAGCATCTTGAGCACATATAAAGAGAGACTGCTGGGCACTGGCGGAGGTAGGGTTGTGAGATGCTTGGATTCTGCGAATGAACTGACTGTTAAGAAAGGGATCTGTGTCTGGTTTTATGTTTTGATATTTGCTTCAATTTGTTTATCAATGACCACGTGGGTCTCAGATTTGGCCAAGCAGGGTAGCACGATCTTACCAAGGGATGGAGGGACTTGAGGCAGAGGGAGGGAAATGGTCATTATTTGAGGGGATTAGTTGGCAAAGAAGATACAACAAATGGCTAGGAATTCACCAGGTTTTTGCCCATTAATTCTACACAGCCCTGCCTGGTAATCCTGGGCCAGTATGATCCTTTCTTAGCCCAAAGATTGCATGGCGTGGAAGGATGAGGTTATAGAGTAGAGAGAGGCCTATCAGAGGACATGGAGGTAGGAGCTATGCTGGGGCAAAGTAAACGACAGTACACTGAAAAAGCTGGAGAGAATTGCCAGTCCTCAAAGAGTTACTTTGTTGCTTGCTGTGAAAAGAAATCTTGCTGATATATTGTTAACTGCAGGGAGATGATTTATATAAAATAAGAACGATGTTATATTGTTATCTTAACATTGCATTTTGATGAAAAGCAGCCATGTAGAACATGACTGTAAGTAATTAAGGCAATAAAATGGTGAAATGTGTAATTGGGGTAAAAAGAAACAGTTATCAGGAGTTTACAGTTAACTCAGGTGGAAAAGTCAAAGTAGGTTTTCAATTTCTGATCATTGACCAGAAATCATACCCCAGAAACCAGCCAAACATGACATTTTAGTACTTTTTGTTGTTTTCATTATCTGCTAAATTCAACCAGGTTGCATTACTGTTCTCTCTGAGATAGACATGCGTTTGTACCAGGAGCCCTCTGCAAACTGAAAAGTTTGCAAAAGTGTATCGACATTGTTGACCAGCTCCTGGGGGTAGGTTTATGTCAGAAACCTGGGCAAGACACTAGCCTTCTTAAATATGTTACTGAGATATCCACTTGAAGCAGTCCATACTCTCAAGCTGCAAGACTTAGACAAGTAACATTCCTGTCAGTGAGTACAGGTCATCGCCATCTTAAACTGCAGGGGTGTGCTGGTGCAGTGGGGATGTCACTGGGCCAGTCATTCTGAAACTCAGGACAATGCTCTGTGGACCTGGGATTGAAGACCACAAGGGCAGTCAGTGAAATTGGATTGAATAAATTCTGGGATAAAGAGGGGTCTACTGCGACCAAGTAACCATTGTTGTAAAAGTCCATCATTAATGCCCTTTAGGGAAGGAAATCTGCCATCTTTCCCAATCTGGCCCACATGTGACTCCAAACGCACGCCTAACCTCCCCTCTTGCCCATTAGGGAAAAGAAACACTGACCCAGCAAAATGGTGCCTGTATTCCATGAATAAATTACTAAAAAGGGAGAATCTAACTATTGCTCCTTGACGTCCAATGGCATTACCTTCGCTGACTGGCTCACTATCAACAGCCTGAGCATTACCAATGATCAGAAACTGAACTGGATTAGCCATATTAACACAGTGGCTGCAAGACAAGGTCAGAGACTAGTTGTGGCAAACAACTCACTCTCTGACTCCTCAAAGCCTGTCCACCATCGATAAGGCACAAGCCAGGAGTGTGATGGAATACTCTCCATATATCCTGGATGGGGGCAGCTCCAACAACACTCAAGAAGCTCGACACCATCCAGGACAAAGCAACCTGGTACCACATCCATAAGCATCCACTCCCTCCACCATCGATGTTCAGTAGCAGCAGTGCATGCCACTTAGAAAATGAACTGCAGAATTTCACCACAGATCCAGAGGCAGCACCTTCCAAACGCATAACCACTTCCATCTAGAAGGACAAAGGCAGCAGATACATGGGAACACCACCCCCTGTGGGTGTCCCTGCCAGTCACTCACCCATCCTGACTTGGAAATATACCACCACTCCAGAGGAATGTAACGAAACCTAGCTGCTACCTGTTTTGTTCCACTGAAACAGGCCTGTATATGCTCTTTCTGTCTGCAAATAATGAGGGTCCATTTGTGGCTCAGTGGTAGTGTTCTCACCCTGGTCTGGGAGGCTCAGGTTCCAGTCCCACAAGTGGGTAATTACATCTCTGAACAGGTTGTTTGGAAGAATAGTTTAATAAAAAAAAAGTTGGCTGCATATAAAGGAGCTCTGTATTTGCAGCCATGTTCTCCAGTTAATTCATCAGGACATTGAGCACTCATGCCCAGTTTGAGTTTGAAGAAAACTTGGCAGTTAACTGTCAATTGCCTCCCAACTGGTACATTCTCCATGCCAATGGCTCTAACAATCAGACTCCACTTGCTAACCAATCAGCATTCTTTTCTCATACAGTCAAAAATACTGTTCCTTTATGTCTTTGGGGTTATGAATACCCTGATGAGTGCAAGACAAACATTTTATCAAAATATATCTTTATTCATCCACATCCATGTACTTTTATTTTAAGAATAGCCCCTGAGTGTGAGAGCTCTGTCACGAGGATGTCAGATCACATGGAACTGTGACCTAAGAGTAGCATTCCAGACGTCTCCTCTTTTACCATCTCCTGGATCATCTAACACACTTCATAAAGATGGTGTGTCTGTTGGTGAGGAGAATGACCACCTCCTATCGACAACTCAGGCCTGGCCTTCATACATAGAGGCAAACGGTGACCAGACCCAGGGACATGGCAAGCAGCAGCAAGGGAGCTCCAGAGGAGAAGCCAACCAGCTGCACTGGGTAGTAGGTGACAGACATTAGTCACCCAGTCACCGGGCCACCTCAAGTCAGAGAGATTTGGAGTCAGAGGAAGGCACTGCTGGAGTTGGGCTGAACCTGGAAGTAGTTCATGAAATCAAAAAATTGTAAGAGGAGGGGGAAATGTGGCATCAGATCTCTTTACTGTAATTGTAGCTACTAGGCACGTAGGTAAGGAACTGTATCATACATTTAAGAAAGGGTTGAGTTGTGGATCTGCCCATTCCTACCACTTCCTGCATATAGTGTATCGCCCAAATAAAACTGTTGTAAATAGAGGACTTTTTGTCCACAGTCTGGATCTGATCGCATTAGACAGTAATCCATGTTTAGACCCTTCATGTTGATGTCCAATCAGTGCTTTTGTGATTGTATTGCCTGGTCTACTGTCCTCTGTGCTTGCCTGTCTGACCTCTTCACTCCTTGTTAACGAGAACTCCAGCAGGACGCCAAATAAAATGGAAATTGGGAGAGGAAGACATGAAGGGCTGAATGGTCTCCATCTCATTCTGATGCCAGTGATGAATCCCTGATGGCTAGACAGTGCCACCAGTGAGGGATAGTGACGGGAAGTGATCTGGGATCTGCTTCTGGGAGAGCTGGATCTTCTCAAGTCCTACCCCCATGTATTTATGATGCAAACTGCTGGCTTTCCTCCTGCCTGAGTGAAGGATGAGCATACTCTGGTTGGATTACCACTCCTGTACACCCCTCTTATATCTCCCCACTCCCTCACCACACCCAGGTTCTCAGCTTTGTTTGCTCAGACACTGTGAAGGCTCTTTTAGCTGCGGGGAGCCGTGGAAATTGGGGTGGGGGTGTGGGTGTGGGAGTGGTGGTCAAACAGACTCTCCTGCACATCACTCCACCCCTGCCCATCTCTCCCATCAACCAGGTGTCATTCAATAGGACTAGTATTCCAGGACTTAAGACTAGCGTCCTGGGCACATGGTTTAAAATCCCATTACAGCAGACAAGAGCAGACTACAAGAGCAGGTCAGAGGCTAGGAATACTGCGGTGAGTAACTCACCTCCTGATTCCCCAAAGCCTGTCCACCATCTACAAGACACAAGTCAGGAGTGCGATGGAATACTCCCCACTTGCCTGGATGGGTGCAGCTCCAACAACACTCAAGAAACTTGACACAATCCAGGACAAAGCAGCCCGCTTGATTGGCACCACATCCACAATCATCCACCCCTGCAAATTCCCCTCCGAGCCACTCACCATCCTGACTTGGAAATATATCGCTGTTGCTTCACTGTCGCTGGGTCAGAATCCTGGAATTCCCTCCCTAATAGCATTGTGGGTCAACCCTCAACAGGGGACTGCAGCGATTCAAGAAGGCAGCTCACTCCCCCCACCTTCTCAAGGGACAACTAGGGATGGACTATCAATGCTGGGCCCAACCAGCAACACCTACATCCCACAAAAAATGAATACATTTTTAAAAAGACAGAGAATGTGGAACTCGATTAAAAATCTGGAACAGAAAGCTGATCTAAAGGTCACCACTGCCAAGTGCTGTGAAACCCCATCTAGTTCACCAATACCCTTGAGGATGGCTGCTACCCTTTCCCAGTCTGGCCTCCTTGTGACTCCACACCTGCAGCAGTGACTAGTTTTCTGTTCACTCATGGGATGTGGGTGTCACTGGCTAGGCCCAGTATTTATTGCCTGTCTCTAGTTGTCCCTTGAGAAGGTGGGGGTGAGCTGCCTTCTTGAACCACTGCAGTCCATGTGCTGTGGGTAGATCCACGATGCCCTTAGGGAGGGAATTCCAGGACTCTGACGCAGCAACACTGAAGGAACAGCTATATTTCCATGTCAGGATAGTGAGTGGCATAGAGGGGATCTTTCAGATGGTGGTGTTCCTGTGTATCTGCTGCCCTTGTCCTTCTAGATGGAAGTGGTGATGGGTTTGGAAGGTGCTATCTGAGGATCTAGTGTGGTTAACTCTTAGCTAACATCAGAAAGCTGCTGAGTTCAATGGCAATTAGGTGCGGGCAATAAATTCTGGTCCTGCCAGTGAGCCATGTAGGAGTTTTAAGAAAAACTCTTCCAGCTAGCTACACAGATATTGTCAAATCACTGCAGATGGAGATGGAATTAGACAGCCTGTTTGTAATGAGTGGCTCCTCTGCTGTTTCACAGCTCAGGCATCTTGCAATTGAAACTGGCTCTTTGCAAAACTAAAAATAACGGCAAGGTAAAGACATTCCGAAAGGAAAGCCAATGGGATTTTCTTTAAGTAGGTGAAGTTCAAAACCTGAACTTTGTTTCAGCTGTCTTTACCTGCAGTTTCTATGTTCTGAAATTACATTGCAAATGGAGTATGGACCATCCCTTTTCCCCAGTTGCCAGTAGGGGTCCTTCACCTCCCTCCACTGTACAAACCGTGCATAGGGCACCAGTACCAACACAGGGCTTTCCAGACAGTTTCATTACTTGGCTCCTTCCTGCAGCTTTGCTCATTTAATTCTCAATCCCCGGGTTCCGCAGCCCACTCTACCCCCACCTATGAGACCCAGGTTGAGAATCTTTTGCCTCTTTCAAAAAAGGATACCCCGGATTTAGACCATCCCCTTTATATCTCTATCCCGCTCTAACTCATGTCACATGTCTGTCCACTGACCAGCCTTTTATTTCTTGACCGAGGGTAATTTTGGTCATAAAGAGAAACTGAAATTGCTGGAGGAACTCAGCAGGTCTGGCAGCATCTATGGGGAGAGAAACAGAGTTAACGTTTTGGGTCCAGTGACCCTCCTTCAGAACAATTTTGGTCACGTCACATGACCCTCAATCTCTGTGGGCTGTGAAGTGTGGTTACCGGTTCTGTGGGGAGGAGGTTTTGGAATGTAATACACTCAATGTGGATGAGTTGTACAGGTATTAATGATGTGGTCATAGCTCCCATTCTGTGGGATAAATCGTTAAAGGTGATCGCCTTTTCAGCAACTACTTCCTTATCCACTATCTGTCCTTGCGATAGATGTTTTTTCTAATCAACCTGTTCAGAGATGCTATCACACACCCTCTAGAACAGGTGGGGATTGAATCCCTAGCTAAGAGGTAGAGACACTACCTCCTCATCACAAGAATCCTCACTTATTCAGTGCTGCAAGTTGGCAGAGTGTCTTCTGCACAACTGATGAAGGTGTGTGTATGTGCGTAATATGTGTGTATATGTGTGCATATGTGTGTAATATGTGTGTGTGTATGTGTATGTATGTGTGCATGTGTGTGCATGTATATGTATGTGTGCATACACACTTGTGTCTGCGTGTGTGATTGTGTGCATGTATATGTATGTGTGCACACACACTTGTGTCTGCGTGTGTGATTGTGTGTATGTATATAAGTGCATATATGTGTGTGCACACACACTTGTGTCTGCGTGTGTGATTATGTGCATGTATATAAGTGCATATATGTGTGTGCACACACACTTGTGTCTGCGTGTGTGATTGTGTGTATGTATATAAGTGCATATATGTGTGTGCACACACACTTGTGTCTGCGTGTGTGATTGTGTGTATGTATATAAGTGCATATATGTGTGTGCACACACACTTGTGTCTGCGTGTGTGATTGTGTGCATGTATATAAGTGCATATATGTGTGTGCACATGCATATATGTTTGCGAGAGTGTGTGTCTGTGTGTGTGAGCACACTCGTGTGTCTGTGTGTGTTTCTGTTTGTGTATGTCTGTGTCTGAGAGTCTGTGTTTGTGTGTGTGAGAGAGTTTGTCTGTGGGTGTGTGTGTGTGCACACACGGGTGTGTGTCTGTGCATGTGTATGTCTGTATGTGAGAGTCTGTGTATGTGAGAGAGTGTGTGTGCGAATCTGTGACTGGGTATGTCTGTGTGTGAGAGTCTGTGTGTGTGAGGGAGTGCGGGTGTGTGTGTGTGTGTGAGAGAGAGAGAGCATGTCTGTGTGTGTGTCTCTACCGCTGTGTATGTGTGGCTCTATGTGTGTTTGTAGGTGTGTGTGTCTGTGTATGTGTGTGGCTGTATGTCTGTCTTGTGTGTGTGGCTGTGCATCTGTGTGTGTGCGTGTGTCTGTGTGCGTCTGTATGTGTATGTGTAGCTGCGCTTCTGTATGTGTGTGTGTGTAGCTGTGCGTCTGTGTGTGTGAGAGGGTGTGTGCGTGTGTGTATGAGTGTGTGTCCGTGTGTGTGTATGCGTAGCTGTGCGTCTGTGTGTGTGTGTATATGTGTAAGTGTGTGTGTGTGTAACTATGCGTCTGTGTGTGTGAGTGTGTGTGCATGTGTATGTATGTAGCTGTGCATCTGTGTGTGTGTGTGTGTGAGTGTGGGTGTGTGTATGTGTGCATGTGTTGGTGGAGAGGGGAATCGATCCCTACCTGGAAGATTAACCCACATACATTACCACGAAACTCTGAAGCACCTTCAAACTCAGCTCCAGCTGTGTGTCCAACAGCATTTTGCAAAAGTCCTTTCCCACAGTACAGCCCTGGATAAATGACCATCCAATCAGAGCCCCACAGCCATAGTATTATCTGAAGAGTCTGTCCCCTTGACCTCATTCAAAGTGCCATTCCAAATAGGTGAATCAAGATCGGTATTTTCTTTCCCCATCCTAAAACTCTTGCAGCTGACGGTTTCCAACCCCAATATCCTTTTGCAATGATTTGGCCAGCAAAAGACTTTTTCTTTCAATTTTGGCACTTCTTTTCTCCTTGACTTATCCCCTCAAATATCCTCTGTCTGCTCCTCAGGGCAGGTAGAGTTCATTATCAGTCGTCTTACACTATAGAAAGAGGCCATACTGCCCATCATGTCAGTGATAGCTCTTGAAGTGAGCGTCAAGGTTCAGTGCCATCCTCCTGCCTTTGCCCCGTATTTCTGCACTTTATTTGCATTTAAATAATCATCCAACCCCTCTCCAACACCTCAACTGAATCTGCCTCCATTTCCAGGCAGTACACTCCTTTACCCAACTACTCATTGGGTGAAAATGTTGTTCACAAGTCACATTTGCTCCTTTTGTAAATCATTTCAAACCTCTGTCCTCTCTTTTATTTTAAATGAGCAGGAACAGTTTCTCACGATCCGTCCAGCCTGCTCATGATTTTGCAAACTTCTGTCACACCCCCTTGCAGCCTTCTTCTCTCCAGGAAGAATAGTCCCAATCTCTCTCATCCATCCTCATCGATGATATCCCTGGCACCATTCTTGCAAGTCGCTTCTGCACTCTCTCCAATGCCTTCCTTTACTGTGGCACCCAGAATTGTGCACAATCCCCCAGCCGCGGCCTGGCAAGTGTCTTATGCAAGATCGACATCACCTCCTAGTTTCAGTATTCCCTGTCCTTGTTAAAAGAGCCAAGGTTCAGATGGGCATAGCTGCCCATCTCTTCAGTCCCTGTCAATGATTCTGCTGTGGCCTTGGTAACTAACTAACTCCTCACCTTCAGAGAATCCTAAAGTACAGGAGGAGGCCATTCTGCCTTCCATGTCTGTACTGGCTGATTGAAAGAGCTCTCCATCTGCGGCCATCACAGTTTGACTCCCTGCATTGGCTCCTCACTCCCAGCAACTCACTTCCGGGATCTCGTAGGAGTTGATTCAATTGGTTTAGAATAATTGAGGAAATCATTCATTTGCCTTGGCATAGAGTGTGGCCTTTTGGCCTATCCGTGGTTGGTTGCTGGAAGCCCAGCTGAAAACAGTGGGGGTGGTAGCTGCACCCCTCAGTAACTGAAGAATGTTTTCATGAATGTGGACAAAAATATGAGCAGTGATGAAACATATGAGCTAGAAGATGAAGTTGCAGGGGTCATTGTGGTGATGCCAGTATCTTTACATTCACATCAACTGCTCTCTAAGGTGCTAACGTTCTGGCCTGGCACCGTGATGGGACTTCAGCCCCACTGCAGGGTGGAGCAGAGTGCTGCACTGCCAGAGGTGCCCTCTCCCAGGCCAGAGCTGAGCCAAAACCACCATCGACAATGCCCAGCCACTTTGGGAAGGTTCCACAGCCCAATCTGGGCAGGGGCAAGCCAGCTCTGCCCTACTTCTTCTGGCTGATACCTCAATCCTGACCCAACACCACCACGAGCCAATCCCCAAGCGGTGTGTGCTGATGGGATTTCACTGTGTACACCTTGGCAGCTTCCATCATGGTGGTCATAGTAATAGAAGCGGGAGTAGGCCATTCGGCCCGTCGAGCCTGCTCTGCCATTCATTAAGATCATGGCTCCTCAGCTCCTCCTCCCTGCATTATCCCCATCACCCTTAATTCCCCCACTATGCAAAAGCCATCTAACTGTGTCTTGAGCATATTTAATGAAGCTGCGTCTACTCCTTCCTTGGACAGAGAATTCCATCGATTCACTACTCGCTGGGAAAAACAGTTCCTCCTCAAGTCTGTCCTAAATCTACTGCCCCTAATCTTGAGGCCATGTTCCCTAGTCCTAGTCTCACCCACCAGTGGAAACAACTTGTCTGCCTCTGTCTTATCGATTCCCTTCACAATTTTATAAGTTTTTTATAAGGTTCCCTCTCATTCTTCTGAATTCTAGTGAGTACAGTCCCAAGTGGCTCAACCTCTCCTCACAGGGTAACCCCCTCCATCTCCGGAATCAACTTGGTGTCCCTCCTCTGCACTTCCTCCACAGTCAGTGTATCCTTCCTCAAGAAAGGAGACCAGAACTGCGCCCAATACTCCAGGTCCAAACCTCCCCAAAACCTTGCCCTTCCTAAATCAGCAACTTGCGGTGAAGTACCTTGGAGGATTTTGGGGGCGAGATAAATGACAAATCCCTCGTAAACTGAGTGCACATTCCCATCAGACTCAAAAGAAACACCACCCCCACCCCCCCCCCAAAAAAAAGATCAATTTTCTTTTGAACACCCACAGAAAGGGAAAAAAAGATGGAATCTCAGACAAAAAAAAACCTCCTTGGACTCTTTGATTGTCGAAGCCAGGAGGATAAAAATGCAGGAGGGTCTCCACTGGGGGGTGTACATCAGATTTGCCGAACCTTTGCAGTTTCTGTCGGATATTTGTCACCAGGGTACAGGTTACAGGATATTTATGCAGGGAGAGTGCGAGGTTTTTCGACAAACACAACAGCTGATACCCTTGCAAAATATATAAATCGATGCATATTAATTACGTCCTTCTGGGAAAGGTTACATTTTTAAGAGAGGAATCAAGGTGAGCTAGGATGAATGAAAGTTTGTTAGTTCTGCTGGCGGAATATTTGTGCAGCTTTAATTACATTCCTGTTCTGCCAACGACAAAATATTTTTATTCCCCCCAGCCCCATGGCCATTAGTCCTGGTGGGTTAGGTCTGAGTGTCTTTAAGTCAGGGTCTGTGTGGGCTATCTCACAGATCAGGGTCTCCTGGCCTTCTCTATCCCCCCCCCATCACCACCTTGTCACTCCTCATACCCCACCCGTCTCCGCAAATTGGTGAATAAGAGAGTTCTTTTTTTTGCAAATAAATGCCCAACGGTCACCCATTCTCCTCCCCTCCCCTGTCCTCAGCCCCTTGACAGTCTGATATCAACAACACAGATACACTGGCTGGTGTTCCGTCAGCTTTAAACATGCCCTGACTCAAACCCCACAGGAAGGTCACAACAAATGGTTTTCTGAATCACTGCCCCTGAAATAATTTTGTGTATTAGAACCTGAATCTGCACTTTCTGGCCCGAAAGCTTTCTAATTATTCCTGTGTCCTTGGGACAGACACTGATCCTTCACTGCAAACCAACACCCCCCCCCTCCCTCCCCAATCTGTTTTCAAAGCATGTCTGTCCTTTATTAAATTGTTTTCTTTTCCACATTATCAGTTACCATGGCGACCTCATCTCTCGGATTATTTGAATTTCATTATATCTATTGATTTGGGAGCATTTCATCTTTTTTATTGTTTTTCTGTCAATTTTCAAAACGAATAACCATCTAATTTGCGTCAGTGCTGATTACGTTTGTCCCTCAACAGAGGTCGGCAGCTGTGCCACAGAAACAAATCAATGGGAAAAACATCATAAAACTCAAAAGTACAATCTCCAGGAAATGGGTGACATTCCACGGTTGCCATGGTGAAGTCATCAAAATTTTGCTTTGTTGTAAATTTTAAACCTGCTTACTTTGGTTAATAATTTATGCAATTTTAGCATTATTTATAAATTTTTTAATAAGAAGCCTGAAGCAAAGTGGCCATTAACAAAACACACAGCTGTCCAATCGCTCGGCACAGATCAATTTCATTTTTATGACATGATAAAATGCTTTTAAAGCAATTTACACAAATATGGAAAATTTTTTAGCGACTTCATTTATTCATAAGGGGGGCAGGAACTCTGTGTATCAAGAAGATGGCCTGGACTTAACTGGAATGGACTGAATGTCCTTCAAACAAGGGCATAAAGTTTCATTTCCAATGCACGCAGTCAGAGGCAATTTGGGATGCACTGTTAATATTAAAAAAAAACATTACCATAGCACTAGAGAAAATAACGGTGACAAACCGCCTCACTTGTAAGGGTGTAAATCCACACTGCTTTAACTACCCAGCGTTTTGTTAACATTAAATATCTGGGAGTTTAGTCGAACACTCAGCTGTCACTGACTATTTTTATTGTAAGTTTTATCATCATGGCTGACTTTTTGAAAAAAAGCTTAGCACTTTATGCTATTTTTGGCTGTAATTTATCAAATAGTGCCGCTGTTCGGTCTGTGGTGAGTGTTTAGCTGTCAATATGTGTCTTAGTCTGTGTACATTTGTGTCTATATGTCTGTATTTGTATATATTTGTGTGTACATTAGTGTCCTTGTGTGAGTGTTTGTATTGCCAATTAGTGTTTGTATGTGCATACATGTTGTGCCTGAGTATATATACGTGTGTGTGTGTATGTAAGTGTATACGCATGCATGTGTGCATGTGTATATGTGTGTGAGTGTGTGTGGATTGGGTGTGTAGGGGTGTGAGTATATGAGTGGGTGTGGGATTGTGGGTGTGTGTGTATCTGGGTCGGAGTGAGTGTGTGAGAGTGTATGAATGTGTGTGTGGAGGGGGTATGTGTGTGTGTGAGAAGTGTGCATGAGTGTGAGAGAGTCTCTGCATGTGTGTGAGAGAGTGTGAACGTGAGAGTGGGTGTGTGAGGGTGAGAGAGTATGTGCATGCGTGAGTGTGTGAGAGTGTGTTTGTGAGAGTGTGAGTGTGAAAGTGTGTGAGTGTGACTGTGTGTGTGTGAGAGAGAGTGCGAATGTGAGATCGCGCATGTGTGAGTGTGAGAGTGAGTGTGAGTGTGTGAATTTAAGAGAGTTTGAGTATGAGAGAGTGTGTGCATGTGTGAGAGAGTGTGAGTATGACTGTGCATGTGTGAATGTGAGTCTCCTGTTGTCTGTGATTGTGAGAGAGTGTGAGTGTGTGAGTGTGAGAGAGTGAGTGTGTGAGAGAGTGTGAGTGTGAGAGAGTGAGTGTGAGAGAGTGAGTGTGTGAATGTGAATGTGAGAGTGTGAATGTGAGAATGTGAATGTGAGAATGTGAGTGTGAGTCTCCAATGCTCTGTGCAATTGTGTGAGTCTGAGCATGTGAATGTGTGAATGAATGTGTGAGTGGGTGAGTGTGAGTGAGAGAAAGTGTGTGTGAGTGTGAGTTTCCTTTGCTCTGTGTGTGAGAGTGTGTGAGTGTGAGCGTGTGAGTATGTGAGTATGAGTCTCCTGTGTTCTGAGTGTGAGAATGTGTCAGAGTGAGTGTGAGAGTGTATGAGCATGAGTGTGAGTCTCTTCTGCTCTGTGTGAGTGTGTGTGTCCTGTGCCACGTGTGAGTGTGAATGTGTGAGTGCGTGACTGAGTGTGAGAGTGTGTGAGGTGTGACTGTGAGAGCATGTGTGTGTGCATGTATCCTGTGCCCTGCATGTGCGAGTGAGTGTGTGTATGTGTCTCCTGTGCTCTGTGCGAGTGTGAGTGTGTGTGTGTATGAATGTGTGTGTGTGTCTCCTGTGCTCTGAGTGTGAGAGTGAATGTGAGTGTGTATGTGATTGAGTCTCCTGTGTTGTGTGGTTGTGTGCGAGTGTATAAATGTGAGTGTGTGAGTCTCCTGTACTCTGTGTGAGTGTGAGTTTCCCGTGCTCTGTGTGAGTGTGAGAGTGTGTGAGTGTGAGTCTCCTGTGCTCTGCGAGTGAGAGTGTGTGAGTGTGAGTCTCCTGTGCTCTGTGTGAGTGTGAGAGTGTGTGAGTGTGAATCTACCGTGCTTTGTGTGTGTGTGAGTCTCCTGTGCTCTGTGAGTGACAGTGTGTGAGTGTGAGTCTCCTGTGCTCTGTGTGAGTGTGAGAGTGTGTGAGTGTGAATCTACCGTGCTTTGTGTGTGTGTGAGTCTCCTGTGCTCTGTGAGTGAGAGTGTGTGAGTGTGAGTCTCCTGAGCTCTGTGAGTGAGAGTATGTGAGTGTGAGTTTCCTGTGCTCTGTGTGTGTGAGAGTATGTGAGTGTGAGTTTCCTGTGCTCTGTGTGTGAGTGTGAGTCTCCTGTACTGTATGAGTGTGAGAGTCTGTGAGTCGGGTGTGAGTCTCCTGTGCTGTATGAGTGAGTGTGTGTGAGTGTGAGTCTCCTGTGCTGTATGAGTGTGAGAGTGTGTGAGTGTGAGTCTCCTGTGCTCTGTGTGACTATGATGGATCCTGCTAGACCTTGCTCTCAGTGTAATACCTTTGTTGTTCCTTCTCTATTACCCACTCAACACTCCACCACCCCAACCCCCCCACCCCCATCCCTGGGAAAGTTTCATACCCTCCTGAATGCTGCTAGAAATGACTAAAGGGGCTGAATGGCCTGTTCCTATGTGTTGTTTCTTTCTTGTCCACCCTCCCTGGGTTCTGCCTTCAGCGTCACTGCCATGTCCTATCACCCTGCTGTGGGTGTCCCAGGCTGTGGGAGTCTGCCACCAGCCATACAGTCAGAGTGATGTGCAGCTCAGAGAAACAGCCAATCCAGTCCGTGCTGGTCAAAAACAACCACCCGGACTGTTCTCATCCCATCTTTCAGCTCATGGCCTATCGCCTTGAATGCCTTGGCATCACAAGTGCACATTTAAATACATTCAGGCCCCCATTCACCCTTTCATTGTGAAGGGGAGGGGCTGATCCTAAATCATGAACAAAGGCGTGACCTTCTTGAATATCAATAATTTCGCTCCACCAGGCTAGCTCACTGCCTTTACTTCCTTCGTGTTGAATGGGTGGCAAGTTCCCGGGATCTGGAGTGTGGCCGTTCGGGATAGGGTTGGCTGGACAGACTGAAGACCCTGGCTCTCGTTGTGGGAGTGTAGATTGTCAACATTCTCTTAGGCAATACCACACCCTGTCCACCCCGACGTATCTGCAGTTCTTTGTTTTATTCAAAGTATAACAGGGATGTGCTACTGGGAATACCGTCAACACAAGAAAGCATAAAGCCATTCCAAGGGTCATATCGGACTCAAAAAGTTAACTCCATTTCTCTCTCTGTAAGTGCTACCAGACCTGCTGAGTTTGTCTAGCATAGTCAGTTTTGGTCCATGTCACTGACTGGATTTCCAGCTGATCTGAGATGATTCTACTCAGGATCAAAATGTTTATACTTTCCCAGTCATTCTGGTAGGTGTCCTTCCAGCCCTGATTGACCATTGGATTTTAACTTCAGCTCAGAGAGGGCAGGTTTTGTCCAGCTGGGTAATTGATTTTTTTGTCCCATTCCTTCTCCTGGGCAGCACAATGCAGGATTAGCAAGAAATACACATGAACAACGACATTCAAAGAACATCTTAACCTCAGTGATATCGGGTTGTACCTCCTCTAGGAGCTCGTCCATACATTCCCACAACTGAAACGTATCAATGATTAATTTATAGTCAAATAATGAGCAGCACGGAGCACAGGGATGTGCTCCTCAAACCATCACCACCCCCTCCTCCTCCTGATAAACATATCTCCAGTACTCACCTCCACTGGACCCAGAAATATTGATTTAATTGCCAGAGTTTGAATAAACTTGACCGAATGAGGAATTCCAACCCCCCTCTCACATTCTTCCAAGGAGTAACCTTTGAGAGTCTCCATCTGACACCGAAAGAATGGCTGGGCCACCCAGTGTAGATGGCATGTGTGTGTATTGTTGTATGTTTGTGCATGTGTGTGGGTGTGTGCGTGTGTATGTGTGTCTGCACATGTGTGTGCACGCGTGTGTATGTGTGTGGGGGGTGGGGTGGGATGTTAACTGGGGGATGGACTCAGTACTGAGTTGTTTTCCATGGAGAGCAGGGTGAATGGTGTGTACCACTGTTGTCATTTGCCAACCTATACCTGCTCTGTCCTAACCCTGAGAGAGGGCAGCTCCATCAATGCCGCAAGGGGCTTGTTTGGGGTATGTCTGCTGATTGAGAGGTGGGGGGATTCATGATGATGGGATGGGTCAGTCAGCCTGACAGACAATGAACCTCCGGCAGGTACCTACACAACATGACTCACTGAGAGACTTCTATCAGAACCCAGGTTCAAATTCACTCAGGATTTCTGACAGAGAATTCCTATCACCTTATTTGGGTTCTGTAGCAGCAGGATCAGGAGACAGACACTTATATAAAAATTCTTTCACTGGACATTAGTATTTCCTGGTGGAAAGTTGGAGGTGACCTGCTGAATCTTGAGTTAGGAGGAAAAGGTGGAAAAGTTGGCACTGTTCTTCTCAGAACAGAGAAGGTAAAGAGACGGCCTAACGAAACTCTTAAGCCAAAGTGAGGGGGGGTGGGGGGTGGGGGGGGGGGGGGCGCGGTGGGGTGGGTCAAGGCCACAGGATCAGTGGTTCAAAACCTTCCAGCCAAAGATTTCCTGGCCACAGGAATACGGTATTTTTTTATTCACTCAGGGCATTCTGTGATCTGAAAGATTCTCCCTGGATAGGAGGTGAAAGGCTTACTTCATAACTCACTAAAAAAAAAGGGAGTTGGACCATTTGGTTTTGGAGGATGAGGGTTTGGCAGGATCATGAAGAAAAGGGAAATGTGTGAGCTGAATGTCTGTAGAGCCAGCATAGCCCCTATATGCTGAATGGCCTCATTCTGTGCTGTAGGTGTCTCTGGCAGTCCATGGAGCTAGTTCCTCCCCATCATGGCTGATCATCGACCTAATTGCCACCTTTCCTGAGCCATCTCAAAATCCTTGAATTCCCTTCACACCTGCAATCTGTTTTGAATTTACTCAGCAATGGAGCATCCACAAACCTCTGGGCAGAGAATTCCAGGGGCTGAGGGTCACCTCTCCAACACTTCCTCCTATCTGCCCCTTGGATCATGACATTGGGAGGAGGCAATAGTCTAGAGTCCAGGGACCCAGCTTATGTTTGAGTCAACAAGATTTTCCTCCCCTCCGTTCTCACTATCTTTATCCTGATCGTCCTCCCTCAAATCCAGTCAACCTTCTGGAAACAACAGCTCAGTACTCAGTCCTTTTTATTCATTAGATGTGAATATTACCCAACCCTAACTACCCAGAGGGCAGTGAAGAATCAACTATCAACTACATTCGTGGGTCTGGAGTCACATGTAGAACAGACCAGGTCAGGATGTCAGTTTCCTTCCTGAAGGGACATTAGTGAACCAGATGGATTTTCCCAAAAATCGACAATGGTCAACCTTAGACTCTAAATTCTAGCCTTTTATTGAATTCAAATGGCACCATTTGCCATGGAACGTGACCTGGGTCTCTGGGATATCTCAAAAGCACTAGAGCTATCACCTCCTGCCAAGGTCATGACCCGGGGGGGGGCACGGGGGATCAGAGGAGGAGTCTGACAGTTGTCACTTATTCTCTGCCAGATTTGAAGAAAACGTACCAGACTCAAAAGGTTGACCCTGTTTCTCCTCTACAGTTGCTGCCATGCCTGCTGAGTTTCACCAGCGATTTCTGTGTTGGTTTCAGATTTTCAGCATTTGCAGTATTTTACTTTGATTTGAAACGTTTTTTTTGTCCATGTTCCTGAAACGAGGAAATGAACAGCCCTCTGTGATGTGGACAGGTGTGGCCCACTGGGATCTAGTATGGCCCTCCATGCACCTCTCCAGAATCACATCCCTTCTCCCAATCTTGTGCTCCAGCGAAGGCTCGATTCAACAAGTACGCCATTTCCAAATACCTCAGAGACCATCAACAGAGATTAACACCAGGAAGAACCTGAGCTGTACCCGAGCAGTATCACATCACTGATGGCAGCTGGATGCGATGTGGGGGTGTTGAGGGTTAGCAGTACCTGTCCCCATCCCCAGTCGTTATCAGTGTGAGAGACGGCAGTAACTCTCTGTGCCCCTTGGCTAACATTTGGCCACTGGCCTGAGCTGACTGGCAGAGAACCTTTAATGAGGTGACTGCTGGTGAACAATCTCTCCCCTTTCTCAGTTGTGCAAAACTTGAGTTCCAATTCACTAAGAATTAATCTAATAACAGTTACCTTGCGAAAACTAGCTCTGCATTCTCAAGAAACCAAACTTAAAGCTGCTCTCTGTCCACGTGCATTTTTATTTTTGACTGTCTCTCATGGACAGAGTTTACCTGCAGGGATGGGGGGGGGGGGGGGAGCGGGGTGTCACAGATATAGAGTCATAGAGATGTACAGCATGGAAACAGACCCTTCGGTCCAACCCGTCCATGCCGACCAGATATCCCAACCCAATCTAGTCCCACCTGCCAGCACCCGCCCCATATCCTGGCTTCCCTGGTTTTCTTGTGTTAATCTCATTTTTAACAAGTGATTGTGTGGTACTTGGAACGTCACATCACAATGAGCTGTTTCCAACTCCTTCTCAACAATAACGTTCATTCTCTAATGTGATGGTATGTTCCCAGGGATTTTCACAGGCTCGCTTTCAGATCAATGTTTCAGATGGAGCTACAACAGCAGGTTGAGGTTGATGGAATTGAGGGGACTACATGCAGATCGCAGCCTTCTGACAGGTCAAATGGACAAGTTCAATGGCCTGATCTGGTGGAATGGGACACTCACACATTAGATCAGTCAAAGAGGCAGGTCTTAAGTGGAATAAAACAGACATTGCAAGAGAAACTCAGCAGGTCTGGTAGCATCTGTGGATTGAGAAACAGAGTTAACGTTTCGAGTCTGGTGACCCTTCTTCAGATCAGGTCTTAAGAAAACGCTTAAAGCAGAAGGGAGATTGAAATAACAGCAGAGAGGCTGCCCTCAACACCAAGTCACCCTTATTTACTGTGGCCAGTCCTCAACTGAGGAGACTCTAACCTCCTGGTTATATATACTTTTACTTTTTTAAAAAACAAACACAGCAAAAAACAATAAAGAAACCAAAAGAGTATATGCCTTCCTTAAACAAGAGGAAAGAAAATGAAAACTCTCCTCCTCCAAAACACAGGAACCCCAGCAATAGCAGGAACACACTGACTGTGGACATGAGCCAGCACAGAGTCAGTAACCTTAAACTGAGGAGATTCCAAATCGCCGAGTTATCTCCTGGTTATATTGGTCAGCCAAGGCTTTCCTACTTGGCCCAAGTTAACAACCCCAATCTAGAAGATAACCAGATCCACCTGGTCCCAATCACTGCAGGGATGTAGTGAAGTTTGGTAGAAATTGGAAATGGGGCACATTTAGACTGTGTTGATCTGTACCTGGCCATATCTGAATCTTTCTAGGCCTTGACATAAAACAAACCTGCAGTGGCTGAGATCCAGAGCACCATCCCTTGCAATGAACTGAAAAGTTAAGTCAGAATTAGTTTGCTGGAGACTTTAATTGCTTCATTTTCTTGCACCCCCACGTGTGTTTCAGTTTTCCTCATCTTGATTTTCAGTCTTCTTTTTAGGCAAATACTGATCTGGTGCAGATCACTCCCACCCCCTCTGTAGGCATCACACCTCATCTTGTTTAGGGAGGGGAGCAGACTGGGGAACACACTTCCCTCTGCCAATGATGGTGGTGAACAGGGAATCGAGAAGAGGGGCTCTCAGGTTACTTCTTAAGAGAAGCTTAAAGAACCCTCTTACCTGCTTGGGGCATGATGCTGGTGTTGCGCTGGGATGGAAAATTCACACCACACCAGGCTATACTCCATTTATTTAAAATCACAAACATTTGGAGCAATTTCAAATAAACCTATTGGACTCTAACCTGGTGTGGTGTGACTTCTGACTTTACCTGGGACACAACATCGAATGATCGGGAAATGCCCTAAGACACATTTGTGAACTGACAGCACCAGTATGTGTCTGCAACTCAAGGGCCCACAGAGTGTCCAAACGGCATGTTTAACTCTTAATTCTCATATTAGATTTGTAATAATTTCTGTATTTCATTGTTAACTGGAGGGATGTAGGCAATGCAGAGGACAGACAGAAAGTACAGAGGTAATGTGAGATACAGAAAGTATACAGGGAGATACAGTGGGGTGATATGTGCAGGTATTTGGGAATATATGTACAGTACATGGTATACAACGATATGGACAGACCAGGCACATGGAGGAATGCAAAGAGAAGAGGGATACGGGAGTTAGAGACATACTTGAATGATCAAGGGTGGCAGGATGGCACAGTGGTTAACACTGCTACCTCACAGCGCCAGGGACCCGGGTTCGATTCCAGCCTCGGGTGACTGTGTGGAGTTTGCACGTTCTCCCCGTGCCTGCGTGGGTTTCCTCCGGGTGCTCCGGTCTCCTCTCACAGTCCAAAGATGTGCAGGTTACGGTGGATTGACCATGGGAAATTGCCCACAGTGTCCAGGGATGTGTAGACTAGGTGGGTTAGCCACGGGAAACGCAGGGTTACAGAATGGGGGGAGTGGGTCTGGGTGGGATGCTTTTCGGAGGGTCAGTGTGGATTTGATGGACCAAATGGCCTGCTTCTACCCTGTAAGGATTCTAGAAAAGGTACTAGTTTCCCCTTCAGCATTTGGTCTGTGATCTGACGGCAATTAGTCGCACACCCCTCACTCCCTCGGTGTAGAACATAGTCAAGGTGTTATCGCACTGTTTCCAGACAGTGGGTTTGAAAATGGCTCCTGCCCTCTGTTCTGTCTCCATTTCTCCAGTCTAGCTGGGTGTACCTAATATCAGGGAAGATGTTGCATCAACAAAATATAATTGTATCTGAGAAAGTGATCTATGTGCCAAACAGCCCTTTCTCCAATTAAGAACATTAATTTTTAATAACCTTCGTCACATTGTTGATGCAACAAAAAGGAGCTGGAAATAAACGATAATAAATTAGAGGCCATCTCGCCTTCACGGGCGGCAGGATAATGAGGAGGGAAAGTGATCTCCTGCTGAGGGAAAGTCTTTGCATTTGAAAGTTTTTTTTTAACTAAGAATTGGAAAATTGATCCCGTCCAGCACTTATCCTAGGTAAAACGGAGCTGAATGCACTTTTATATAATCTCATTTAAAAACATTTATTTTGGATGCAAGACAAAATTAAAGGTTTGCGCAGATCAGCATAAAACCAATTACATCGTTTGCAAGAAAAGCCTTAAAGCATTGTACCCTGACACAGGGACCTGCCACATCAACCTGAAACCCAGTTTAATCTTCATGTTGAAGATTTTCAATTTCAGTCCAGTGTTTGTTGGACCAGGTTGATGTCTGATTCATGCTTCAACATGCGATACATCCAAACAGATCAAGTAACAGGGGACACAGAGTCACCGACTCAAATCCAATTTAATCTTCCGAAATTTAAATGCATATATTTTGGTGATTTGATGTTTGCATTTATCGAGGTGACTGATGTCAGCGATTGAGGGGCAGGGAGAGAAAAGCTCTTTTCTTCCCCCCTCCCCTTGAGACAGCTAGCATCAGGAATTGGATCTTGCTGTGCCATTTTTTTCAAGTGCGATGATCAAGGGTGGCATCCGATGACTTTATTTGTTTGTGTGTCTGGGACTGCGTCTATGGTTAGATTAAATTCCCCACAGTGTGGAAACAGGCCCTTCAGCCCAACAAGTCCATACTGACCCTCTGAACAGTAACCCATCCAGACCCATTTCCCTCTAATGTACCTAACAGTATGGACAAGTTAGCACGGCTGATTCACCTGACCTGCACATCTTTGGACTGTGGGAGGAAACCGGAGCACCTGGAGGAAACCCACGCAGACACAAGGAGAAAGTACAAACTCCACACAGACTGAGGCTGGAATCGAACTCAGGTACCTGGTGCTGTGAGATTGCAGTGCTAACCACTGAGACACCATGCCGCCCATGCTGAGGGTGGATTGGTAGCAGCTCAGAGCAAGAGTCAGGCCAGCTGTATTTCCAAACTCAATCATTGCCAAGAACCCAGGAATACCGGTCAGCTCGGAGCAGAGCAAGTCCCCAACCCAACAGCCTCGGGAACAAGCTTCCCCTTTGTTTTTTTGAATGGGATTACATGATTCTTTGAAGAGGTGACAAGTTAGACCAGGGAAAGCCAGTGGATGTGGTCTATTTAGACTTCCAAAAGGCCTTTGATAAGGTGCCACACGGGAGGCTGCTGAGCAAGGTGAGGGCCCATGGTGTTCGAGGTGAGCTACTGGTATGGATTGAGGATTGGCTGTCTGACAGAAGGCAGAGAGTTTGGATAAAAGGTTCTTTTTCAGAATGACGAGCGGTGTCCCGCAGGGTTCAGCTGCAACTGGCCGCAGCTGTTCACATTATATATTAATGATCTAGATGAAGGGGCTGGGGGCATTCTAGCGAAGTTTGCCGATGATACGAAGTTAGGTGGACAGGCAGGTAGTACTGAGGAAGTGGGGAGGCTGCAGAAGGATCTAGACAGTTTGGGAGAGTGGTCCAGGAAATGACTGATGGAATTCAATGTGAGCAAATGCGAGGTCTTGCACTTTGGAAAAAAGAATACAAGTATGGACTACTTTCTAAATGGTGAGAAAATTCATAAAGCCAAAGTACAAAGGGATCTGGGAGTGCTAGTCGAGGATTCTCTAAAGGTAAACATGCAGGTTGAATCCGTGATTAAGAAAGCGAATGCAATGTTGTCATTTATCTCAAGAGGGTTGGAATATAAAAGCACCGTTGTGCTACTGAGACTTTATAAAACTCTGGTTAGGCCCCATTTGGAGTACTGTGTCCAGTTTTGGTCCCCACACCTCAGGAAGGACATACTGGCACTGGAGCGTGTCCAGCGGAGATTCACACGGATGATCCCTGGAATGGCAGGTCTAACATATGAGGAACGGCTGAGGATCCTGGGATTGTATTCATTGGAGTTTAGAAGGTTATGGGGAGATCTAATAGAAACTTACAAGATAATACATGGCTTGGAAAGGGTGGATGCTAGGAAATTGTTTCCGTTAGGCGAGGAGACTAGGAACCGTGGACACAGCCTTAGAATTAGAGGGGGTAAATTCAGAACAGAAATGCGGAGACATTTCTTCAGCCAGAGAGTGGTAGGCCTGTGGAATTCATTGCCGCGGAGTGCAGTGGAGGCCGGGACGCTAAATGTCTTCAAGGCAGAAATTGATAAATTCTTGCTGTCACAAGGAATTAAGGGCTACGGGGAGAATGCGAGTAAGTGGAGTTGAAATGCCCATCGGCCATGATTGAATGGTGGAGTGGACTCGATGGGCCGAATGGCCTTACTTCCACTCCTATGTCTTATGGTCTTATACTTCACTCATCTCGACAGCTGAGAAGGGGCAAAGACTCACACAGCCAGGCTGGCTGCTCTCTAACCCAAATCCCTGGGCTGAAAGAACAATACTTTCAGCTGTTTCATCAACATCTTCCCACAAGCAGAGGTGGGACTGACCACTGACTTCATCCAGTCTGCAGTTCCAGTTGCAGCTCCTCAGGTAAAACCACAGTTATTGTTCACACACAGTGACTCTCTTCAGGCTCATAATATTGACATTTGTCAAACACAAGTGCCAGGGAATGACCATCTCCAACAAGAGTGCATCCAGCAACCACCCCCTGACAGTCAACAGTGCTTCCCCCCATTCAATCTTCCACACTGAACAGGAACTGAACTGGACTCATTGCATAAATATGGCAACGACAAGAGCAGGTCAGAGGCTGGGAATCTTGCAGGGAGTAATTCACCTCCTGACTCCCCAAAGCCTGTTCACCATCTACAAGGCACAAGTCAGGGCTGTGATGGAATATTCCCCACTTGCCTGGATGGGGGCAACTCCAAGGCTCGACACCATCCAGGACAAAGCAGCCCTCTTGATTGGCATTATATCCACAAACATTCACTCCCTCCATCACTGATGCACAGTCGCTGCACTGTATACAAGGCACATTGAGAAATTTACCCAGTTCCACACACAGCACCTTCTAAACCAGTGACTCTACTACTTAAAAGGGCGAGTGCAGCAGATACATGGGAACGCGATCCCCTCCCAACCACTCACCACCCTGACTTGGAAATATATCGTTGTTCCTTCACTGTCACTGGGTCAAAATCCAGGAATCCTCCCTGTCAGAGCACTGTTGGTATCCCTATACCTCATGGACTGTAACAATTCAAGAAGACACCTCACTAACACTTCCTCCAGGGTAATTAGCAATGGGCAATAAATACTGGCCTTGCTATTGATGCCCACATCTCTTAAAAGAATTTTTAAAAATCAATCCCACCATCCGATCCCTTACTCCATCCCCTTCCCTCAAATTCCCAAGTGATGGCTTTCTTGTGTATTTTCAGTGCTGAGGTTTTTTTCACCCAGTTACTGCTGCACATGATCACTGTTTTGTTGAGCATCTGTCCAGCCCGTGTAGTAACTACGGCTCAATCTCTATTAATGTTGTGCTGCTATCTGCACTTAATTGTCACTCTTTCCCACAGATCTGCAGGTTTCTCTACTACTATGACTAAATGGAGCCATCGCCTGATACAAACACATTGATAGTGTTTACAGCTCCAGTGCATACTATTGCTACAGCCAGCTCCACTCTGACACGCATTAGTACTCTGATGTGATTGAATCAGGGCAAGACCTTTTCAAACTGTTGATGGAAGAGAACTTGTTACAGCCGATCAGAGACTATAATCGTTATTGACTAGAATTCTCTGGGATGATTTTGGAAGGGACTGACACTGTTCACTATGCACCCAGAGTCAGCAGCCACTTTGGGTTCATGGATAACATTTTTTGAGGCCAGTTTTCTGATCCCTGCTCAGGTGCTTGTATCACTCCTCTGTAACTATAATTCTTCTGAACTGGACTAGCCATACAAGAGCAGGTCAGAGACAAGGAATACTGTGGTGAGTAACTCACCTCCTGACGCCCCGAAGCCTGTCCACCATCTACAAGGCACAAGACAGAGTGTGATGGAGTACTCCCCACTTGCCTGGATGAGTGCAGCTCCAACAACAATTTGACACCATCCAGGACAAAGCAGCCGCTTGATTGACCCCACATTCACAAACATCCACTCCCTCCACCACTAACATTCAGTAGCAGCAGTGCGTACCATCTATAAGATGCACTGCAGAAATTTACCAGAGATCCTAAAACATCTCCTTTCAAATCTGTATCATCGAAAGGATCAAGGAAACAGCTCCCATGGGAGTACCACCTCCCGAAAGTTCCCCTCCAAGCCACTTCCCATCCTGAGCTGGAAATATATCGCTGTTCCTTCAGTGTGGCTGGGTCAAAATCCTGGAATTCCCTTCCTAAGTGCATTGTGGGTCAACCTACAGCACATGGACTGAAGCAGTTCAAGAAGGCAGCTCGCTCACCCCACCTTCTCAGGAAGGAACTGGGGACACTCCAGCCAGCAATGCCCATATGCGTGAGCGAATTGAAAAAAAACCTACTCTGATCTCACCCAGACGTTAAGACACAAGGATCAGCATCTCCAGTGATGGCTGCTGCATTACAATTAGAAGCAAGAGCCTGGCATGATATTGTCTTCCTGAAGAAGGGCTCATGCCCGAAACGTCGATTCTCCTGTTCCTTGGATGCTGCCTGACCTGCTGTGCTTTTCCAGCGACACAATTTCAGCTAACTTCAAGCTGTTCCAATCCATTGTAATAATAAGCACAATCCAGCCACACATTCCAGGTTGGCAATCAGATGTGGACCTTTTCAGATAACTTAGTACAACCTGTGCAGCCAACGTGTGGCTCTGTTGGGAATGCTCTCTCCTCTGAGTCACAGGGTTCACAGTTCAAAACGTATGCCAGACCTTAAGTACAAAAGGCAAGGCTGACATATCAGTGCAGCACAAAGGATGTGTGCACTGTTAGAGATACCACCCCTTAGAGTGTGTACGTAAAGGATCTCCTGATATTCTATTGAGCAAGAGGAGGGAGTTCATCCTATTGTTTTGGTCAATATCCCACCTCACCGTCAACATCACTGAGGGGAGAGTTGATCATTGTCATCTTTAGGTCAGTGGGATCTTGTTGTGCAGAAAAAGGGCTGCTGCATTTGCTATGCTACAACAGTGATGACAATTCAAAATGTACCTCACCAGTTGAAAAGTGCTTTGATTGTCCGTTGGTCATGAACACAAATACATGTCTTTAGTTTGGCTCATCGGAAACAAGGATCCCCTCGTGTTGATTTACAAGAGTCAGCGAGTGAATCAGTTGGCTGCGTTGCTACTGGGAACAAAACTCTGGTGCCCCCTTGTGAATACCGGCAGAGTCTGGGACAATCCCTGAATGTCCTCCTGGAGGACAGTGGGACGGTTTAGGTTGGGATGGGTGCCAGGTAACAAGTGTGACTAACTCCAGCTTCCAAAGTCACCTGATAGATGAGCCAAGCAGATCAATGTATCTGTCGATAACCCACATCAGCCAGCGCTCCAATGGTACAACCTGGAACAGTAGGAGCAGCTTTACCTGAGCTCTGGGTGAAGTCACGCACGGTTTGATTTAGTTAAATTCCAGCAAGTGTTTGTTGGAGGCAAAAGCTGGAGGTGAGTTCCGAAACATGTTCTCGACTAACATCTAGGGCTGAGATTCAATAGGTCTATCTGTAAGGAGCAGTAATCATCACAGCCTGGGCAGGAGAAACCATATGGATTAATGTAAATTTCCATGTAGTTTTAAAGAGAGACAATCAGATCCACCAATATTAGTTATTCATCAGGACCAAGAAAATTGATATTGTCGCAAACTTTGTGCACATATTGAGATGATTTATCTCATTGTGAAGATTATTGCAGGAAATACTATAGCTCTAAGGACAGTACTGCAGCAGACTGAATGAGTTACTAACATTACAGAGAGGCTGTCTCTGCATATAGCAGTCAATATTACTTCATATGAATTTCCCTCTCTCTCCACTGCCATTCTGACATCCTGGTTTTGTTCCCTGTGACATTTAAGTAGCTGCCATCATATTGCTTTGAGAATTATTGAGTTGTGCCCTTCCTGCATTACGTTGGCAGTGAACCACCTTGAGATTATTTTTAAAATTCATTCATGGGATGTGGGCGTCACTGTCTAGGGCAGCATTTATTGCCCATCCCTAATTGCCCAGCGGGCAGTTAAACATCAGCCACATTGCTGTGGGTCTGCAGTCACATGTAGGCCAGACCAGGTAATGATGGCAGATTTCCTTTCTGAAAGAACATTAATGATCCAGATGGGTCTTGATGGCAACAATTACATGGTCACCATGAGGCTAGCTTTTAATTCCGGATATTATTTAATTAAAATTTCACCATCTGCTATGGTGGGAGTCACACCAATGCCCTAAGAACAGTACTCTGGGTGATCTCAATTACTAGTCTAGGAACATTACTACTGCACCAATACTTGCTCTGATCAGACAGGCATATTGTATAAATGTCCCTCCTTTCTCTGTGCTAATATTCCCATGGCCTGGGTGTAGACTCCTGGCTGTAGGATTTAATGCTCCAGACCAGGAAGAGATCCCAGCTGCAAGAACTCAATTTCTTTCCTTCAGGTCCTCTTTGATCCACTTTCTCTGGTGTTGCCCGGCACAGGCAGCCCAATGATGCTGGAGTGTCTGAAACCTTGCTCTATCACCTTGTGGAGAGGTTACAATACTGCGAGGGATTGATGGCGAATGTCCTCTCGCTGCACCTTCATATCCATCACTGACCCACCACAGGTTGCACACTAACTGGCTCCCATTGGTCTTTGCTAACTCATGCTTCCATTCCCTTTCCCTCCCGTTCGAGGGTCCCCCACCGAACCGCTCACTGCTTCTGCTTTGGCAAAGCCACCGAAAGGAAGCTGAAATGCTTCTTGGAGTTCTCTCAAATCTTTCCAAATCTCTGTCAGCAATTAATTTTCTCCAGTTCCTTCCGCTCAATGTTCTGCATGCCCCAGTGGGATTGCTCCCAACACAATCTGAAACGGCGTTACTGAATTAACACTGGGGCAATTGACTGGAATCAGCCGAGGTTTATTTGAGGTTGTCTTAAACCCGACCACTATTCCAGCCCAAACTGCAGCAAAAATGGAAATTCCAGCCTCTGTTTCTCTCCACAAGCCCCACTCCCCCAAGATGATGCCCAACTCAGAGTGGATAGGGAGAGAAGGCTCCCCCCTCATAAACAGATTGACAACTAGGGGCACACAGTTTTAAAGTGTTTTGCAAAAGAATCAAACATGTGGTGAGAAAAATGGCTTTCACCACGTGAGTAGTTAGGGTGTGGAATGCACTACCTGGATGTGTAATGGAGGCAAGTTCAAGAGGGACATTGGATTGTTACGTAAACAGAAACAAGGTATGGGGAACGGCAGGAGGGAGGCACTAAATAAAAATGCTTAAAGGGCCAGTGCAGTCATGTTGGGCTGAATGGCCTCATGCACCATAACAAGTCTGTAATACTGTCAACCACCATGTCATATCAAAGTTGCAAAACTGCATGTTGTATTGTCACCTGCAATTCGCTTATAGTTAACGTTTGTTAGAAGTCACACAACAGCAGATTATAATCCAACAGGTGACCTGACAAAGGAGTGGAACTCTGAAAGCTTGTGATTTCAAATAAACCTGTTAGTCTATAACCTGGTGTCGTGTGACAGTTGACTTTGTCCACCCGAGTGCAACATCAGCACCTCCACATCAGAGTTTACCAGCAACATCATCACTTTAGAAACCGCCCAGTTTTCTTTCATAAGATCCTTACAATTTGCTGAGAACATTTGATTCACAGCTTGAATATAAATTGCCACAATCATTGATTTGGATTATTTGAGACCAATCCGTTTCACTAACAAACAGCTCAACAGAATTAAAACAGAAATTACTGGAAAAGCTCAGCTGGTCTGGCAGCATCTGTGGAGAGAAATCAGTATTAAAGTTTCGGGTCAAGTGAGGGAGGGTCTGAGGAAGGGCCACTGGACCCAAAACATTAGCTCTGATTTCTCTCCAGAGGTGCTGCCAGACCTGCTGAGCTTTTCCAACAATTTCTGTTTTTTGTTTCTGATTTATAGCATCCGCAGTTCTTTCGGTTTTTATTTAGAGGATTAGAATTTTTCCTCCACTTCTTTAACTTTTAAATTAAAAGGAAATCTTTAGCCGACATTCAGCATTCCCACACAAAGTAGTCACTCTGGGATTAAATGATAAAACAGTTGGGGGTGTGGTTACATTACCTGCTGAGGACTGCTTTCCGAAATGCGCTGATTTCTCGGTTTACTTCATTTCCGTGTGGGCCAGCGATACTGAGGTAAGCATTTCACAGCAATCAGTTCATACACTGTGGGGCTGGAGAGAAAAAAGAAGGTACTTTGAACTCAACTGCACTGATGTAGGAACGTGGCCAAACTCACGATTACATTTTTTCAAGCAAAGAATGTACCCAGACTGCTCTTTAACTGAGAATCTGGTGCAGGGTAATATCCATGGCAGAATAAATGACTTCCTCTTTTAACATTGGACAAAAAAATCTTTGATGCCTTGTTATAAACGATTTAATTGCATTGCTCATGCGACAAAAGAATTGAAATATTCTGCTTTGACATTTGATGGCATCTCCACTATCAATATCATTGGGGTTACCATTGACCAGAAACTGAACAGGACTCTCTATATAAATATATGGTGGCTACAAGGGCAGGTCAGAGGTTGGGAATTTTGTGGTGAGTAACTCACCTTCTGACCCCCAAAGCCTGTCCATCATCTATACGGCGCAAGTCAGGAGTGTGATGGAATCTCCATTTGCCTGGATGAGTGCAGCCCCAACAACACTCAAGATGCTCTAGCAAAGTCTACCCATCCAGGACAAAGCAGACCACTTGATTGGCACTCTACCCACTCCCTTCACCACAAGATGCACTGCAGAAATTCACCAAAGTTCCTCAGACAGTACCTTCCAAACCTATGACCACTTCCATCAAGAAGGACATGAGCAGCAGATACATGGGAACACCAGTCCCCGAGGGTTCCCCTCCGAGCCACTCACCATCCTGACTTGGAAATATAACGCTGTTCCTCCACTGTCACTGGGTCCTTGAATTCCCTCCCTAACAGCATTGTGGGTAACCCTTTCCCCCATGGATTTCCAGAAATTCAAGATGGGCGTCTACCTCGCTCTTCCCAAGCGTCATTAGGGATGGGAAAAAAAAAATGCTGGGTGAGCCAGCAATGCCCGCTTCCCAGGAACTAATGAAAACAAAATTTTGTGCCTCATATTTAAAGAGTGCTGTACGTCTCTATGACTAAGCACGGGACATAGCAGAGATTTTTGAACTGAACAACACAATTGACATAAATGTAAAACATAATGGTGTTGTAGATAGCTGTTCAGTTTACCATGTTGACTGTGGGTCACATCATTACAAGGACATAACACATGGCTTCACTGTAAAAGTTGAGGCAAGACTTTATCAGCAAACAGACATCTGCCTTCTTGCATTCACTGCCTTTCCTTTGGGTCTTGCCCCTCAAAAACCAAACTACTCTCAGCTCACAACATCAGTGGGGTGAGAGGACCACTTGGAAATCTCGGGCCTTTTAGCTTATTGCTTTGTGTGAGAGCTTGCTGTGCACAAACTGGCTGCCCCCTTATCCTGCATTACACCAAGAACTACGTTCTGACAAGTACTTGACTGGTCGCATATCACTTTGTTATGTCTAATATACAAATGCAAGTCTTTTGTTCTTGCTATTCACATCTTCACTGACATTTGAAGGAGAAATTCAATCACCAAAGAAGGTCATCGTGGCCTCTCCTGACTCCAGGGCTACCAGTTCCATATCAGTGCCATCTATCCTAGATCCAGTTTCCTCACAGCCGTCAATATTTTCCTTCAAGTGTTTAACTCCCTCTTAAACATTGTGATTAAATTGGTTTCAACAGCCACTTGTGGTAATTTATTCCTTATTCTAATAATCCTGTGCATGAAAGATTTCCTCAAACCTCCCTCTTTAAGCCTCCAGTTCTAATGCAAAGTTTAAGCCCCCTTATTTCCAACTCACTGACCAGTGAAAACAATCTTTCCTGTTTTCAAACTCTGAACTAATTGTAAACGCTTCTGATTAGATCTCCCATTAGCCTTCTCTGCTTCAGTTAATTCAGCTCTAATGTTCAAGTCTCTCACCCCAACGGTATCCTCATGGTATCATTCCAACATGTGGGAGACAGCAGTATGAACATATGTCCTCCCACTCCTTCACTGGCCAGTGTGCAGCCACAGTGTCTAGCCCTGGGCCACCACACCAGCTCGAACCCCTCTCCCAGAGTGAGGGACAGGGCCAGCACCTTCCAAAATACTCAGGAGTGACAGGTTACATCATTCACATTTTCATGCGAGTGATATTCTGTAACACTATTAGAGAAACTATAAATATATCCCTTTTGAATGGGTTTGTAATTACTGTATTATATGGCATACAGAGGAAATGTTCCTTCATTGTCCCACATCTTTCAAAACATCAGGATATCAAAGGCCACAGCACACCAACTTCAACTTACTGACGACAGGGAGAACAAAAAAAAATCAAACCCAACCTTTGTGCAGAAAGGTCTATATTTGCGACTCTCCAGTGCATTAAAGGGACCATTTGGTTTATAATCATTTCCAGAAACAAGCTGTGTGACAAAAACATTAAATTGCAAGTTCCATTCACTAAGAATCAAGAAAATGTTTCCCAACTTTCTGCCTTTGAGGGAGTTCTGACAGCAAAAGTTTCAGGCATTCCCCAGCCCGGACGAAGGGGAGGGTTGAGTGAAACCCAGAAATGGTGTCCTCAGTACAGTCTAAGATCATCACTTTGCCTACGTGGTGGGAAGAGAGAGGGAGATAGAGGGAGGCACTTGTGATTGTTCTCTTACTGTCTCTATCAATTCAGTGAGAGAAGACCACCCACCTCAACCACTAACCAAAAGAGAAGTGATTTGAAGGAATTTAAAACTGGGCTTGAGAAACACACAGATAAACGAGCACATTGCTATCTTTTCCCTGATGACATTTTAATGCCTTTCAACACTTCTGAAGGGAAGACATTGTGAAGGTTGCAATCAGAGTGTGGATGACAATTAACATAAAATATTGACTTGAGGAAAAAATTTGCAAAACCAATATTTTCTCAGTCTGTTCAATAGAGATTCATTTCAAGGAGATCCAGAATTGTGACAGCACCTTCAAGCAAGCAGTGCCTTCGAATCATTATGGAAAGATTTGAAAAATCACATCGACTTCACATTTATTTCTCCCTGAATTTTGTTGCCATGTACAGAAGCATTTCACAAATTAATGCGTCAGAATTGGTGCACACTCCTCCAGCCTTACCTGCCTGTTTAAGGGAGGAACAAAAAAAAAGGCCCTCTCCTTTTTCTTGTTGTAGCTTTACGTTTATAAACTCGAGGGCCTGTCCTGACATTCACAAAGCCTTCTGCTTAGGCAGAAGGGTGAGGAACTGGGGGATCACATACTTACAGCAGGCTGCTCTCCAGTCCCAGAAGTTACTGATTGCTGATTAGTTACTTATCCTTCAAAACATTTAAGTAACAAAATAAAGTCAGGGAATTTTAAAAAAGAATAGTGTTGCTTGCACTGCTTTTAAAAAAATTAAATGGTCCTCAAATCCCTTTGCTCCCTTGGGGTCGAGGACCCTTCACTCTGATACAGAATTAGCAGGTTTTCTATTAAATTGCCAGAAAGACAGCTAATTTTTTTTCTCTGTCTTTTTGGGCAGGAGAGAGAGAGAGAGAGAGAGAGGGAGGGAGAGATGGAGAGAGAGAGAACGAGGGAAAAGAGGCTTATCTGCTGTAAATCACTGTAAGGTACAAGCTGTCTGCAGTCCTGTCAGATGCGTTTTACAGAGAGCTTAGACGAAACGCCACACACGAGGCTGTCAGGCAAATTGGATCTGAAAGCTGACAATTTCTGACCATATTTGCTTGATTATTTCTAACAAATGCGCACCAGCCTCAGTAAGGAGATTAGAGTGACACAAATGTCCCATGTGGGAGGAGGAAGGGCACAGATTCAGGTCACCCCCAATTTTCACCCCACTCCCAAAATCTGACAGAGCTATATCACTATCCAATCCAATAAAACATCCTACATTCCACCACCCGCACCCCCCCCCCTTCACAACCTTCCTTTGGTTTTAATTAATTTTACAGCGAGCTCACTTAATTACTTTCAATCAAAATCCGCTCTCCATCACAAAATTAGAAATGGTTCAACTCCATTAGTCTAAATTCTTCATTTACATATACAAAGACTGTCAGTTTTCTACTTGCAGGAGATGAGATGGCTTGTTTTTTTTCCCCTAGAATGATCTATTCTGCTGGTCGTTCAAACTCCCCCCCTCTCCCTGAGATTATGATCATGTCCTTTCTTTTACCCTGTGTTGTTCTTTGTAATAACTCCACGGATAGAGTGACTGAAATGAATTTAGCCCTGATTTAATTTTGCTTGTTAAGAGTGATGTCAGCACAATAGATTAAGCAGTAAATCCAGCACATTCGTCCAAAATAAGTTTAGCAGATAATCCACCGTGACGTTTGAAAAGACATTTATCAGCAAACTCTCCCCCACCCTGAGTGCAGAGAAATATAAGACATTTGCTTTATTCCTGTCAGTAACCGTTGAAACTGATCAATGTTATTAATGTTCGGAGGTGGGGTGGTGGGGCTGAAGGAAATCACACAGAACTTATTTCAAGTTGAAGAGGGTGGATTTATTTAAAGGGACACTCAGAGGCTGGAAATGTGGGGGTGAGGGATTGTGAGTGGCATTGAGTCACAGTTTCACCCTCTCTGAGTTGCCAAGCCAATATCAGCTTTACAGCGTAACAGATACGCTATATATGACTGGTACGTGACACTGGGCAGCACCCCCCCACCCCCAATCCGATATTCTCCCTCCCTCATTTCCTCTGCGGGGTGGTTTACTACAAGACCAGCAACTTCCCAATTACTTTAAAGGGAAAGTCTGCTGGCTGGAGTGTGTTCACAAAGGAGAAAATTTGAGTACTCAGGCAGCATCAAGCAGACAGCTTTGGCAATTTTCACCCCAGGTGACCTGAATATGTGCAGCGAGTTTGTGCCACACTGATCAAAGAGTGAAAATCACAGTGTGGTCACTTGATTGCAGGAAGACTGCAGAATCACCTTCTCCTGCCCTTTGTAGTTAATAAGGCAGCCTTGGTACACCTTACTCTTCACTGTTACAGTAAGCACAAACTGGGTGGCAAGCTGCCAGCAGCTACTGAGAAACCCACTGTTCCCTCAGTGTCTCTTGTTGGCTGTGGACAATGTTACCTCCCTCAGTGGGATGGGTTGTGGGGAGGTGCCTATCCAGGGTTCAAACCCTACTTCAGACGGACCTGGAGGCTGGACAGCAGCAAATGGAAGGTGGGGAAAGAGGCCATTCAGCCCAGGTCAATGGGGAGTTGAGTTGACACATGGACAATTGTGACTGGACAATGTGATCTGTGACTCAGTGATAGCGACCAGGTCTCTGAGGTAGAAGACTTGCAGGTTCATTCCCGAAGCCATGGGGAAGTAGACGCCAAAGATACGCAGAGTGAGGAAGTCAATGGAAAACCATTTACTCTGGTGAATGGATGAGGAAGCTCGTGTGGATCTTAAGTCAGGAGCCTGTGTTCTCTCGCACTTGCATCTCTCAGATTGTAACTCCACGCCAGTGCTTGGCTCTTCAGGGAGCATAAAGCCTAGGGGCACATCTGAGATGTTAGAGCCCAAACCTTCTGGAGTGAAGTTGAGAAACTCTCCTTTGGCAGGGGGGTTGGAGTACAGCACTCGTTTAATCCCACAAATGGCAACTGATAGTAGATTAGATGTGAATCTGCAATGTGAGGATGTCAGAATCCCATTCGGCAAAAGTATTGAGGGACGTGGGACAAAAGCAAGTGCAAAGAATTCCATTGTATGTCACTCACTGAATGGTGGGAAGGTTGGATGAACTAAATGACCCCCCTCTATTCTGTTCCTATGTTCCTATTACAGAGAGCACTCAAGTTGTTCAAACTGAATAGTATTCAAACAATTTAAACCGTGGAGAACTTACTTTTTATTTAAGATGTCAGTCGGAAATTTAGTAAATCCCGTGTGGCTGTTAGAGAATGAGATAGACATCCAAAAAGGCACAATAACATATACCATCTTGGTGTCCAATTTTATGCCTTGAACATGAAATAGGGTACCAGACTCTGAGCACGTTCCCCGGATAGAATTCCAGGTTTAGAACTGCACATCTACCTAAACACAGTGACAAAGGCTGAAGGTCATTTAGCCTCACCCTCCTGACGGATAGAGAGTGACTGTAGGAATTCAATTGCATTTACCACAGAAGGGCACAAAAAAAAACACAGGATTATCTGCTAGTTACCATAAATTGTTCAGAACAATCTGGGCACAATCAGTTCCTTTAAAGTCAATAACTGATTTGCTTCTCCACCTTTGTAATTTAGCAGGAAACTGTTTGTAAAAGCACTCAGGGCACAGGGACAACCAGAACACAGGAGACAGTGACGGGAGGGGAATTCAAACTGTTCTTTTCTCAGTTCAACAGAAACCGGTCACTTCCCAGGTATTTAACCATTTTGTGCAAATTTGCCCCAAAAGGAGACTGACAGTTGAGAGAGGAGAAAAAGTGACAGGAAACGAATCATTTAAATCTCATTAAACAAAAAAAGCAAACTTGCTTTTTCCGGAGCAACGGTACCATGAAAACTCTCAGGCTGTTTACAATCCAACATGAGAGAGAGAGAGAGACAGAGAGAGAGAGAGACAGAGAGAGAGACACACAGAAAGAGACAGAGGGAGAGACAGAGAGAGAAAGAGACAGAGAAAGACAGAGAGAGAGAGAAAGAGAGAGAGACAGAGAGAGAGAGACAGAGACAGACAGACAGAGAGAGACAGAGACATTTTAACACAGAAACCCTGGCTAGACTTGGGCTCTTAATTACACCAGGTTTGCTGTCTGTCACGTCAGGAGTAATAAAGTTGCCACTTGTCAGCATTCAGAGAGTCCAAATTCCTTCATGTAGAACTCTAAACATCCAATTTTTAATGTTTTTTATCAGGAATAAAATCTAAACTACTTCTACAGAACTGATAGAATTGGTGAGGCTTGTTTTTAGTTCATCCATGGGATGGGGGGTGTTACGAGCTAAATCAACATTTATTGCCTATCCCTAATTGCCCAGAGGACAGATAAGTCAACTGCATTGAGGTGGGTCTGGAGTCACATGTAGGCCAGACCAGGTGAGGATGGCAGATTCCTTCCCTGAAGGACATTAGTGATTCGAGTGGGTGACTCACACCCACTATTAGACTAACAATTTTAATTTCAGATTTTTTTTTCAATTTCACTGTCTGTCACTGGGGGGGATTTGAACACATGCTCCTCAGAGCATTAGCCTGGGCCTCTGGATTATTAAACCAAATTATTAACCCCACCTGCCAATGAGTATCGTGCAGTTTTTAGATGATGGCTTCAGTTTAACTACACTGTCCTTTTTAAAATCTACCTGTTTAGAGATGGAATTACATCCCTTTGGAGCTCGAGGACTTATGCCTTGGACTTCTGGTCCAAAGGTGGAAACACTACCACTGCACCACAAGAGCTCTTCTCAATCACACTTCAATACTTTCTCATCAGCCAGTGACAGTGCTGTTGTGAGACACCTCTGGAGTAGGTGGGGCTTGAATCCTGGTCTCCTGGCTCCGAAACAAAGACCTCACTGATGGAACTACACTGATTCTTTTTAAAAAAATTCCATATTTAACCTATTTTTCTAATCGACTTGCTCAGAGTTGTTATTGCGCACCTTTAGAGAAGGTGCTCAGGCCTCCTGGTCCAGGGATAGGGACACTACTACTGTGCCACAATAGTGCTTCAGCCAGACTGTGCTGCTGAGGGTCTAAACAGTTTTAGCTGGTGTTCTTTTTTCTCCCCAGCTGATTCACTTTGTGACAAGAGGGCACTGAAGATGACATCTGGGCACTATCCCAATGAAGTTCCACGAATCAGATGACGTGCTTCCAGGTAAGGGTGAAATCTCGTGTGTTGCCTGGCACTAGGATTGCTGAATCACACACAATGGGCAGTAATAACGGAACTCGCTGGTCACCTTGCACGTGTCAAGCCAAGCACCTCAAAGGGAAATGGACAAATATGGCATTTCACCCCAAGCTCAGGGACAAGTTTAACCTTATCACCCCATTCAGAAATCTCGTAGGATAGGCCACTGTGCCCCTTTTACGGCCTTGAGTGATATGTATCAGGTGGGTGGGTGGGCGGGAATGTGGAGCAGTTAGATCAGCCGTGGACGGAGGAGGAGAGGCGAGCAGCTGAATGGCCTACTCCCCCTCCTACTTGGTGTGTCTGTACGGACCCTGCACTGAACTCAGTATCAGACCCACCTGCTCTGCCTGGGATGCCCCATGCCCCAGATTGGGTTCAAATGGAAGTTTGCGAAAATGCACTTTGTACTCTTGCTTGATGATGACATGATGGCGATGTGAGGGCGATAGCTTCAAAGATACCAGGCTCTCATCGCAGACACCATCCCACCCATCCATGGTGGGTGGGGGGGGGGGGGACAGTTCCCATCAGTTTCCGCAGAGTGATAGTGTGGGGATGTACGGCTCAATGTGGAGGCTAGTGCTGTCTGTAACACATTTGCTGGGTGTTCTCCACCAAACACCAGCTCAGTTTTTAAAAAAGAGCATGAGATTGTGTCATCTTGGAAATCCTAGCGGAGGGGGCAAACAATTGCAGTTCCATTCAGAGCATTAGGCTCAGGGAAGCCAGTCTGTCAATAAAATTTAAAAAATCCAACTCCTGGATGCTATTAATTGCTGAGTTCAGAAAGGTTCTTTTTAGTTCTCAGAGGGCTAAATACATAAAAGGGTTAGAAATGCCCAAGATAGGGAGGTAAGCAGGAAATGATAATGGATGTTCGAGCACTTTAACCCTCTGAGTAATGAAAGCATTCCAGCACTAAGCTGCTAAATATGACAAGGTTAGCACTTTTCGGTTTATTGATAGTCCACCATTAATAAAACAAGGCTCTTGAGTGTTCCTGTGAATATCTACTTCCTTCTTCATAATATTCATGATGATGATGCTACACAGGACAAATTTCTACATTATTGAGGGCTTGGATGCAAACAGCAATATAGAATCTATACCCAAAGGGTTAAAAGATTTATTAAGGATCAGTTTACAAATATTACTTTTCAACTCCAGGGCTTATGAGTTTCCAAGTGGCACCACAATTACAACTTTTAAAGCACATTTCCTTCTGAGCTTATGCTCTCAGTTCATTACAGATAGTAAGGCAAGAAGAGGGATTTGAATCTTACTGTTCCTCACTCCCTCCCTGATTGGATTGGAGTTGGATTGATTCCCAGTCAACTCTAAACAGTCGATACCAATTTATCCCTAATAACGCAAGGGGTTTCCAATATTTATGAAATTCAAATAAAATCATGAGGGGCATGGATAGGGTGAATAGCCATGGTCTTTTTCCCCAGGGTAGGGGAGTCCAAAACTAGAGAACATATTTTACGTTGAGAGGGGAAAGATTTAAAAGGAATGTAAGGGGCAACTTTTTCAAACAGAGGGTGGTGTGTGTATGGAATGAGCTGCCAGAGGAAATGGTGGAGGCTGGTACACTTACAGCATTTAAAAGGCACCTGGATTGGGACATGAATAGGAAGGTTTTGTAGGGATATGGGCCAAGAGCTGGCAAATGAGACTAGATTAATTCAGGATATCTGGTCAGCATGGGCGTGTTGGACCAAAAGGTCTGTTTTGGAATTATACAGCTCTGTGACTCTATGACCCTAAGTCAGAGGTCACACAACAACAGGTTGTAGTCCAACGGGTTTATTTGAAATCACAATCTTTCGGAGCGTTTCACCTTCATCAGTTGAAGTGAGAGAAAAGAGCACACAGACAGACTTTATTGGCAGAGAGTTCAAGGAAAGTTCCGAAAACTTGTGATTTCAGTTAAAACTGTTGGGCTATAATCTGGTGTTGTGTGACTCCTGACTTTGTCTACCCCAATTCAACACCGGCACCTCCACATCTACGACTGTAAGGTCACTCACAACATTCATACTTGACCTGAACGATGTGTGCATGGTTCATCAATGACGGGGTGACACTAGCTGTTGTCTTGTCTTAGCTGGCTCTGGGAGAGCTACAGGACATGTATGACCATGCTCTCCATCCCAGTACATCTGCTGTGACTTAATGAAAAACTGGGTACTAATCAACTAGTTAAACACGTGGCTGCTAGTTCCATTTCTTAACTCTTTTACTAACAAGAAGGTCGCAATGAGACGGGATGGACAATTGGTTAAGAATCCAGAGACCCCATAAGTTTAACAAAGGTGTTGCTCCTCAGTTGAGTCACAGCTGCCACTCGTTCAGCCAGGATCAGATTAACTGTGGGGGCCTCATAAGTGTCAAACTATGCACGGCCAACATGGTCTCCATTGCTGTTCGGAAACCCCTATGACTCACACACACTGTTAGCGATAGCTGGACTTTCACTGTGGACAATTTTCAGGTGGATGGAATGGAGGATTCCTGTAGGTGCTTGGGCCACTGTTACATGGGCAGAAGATTCCAACAGTTTGCAAAGTTAATGCAGATGCTAATCTCAATAAAGGGGTCAGTGTTTCTACTAAAGCAGTGGCTGGAAAATGACAGCACCGTCACTAATCTCTCCAGTGGTAACTTCCAGAGTTGGTGGGGGGAGGGTCCCACTACAAGTCACCTCTGAAGCATTAAAGATTGGAAAATTTCCATCATTTTCTTGTTTTCAGCCCATTTACAAGGTGACACCCCACTTTTATTTATTCATTCTTCAGCTGTGTGCATCACTCGCTCGCCTCCATTTATTGCACATCACCAGGTTATAGTCCAACAGGTTTAATTGGAAGCACTAGCTATCGAAGCGCTGCTCCTTCGTCCTTCATCAACCAGCTGATGAAGGAGCAGCGCTCCGAAAGCAAGTGTTTCCAAATAAACGTGTTGGACTATAACCTGGTGTTGTGTGATTTTTAACTTTCTACACTCCAGTCCGACACCGGCATTTCCAAATCATGACATCCATTTATTGGTCGTCTCTGTGGTGTCGAAGAACCCCTCCACAGCACTCCCGCTAACATCCTCTTTGCAGTACATTCCCTGCTTTCCGAGAAAACAACCATATGATGTAGGAACAGAAGTAGGCCATTCAGCCCATTGAGTCTGCTCCGCGAGGCAATGAGATAATGGCTGATCTGATCCACTTTCCTGCCTTTCCCCAAAGACAATTCCCTTCCTGATTAAAATCTGTCTATTCCAGCTTTGAACATACTGAATGGTCCCACCTCAGCAGCCCTCTGTAGTAAATAATTCCACAGATTAACAGACATCCGAGGGAAGAAATTCCTTCTCATCCTCTTTGCAAACGGGAGACCCCTTTATCTGAGTTGATACCCTCTGGTCCTAGATTCTCCCACAAGGGGAAATAACTTTTTCATAACTACCTTATCAAATCCCCTCCACAAACAGGTTTTGACTTTTATTATTTTCCAAAATAATAATCTGTGATCTCTTTCTGAGGCATGAAGATGAATCAGAGCTGGCATGCTGCCAATGGGGTCCTTGCTGGGTGGCACTGGACAAAGTCAATGTGGACTGGAGCTGCGCCAATGATGTTCTACCAGGAAGGTGGATGTCAGGTATAGAGCATAGAGCATAGAACAGTACAGCACAGTACAGGCCCTTCAGCCTTCGATGTTGTGCTGACTTTTTATCGTACTCTTTGATCAGACTAACCTACATACCTACATACTATCAATCATGTGCCTATCCAAGAGTCGCTTAAATGTCCCTTAAGAATCTGACTCTACTACCACTGCTGGCAGTGCATTCCACACACCCACCACTCTCTATGTAAAGAACCTACCACTGACATCTCCCATAAAACTTTCTCCAATCACCTTAAAATTATGCCCCCTCGTGAGAAAGTCTTTGGCTATCCACTCTGTCCATGCCTCTCCACATCTTGTACACCTCTATCAAGTCACCTCTCATCCTTCTTCGCTCCAATGAGAAAAGCCCTTGCTTCCTCAACCTTTCTCCATAAGACACACCCTCCAGTCCAGGCAGCATCCTGGGAAATCTGTTCTGCACCCTCTCTAAAGCTTCCACATCCTTCGTATAATGAGGCGACTGGAACCGAACACAACTTTCCAAGTGTGCTCTAACCAGTGCCCTATAGAGATGCTGGCTCTTAAACTCAATTCCCCTGCTAATGAAAGCCAACACACCATAGGCCTTCTTAACAACCCTACCAACTTGGGTGGCAACTTTGAGCGATCTATGGATATGTGCCCCAAGATCCCTCTGTTCCTCCACACTGCCAAGAATCCTGCCTTTAACCCTGTATTCTGCATTCAAATTTGACCTTCCAAAATGAACCACTGCACACTTTTCCAGGTTGAACTCCATCTAACACTTCTCAGCCCAGCTCTGCATCCTGTCAATATTCTGTTGCAACCTACAACAGCCCTCGACACTATCAACCACTTCATCAACCATTGTGTCATCGGCAAACTTACTAATCCACCCTCCCACTTTCTCATCCAAGTCATTTATAAAAATCACAAAGAGCAGAGGTCCCAGAACCATCCCTGCAGAACACCACTGATCACCGAGATCCAGGCTGAATACTTTCCATCTACCACCACCCTCTGTCTTCTATGGGTCAGCCAATTCTGTATCCAGACAGCCAGATTTCCCTGTATCCCATGCCTCCTTACTTTATGAATGAGCCTACCATGGGGAATCTTATAATGGGCATGTTCCAAGCTGTGATCACAGAGAGCAGAACAGTCACACCAACTCTGAATCTCAATGACCTTAGCACTCCTTTCTTTACCACTGTAACCATCCAGCCATTCAACTTACCTCCCAGCACTGGGGCTGTGTACACAAGTCTGCTTTAATTTTCATTAGCATTTTAGAAAAAAAACAACGATCTGTGAAAATGGTGTGAGACTGAGGATCTTTATGTCGAGAGGGGCTAACCATTAGTTTTCAGCAAGTCATCCATAAAAATTTTAATCAACAACAGCTGTAGTCGATGAATGGTCAATTAATCGTCCCCAGCCTTTATTAACACAAGTGTAAAGGTCATTTAGTCGAAGGAGAGGTGAAATGACAGTATCTTTTCCTCTTGGTCTGTCTTCAGCAATAAACTGAAATCATGTTGTATTCTAAATTTATTGTCTTTAGTAAGCCACTCTCCGGATTATTGCATTCACATACAGTCTTTCAAAACTAAAATGGCAAGTCATTATATTGCAGTCTCTTAAGGTCAATTCTTATCCGCCAGATGGACGGACCATATGAACCAGATTTCACCTCTTTGCGAAAACAAAATTAGATCAGAGTCTTCTGTATGCCATGAATGTTGAGAGTTCAGATACCTCACTCAGTGTCCATGGGGGTTGGTTAGCTCAGTTGGCTGGTTGCATGGTTTGCTGTACAGCATAACACCAACAGTGTGGGTTTGATTCCTATAACCATCTGAGGTCACCATCCTGACCTCCCCTGCGGTGTGGTGACCCTCAGGTTAAAACGCCACCAGTTTCCGCTCTCTGACAAGGAAATGGGACAACAGTGACTTTACCTGTTAGAGGTGATTATGTCTATTGAGAGCACTCTGGGGTTCAGAAGTGCAGTTCCTGTCCTTGATAGGAACTTAGGGATGAAAGACCTAAATCTTCCTAAGAATTGATATAGATGGTTTACCAGTGGCCATCAGAAAAGATTGTCTTTGTACTGATTGGTCAGCTAAGTCGGTAGAATCTCATGGCATGAGGATGTGAGCGGCCATTTTGGAAACTGGAAATAAGGAAGACTAGCACAAGGGTCAGGGATGTGCATTGTTTTTATTAATTCAAGGGAAAGGCAATGTCGGTGGCTGGGCCAGCATTTATTGCCAATCTCCAATTACATTGGAGAAGGTGGTGGTGAGCTGCCTTCTTGAACCGCTGTAGTCCTTGTGCTGTGAGGGCATTTATGTCAGGGAAGGAATTTGACCCAGCAACAGTGAGGGAATGGAGATATATTTCCAAGTCAGGACGGTGAGTGGGTTAGGGGAGCTTGCAGGGAATGGTGTTTCCTGCATTCCTGGGCCTTCAGTTCTAAGATGGATATGTTGTTTCCTTCCTTACAGAAAGTATGCTTGGCCAACTGTTCAGTTGTGTTTGGCCATTCTGTGTACAGCGGTGAATTAGAGACAATGTGATGTAATCCCAATGTCCCATAGCTCATGCCATCCCAACAGCAGTTCTAGGCAGAGCAGCAGCAGCACACACCGGTGGGTGTACCAAAACGATGGACTGCCCAGAGACTCAGTAATGGACATGAGAACAACATTAACAAAGCTAAACTTTGGAACACATGTGCTGAGATTAAACTGGATGTGTCAATTTAAAGGCGACAGTAAATACATTATGGACATTCTCAAGACATCCTAAATATAAATTTTCACAATAATGGGTAGGCGGTCTTGCGGCTCAGAGATTACATTGTCTTCTTCTGGGGAAGGTGTCCTGGGATGGAGTTCCACACCAGGACTTACTGGCCACAGAGGTTGTGTTCCTAACATTAGGACACGGATTGATCCCAGGCTGTAAATGCTTCCCACACGTTAAGTGTCGGGAAAATCTCCTTCTATGCCATCCTGCAGGAAGCAATGGCAAACAACTATTCATAAGAGGGAGCCGTCAAATGGAGGTCTGTTACCAACCCTTGGAAATAAGGATGAGAGGAGAGATAGACAATAACAGACACTGCTCCTGTTGTTGTCTTAGAGGTTTAGCTAGTCTTATAACATAACTCCAAAGAGAGACCAGGGGAACCACACAAAACCAATATAACTTAGTTGAAGGAGAGGTGTAACAGACAGTATCATTTCCTCTTGGTCTGTCTTCAGTAATGAACTGAAATCATGTTCTGTTGTAAATGTAACAATATAAACGCCCCAATTTAACCAGTTAGCTTCAGGCTCTGGTACTCGTTAGGGATTCTGTCAGTTTCCTACTGAGGGTGCGATTGGAAATTGAAACATAATCCCCACCTTCCCCTTCGCAGAATCTCAACACCAACCAAATTATTTACATGAAGTTGCGAGAGATGGTACTAAATGCTGTTAGGAGAGGGATATTTGTGAGGGAGGGGAGGGGGCTGCTTTGTCCTGGATGGTGTTGGACTTTGTGAATGTGCTTGAAGATGTGCTCAGCCAGGCAAGTGGAGGGGTTTCTACAGGCATGTCTTTATTTGGAGCATTAGAATAACCCGTATTCTTAATATAACAAAGTCATGTGAGATGTGTCTGCACCCCTGGGGTTGCAAAGTACACCTTCGAGGTTACATAGCATCCCTACAATGTGGAAGCAGGCCATTCAGCCCACCAAGTCCACACTGACCCTCCAAAGACCATGTGACCCAGAATCACCCTCAACCCTAAACCCATACTCTGCATTTCCCACCTAGCCTGTACATCCCTGGAAATATGGGCAATTTAGCATGGCCAATCCACCTGACCTGCACATCTTTGGATTGTGGGAGTGTCTGTAGAAAAGCCACGTAGACACAGGGAGAATGTGCAATCTCCACATGGTCAGTTACCCGAGGCTGGAATCGAACCCAGGTCCCTGGTGCTGTGAGGCAGCAATGCTAACCACTGAGCCACTGTGTACAGCACCCCATAACCTGACCCACAGCATTCTCCCCACAATACTTTCTTACTTTGCTCTGGTTAATGAATAAATTCCTCACTCACACAACAATTCCATTTTCCAGTTATTAGGAAGTGGGAAAAGGGCTGAGGGGTAATGAACAGACAGGTTGGATTTTATCTTTGGAACTCCATTTATTTTACACCACGGTCAGAGACCAGCCCTCAGACACAGCCCACCCAAATGAATGAGGAGGCAATAGTTTCATTCACGAGGTTTATAGATTTAGCTCTATAGCCATTGATAAAAAGTATGTTCCACCCTGTTAATGTTTGAAAATAATTCAAAGAATCCACTTCACTTTATGTTGCAGGAATACTGTGATTGTTAAACGATGGATTTTTCCATTGAGACCAATGTTGCTGGTGCTGACGTGAAAGATTAGCACAGTCACTTCTGGAGATGCTCATCATTTATGTTGCTCTTTTCATCACGTTAGATAGTACAGAAAAGAGTGAACAAAACTTGTTGAACTGAGGCAATGTTTAAGGGGACAGGTAACAACTAAGTTCCATCTTATCAAAGAGTGCAGTAACAGTCTGTTGAACCAGTTCAAATCAAGTCTTCAGGATATTAGCAGGAAAAGACAAGCTAGATAAAGATAAAATATTCCCATTGGTTAGGGATTCTAGAACCAGGGGCATAGTCTAAAAATCTGAGGGAGATCATTTTTGTAAAGCAAAGGATATGGGCCAAAGGTGGGTAAATAGAGTTAGGCTACAGATCATCCATGATCTCGTTGAACAGCAGTGATGAAGGACTTATGCCCAATACATCCATTCTCCTGCTCCTCGGATGCTGCCTGGCCTGCTGTGCTTTTCCAGCACCACACGCTTTGATTCACTGAATAGCAGAACAGGCTCAAGGGGCTGAATGGCCTCCTGTTGTTCCTATGTTCAGTTTGCAAACAGAAGCCAGCGCTGAGTTAGGGTGTGGGTGTTGAATTGGGTTCTGGCTCCTATTGGAGCCTTCAAGAGGTTTGGATGTCCCATTGGTGATGGCTGTGCATTAAGCAGGCCACAGCTGAGTGTCCTCACATCCCCGGTATGGAGGCATGATATCCACAGCTGGTTTTAATTCAAACCACAACAGAAACTCTGAACATATAAGTTTCTATTTTTCATATCCATTGTAATTTAACAAAAACTGTGATCAATGCCTGTATGGTGAGTGATGTATTGACAATATTGTTGTCTCACCCTCTCCTCAGTTTCACTAACCCGGTCAACTATTCTCCAGTAAAATCATTGCAGGAACACCATGGCTTAGTCAAACGTGGCACATCAAGCAGCTGACAGCTGGATCTTTCGAATTCTCCATCCCAGAAGTTTGTTTAAACAGAGTTTAGACCGAGTTTAAAATAGAGACTGACAGATTAATAGGTACCAACGATGTAAAGGTATATGGGGATAGTGTGGGGAAAAGGCACTGATGTGGAAGACTAGCCATGAACGTATTGAAGAGCAGGGCAGGCCAGAAGGGCTGAGTGGTCTCCTCCTGCTCCTGTTGTCCTTACTAGGTCACATTCTCCCTCCTTGATACCTTTGATTCTTCATCATCATTATGATCCCAGCGCTCAGGAATGAGAGACAAGCAATAAATCTTGGCCATTATCCCGGGACAGAATGAACAGGAATTGTTCAGCGTAGATCATTTGTTTATTCCCCAACTTTCTCCCAACATTGACTGAGGTTCCTTCAGATCCCTAAAGCTTTCCCCTTCCTTTGTCCTTTAAGAACCTCTTTAAAACACACCTTTCTGTTCAAGCTTCTCTGCCTAAACATCCTTATGTCTCCTCCATTGTCTTGGCATCCAGTTAGTTTCTCCTGATCTTTCCCTGGTGCTCCTTTCGGAGCTTTTCTTATATGGAAAAGTCCTCATGAAAATATGTATTTGCTGCTGTCCATCTTACAAACAGCACCAACTGTCCCTGCCTGGAGAATAAGGACCAAAACTTGGAAAATACTTTCTAATCCTACTCCTAATTCCTTTGCCTTGCTCCTGCTTGTCAAAGAGGATGAGAGAAAGAGAGAAAGCAAGAGAGTTTTTCTCCCTCTGACCTCCTGAGTATCATAACACAGGAGATGCCATTCTTGTTGGATGTTAAAAATCACACAACACCAGGTTTTAGTCCAACAGGTTTATTTGGAAGCACTAGCTTTCGGAGTGCTGATCCTTCATCAGGTGATTAGTCACTCGCTACCTGTTGAAGGAGTGGCGCTCAGAAAGCCAGTGCTTCCAAATAAACCTGTTGGACTATAACCTGGTGTTGTATGATTTTTAACTTTGTCCACCTTAGTTCAATACCAGCACCTCCACAATCTTGTTGATGCCATGGTCAATACCTGGACAGATATGGGCTGGGTGCTGGCAGGTGGGACTAGATTGGGTTGAGATATCTGGTTGGCATGGACAAGTTGGACCGAAGGGTCTGTCTCCGAGCTGTACATCTCTATGACTATGACTATGACCTCTCCCCAGAGTCTGTTGCTTTGAACTAAACCAAATCTTGGTCCCAATACCAACCACTACTGGACTGAACTCTCCATAGGACTGAAACAGATGAATGGCTCTGCCAGAGGATCACAATGATAACATTCGACCTTTGCAGTAAACCCAAAAGCAGCCACTTAACTTCCCACAAATGTTAACTTTCAGGTTTTTTTTCTTAAATTAATTGTACTACTCCCTTTTATGAGTGTGTTTGATGAGGTCCATTTTCCCCTAATGGGTGGGGTTGGGGGAGGGTGTCAGAAATAAAATTAGAAAGTGCTAGAGAAACTCAGCAGGTCTGGCAGCTTCCATGGAGAGAGAAACAGAGTTTCAAATCCAATTACTCTTCTTCAGAAGTGGTTCCGATGAAGACTCATACCAGATTTGAAACGTTACCTTGTTTCTCTCTCCCCGGATGCTGCCAGACCTGCTGAGTTTCTCCAGCACTTTCTGATTTTATTTCAGATTCCCAAAATCTGCACTATTTTGTTTTTGTTTGATGGCCAGAAATATGAACTGGTCACTAATCAATTCTAGAAGGAATTCAGACAAATGAACAGTACTCAGACAGCAATGAGACTCACTATCACAGGGGGAGCAGCTAAACAAATATTGCAGATCCTGCCAAACAGATATAATGTGTTTTTTTTCAGTCCCAATCTCATGTGTAATCCACGTTTGCTTTGTTTTTGCAGTTTATAAATGTTCTGTTGTGCTTGCATCTGAAACCATCCCCTCCCTTTTCATTAGCCTAATTGTCATTTACAGGTAAACACTTCCACTAAACTGTCACTTTTAAATGGTCTTCCCACTACTGCTGGGTTTGGTAGGCCAAAAAAGGTCCTTTCTCACAGCAAGAAACTCTCAGAGCACCACAAGTAAGATGGCTTCTCATTTCTCAAACAGCTGCCGATTTATCTGACTAAACATAGTTAGATAAATACACGGAACATGGAGTGACAGCTGGACGGTAAATAAAAGCTAAAGCTACAGAGGCTAACATTTTTTGCACTGAAACTGACTGACAAAAGTGATACTGTCCCTTTAAAGGGATCTTCTTGGAAGCACATGGTGAGTGAGTCACTTTTAAAATGGTATTAGGAAAAGAGGCAAGATCCACCTGTCAAAGTCAGCAACTGGTTACTCAAATGCCACAATAATTTTTGGAAAATTACGTCAGGCAACTGGAGAGCTGACACAGACTAATAAAAAATCTGAACCAAATGCTTATTGCGAAATACCACAACTTTATGTTTTCCAAAGTGCTAGAACTTGCATTCCAAATTCAAAACCTGGAGTTTCTTTTTCACGATTGCTATCCCTTTAAAATAATGTTTCCCACCAATTGTGTTGCTAATTTAGCAATTATTTCCTTCTGAAAGCAACATTTCTGTGTAAAGTCTCTGGGATTTCCCTCCATGTTTACAAATAATTTCGGTTTTGCACTTGGTTTACTGTTCAATTGTCATCTCCTTCAGAATGAACTAAATAACGACAAATAGTTTTAAAGGAAGTCATTGGACACAGCAGCAAACTTTTCTTTCTTTATAGGTAAATCATGTATTATCCATGTCTAATTTCAATAAGGAAGGTTTTGTGTTTGAAGTGGATAAATTGGGTTTTCTACTGTGTAACTGGAAGCTCAGGATTGCTACATTTTATTCGTCTGGAAATATCACCGAGGTGAAATTTGACCTCTGCTATTTTTAATCATTTGATTGGTATATTAACTCATCAAAGCACTGCTCACATCTGGGAGATGAAATTACTCAACCTCAGGATTTTTTTTAAGTCCATGTTCAGAAATTAGCCTGAATGTCAAACGATAACAACAGAGATTGAGCAAATGATTGTTTCTTAAACAGAGCAAAACACAAAAACAAAGCCCTGCTCAAACTTGTTAGAAGCCCCTCTTTCAAATATGTTCACAGGCAATGTTGGCTGTAAAATAATTTGTGGCAAGTTGGCAATAGCTGTCCGTGTAATGGCAACCAGTTAAACCTATCATTGTTGCAAAACTATTTTCCTTATTAAATTGTGCCCTGCGTTTAACAGCTAATTAAGATTGGTTATTGCTGTGAGATACAGGCCAGGATAACAGACAGGAAAGCAGGTTATTTGATGGGCGTGCTCAGTGATTTCATTACAAATGCAGAGGGAGAAATTGCACCTATGAAAACCCAAAAAGACTGGGTGTAGAGTTTTACACTGTCTACTGCTGTGTGCCATCTACAAGATGGAAGTGTTCGTGGGTTTGGAAGGTGCTGTTGAAGAAGCGTTGAGGAATTTCTCCGGTGCCATCTTGTAAATCCACTGCAGAAATTCATCCAGATACCTTTGACAGCACCTTCCAAATCCACAACCACTTCCATCTAGAAGGACAAGGGCAGCAGATACATGGAAATACCTTCACCACCACATTCCCTTCCAAGCCATTCACCATCCTGACTCAGAAATATATTCTATTCCTTCAGTGTCGCTGGGTCAGAATCCTGGAATTCCCTCCTTAAGGGCATTTTGAGGGTACCTACACCAAATGGACACACCAACACCATCCTCAGGGCCAACAGGAATGGACAATACATGCTGGCCCAGACAGCGATGCCCATATGCCTACGAGTGAACAACAACTGATAAAAATGAGAGCAAATTGGAAGTACTTGAGTGGCATTTGATTATACACAGTGTTGTGAGAGGCCTCTGATATTTAGGGGCACCATGGGGTCATTAATGTGTGAACAGCTAAAATATACACTTTCACAGAAATTACTTTCTCTTACTTATTCACAGGAGACACACAAAGATGGCAAAATCATATTTATACTTATCCTGTAGTCTTGAGTGATTGTCTTCATGTTTGTCATGATTTGGAGATACCGGTGTTGGACTGGGGTGTACAAAGTTAAAAATCACACAACACCAGGTTATAGTCCAACAGGTTGAATTGGAAGCACCAGCTTTCGGAGCGATGCTCCTTCATCAGGTAGCAAGTGACTAATCACCTGTTAGGCTATAACCTGATGTAGTGTGATTTTTAACTCTGTCTTCATGTTTTACTGGCTAGTTAGCCACTTCAAAGCCTCCAGTAGTGTCCCTATCCCTGAGCCAGGAGGACTAGATTCAAGACCCACCTGTGCTAGAGATGTGCAGTAAAATGTCTGAGCAGGTTGTTTTAAAAAAAAATTAACCACTTGAGGCAGGGGTTGCAAAGGCATCTGTAGCTTTTTAACAGCAATCAAATTGGTCTTAACAACATTATCAAATTCAAATGCTTGCCAAGAAATCAAACTTGACTTTGTGTTAGTAACATAACCTTGGCCACTAGTTCCTGCTATTACCACGTCCTATTGTCTCACCTTCTAAATGGTCAACAAAGACACTGGGAGGTTCTTCATTGACATGAATGGGAGGAACTTGCTGCCAAAGGGTGACAAACTGTCCATCAAGTCCCAATGATGGATTCAAGATGGCACCCAACACAGGGTGACTCTTTGTGAGCTCTCTACAACAGATCTTATTTTCACATTTCTTACAACTATTCTGCACTTTCAAACCACAATTCTAAGTTTAAGCCTTTCTCTGTTCACCCTATAATCTCTATGTCCTTGAATGTTACAATCTGCCCATACTGCTTTCAAAACAAAACTTTTCACTGTACTTTGGTATAGGTGAAAACAATAAATCAAATCAAAGGTACAGCCATGTAGGAGAGAGGGAAAGAAAACAGATCCTGTTGCCTGAATTCCACAGGATCCTGAGACATCCTGCTCCATGTCCTAATGATCAGTCTGTTCTATCGTGTGGGTAGATAAGGTATAAACTCATGAGCTACAGGAGACGCTATCCTCAATCTCAGACTCAGCTGGCCACCTCAGTATTGGCAATCAAATTCTCCTCACCTCAAACCAGGTTTATCTGACAAATTCTAGTTAACCGTGGATTGGGGTGTGGTGGGAAAGGATCTTTCTGTACCAATTTCTCCAGTGCATTGTGGTGGTAGTACAATGGTCTCAGAAACTCTGGTCAATCTCCAGACTTAGCTGTGCACAAATGAGGATCATCACAGGATGGTGACAGGTGAATCCAAGCAGACAGAGCCAGTTATTCATCAATAATAGTTCTTTAAAATGCTGACCACACTTACTCAAAACTCCGTTGAAAATGTAATCACTGCACCCAGAACGGACAGGACTGCATGAAGAAGCTGTGGAACAGCTTCTCAATCATTGGAGAATGACCATCACCACCTGATCTCAGCCTGTCTGTGCTGATGTGTCAGACAGCACAGTCTCTGCATTTAAACTGAATAACCGAATGCAGAACGAACTGGGGAACTGGAGGCTGGGGCTTTGATGGTGTCACAAACTGTATTTGTACTGGTCAAGGCTGGCTGATTCAATTGGACAACCTTGTTAATTCAGTTTAATTCCTCCCACCCCCCCCACCACCCCCCGCCCCACCCCAGTCTCCTCCGCACCCTGCTATTCATACCTCAGCTATTGAGAGCTGGGTTTAATCTGGTCATGCATATGGACTGTGTCAGGTTCAATGCTTTTTTGGCATCTTTGTTGAGGTGCCACTGTTGGTTGTAAAATCAATGCATTTTACACATTGTGTATGATGTCCTCATTAAAACCCTTTGCACTCCCAACGCCAATTCTTCACTCAGCAATATGGTGGAGCCAGTGCACCGCAACCTTTCTCCCAGGGACCGGGGGTGCTCAGTATATTCAAGAGAGAGAGACAATAGATTTCTGGGAACTTTGGGAATTAAAGGAGAGAGAAATAACTTGGGAAGGGGAAATTAACATAGGAGGTCAGGCATGATCTGATTGAATGGTTAGGGACTGAACGACAACACCTTAACATCATAAGACTTCACAGGGACCACTGCAAAGTAAAGTCGCATGAATACATATTAGCTCAGATCACCAAAATTTAGCTTTGACATGTCTTAAAACATTGTCTTAAAGGAGTAAGGCAGAAGGCAGAGAGCTGGAGACAATCTGTCCTGGATCTCAAAGTCTAGGCAACTCATGGTATATCACCAACAGCAAAGGGAAGAGAATTGAAGGGTAGAACTGTTGGACCTTGGAGAGATTCCGGGTAGGTGGAGGTCACAGAGATAGGGAGGGATAAGGCCCTGGAGGGATTTAAAAATATGGCATACTCCACCTTCTATTTCTTGCATTTTTGTGAAACCTTTGCGGGGGGGGGGGGGAGCAAACAGAAATATTTTGATTAGGGATGATGCTTTAGAAAATGTAGATTGGAGAAATATCCTTTGACACCTTAGTAATGCCAAAGCCTGTGGCATTTCATCTAGTTTGGATCTGAAATTGCAATCTATCTGAAGCTCGACTTTGAAGCAGTTCTCAAGTCATAGGGTTGTACGGCATGGGAACAGACTCTTCAGCCCAACCTGTCCACGCCAACCATGTTCCCAAACTAATTCAGTCCCATTTGCCTGCACTTGGTCCATATCCCTCTCAACTGTTCCTATTCATGTACCTCTCCAAATGTCTTTTAGATGTTGTAAATGTATCTGAATCTACACTTTGTCTGGCAGTTCATTCCACATACAAGTCACCAGCCGCATGAAAAAGTCGCCCCTCAGGTCCTTTTTAAATCTTTCTCCTCTCACCTTAAAAATATGTCCTCGAGGTTTGAACTCCCCCCACTCTCGGGTAAAAGACCTTTGCTCTTCACCTCATCTAAGCCCCTCATGATTTGATAATACCTCTATAAGGTCACCCCTCAACCTACTATGCTTCGGTGGAAAATAGTCTCAGCTTCTCCTTACAACTCAAATGCTCCAGTCCCGGTAACATTCTTGCAAATTTTTTCTACACTCTCTCCAATTTAATAATATCCTTCCTTTAGCGGGGCGACCAGAACTGCACACAAAATGCTTGTACAAAACAAACTCATAAGCTGAGGGTGTAGACAAAAGCCCCCAAACCAGTATGATAAGATGCACCATGACCCTTTGTGACCCCCAACCGAAGATTAGCCATGACCCTGTGACCCTTTCCCGGATGGTCAGAAGCAAAGACTGGCAGAGGCTGTGCAAATACTGTGGAACGCCGATTTCTTTCTGCATTTCACTTTCAATGGGCTTTTTTTCTTCATAATCCATTTAAAGGGCTTGTTTTCTTTTTGTTAAAAGGAGCGGTTTTCCTGAAGGTCACAGCAGGGTTTCACATGTAGAATATTTATTCAGCAAGACCGCCTCCCTCAAGAATTTCATTGTGTTCACAAGAAAATGATTTTGATAAGAGGAGAAAGACCCATAAATCTACATCAGAAAGAGTAAGCGAGTAAAGGAGCAACTGGCAAAGGACAGGCAACTCACAGAGAATCAGAGGTAACACGACACAATTGAATACAGAGTAAATTCCTATAAAAATGAAATTTTTGAGATCGCAGGGAATGAGGGAACATTCCCTTCTTTTGACTTGTGACAAAAATCCGACTCTGTACAACATTCCTATGGGATCCCAAACTGCAACAATTCAGGAATCTTATTCAATTCTCATACTGTACTCCAATTCCAATGAAATCGAGAGAAGTTCAAATAAACATATCATTACTAAGTAAACACCAAATGCTAAAAACAGGACGAATAATTCTTGTAAATACTATTCAGTGCAGCACTACATGGTTACTGATGGGCATCAATCAAAAATCTCAGGGAATCCCCAACAATAATAATTGGCCCTGTGGAATTCAAAAGTACATTGTGCACTATCTCGACTGCCTTTAGCTGAGATTTTGTATAGAACATAGAACTATTCTGCATAGAAACAGCCCCTTCAGCCCATGGAGCACAGGAGGTTGAGAGGTGACCTGAGAGAAGTTTATAAAGTAATGAGAGGTATCGATAGAGTTGATGGTAGCTGTCTTTTCCTTAAGGTGGGAAATTTCAAGACTAGGGGGCACAATTTTAAGATGAGGCAGAAGAGATTTTAAAAAGAGATAAGAGGAAACTTTTTTACATGGAGGGTGGTTTGCATGTGGAATGAACTTCCTGAGGACGTGCTGGATGTGGGTATGACATTTAAAAGATGGTACATGAGTAGGAAAGGTTTGGAGGGATATGGGCCAGGAGTAGGCAGGTGGGACGAGTTTAGTTTGGGATTTTGTTCAGCGTGGACTGGTTGGACCAAAGGGTCTGTTTCTGGGCTGTACGACTCTATGCTGTGCTGAACATGATGCCCAATTAAACTAATCCTTTCTGCCTGCCCCTGGCCCATAACCCTCCATTCCTTCCTTTATTGTGTGTGCTTATCTATAAGCCCCTTAAACACACCTATTGTGTCTACCTCCACCACCATCCCCACACCCCCACCCCCCCCCACCCCCTCCCACCCCCACCCCCCCACCCCCCCAACCCCCACCCCCCCCACCCCCCCCCACCCCCACCCCCCCCCCCACCCCCCCCCCCCACCCCCCCCCCCCCACCCCCCCCACCCCCACCCCCACCCCCCCACCCCCCCGGCAGCCCATTTCAGACTCCTACCACTCTCTGAGTGGTTCATCATTTCTCCTTTGACCTTTCCCCTCTCACCTTAAATGCATGGTGTTAGACATTTCAACTCTGGAATATTTTGTATTGTACAAGAAGACAATAGGTGATGATTTGCCAAAAAAAAAGAAAAACCCTTCACTTTTATCCTTGAGAAAACAAACTTTGACTCTCACTTCAAACTCATTCATGAAAAAGGGAGGTATCTGGGTGGTGGGTTGGAAATCAGCTCCTGTACTTTGGAAAGAGTAGACTTGTTGGTAAACTGTAAAAGCAGAGGCTAAGTACACAAATTGTGCTCACCAAAGCGAATTTGTTTTGCAAGGGGTGACCTGTTTAATCATCTCATTTTCTTGCGGCCGTTTATTCATTCAGTTGCCAAGGATACAGGGAACATTAAGGGGGTAGAGTAATAAGGCTGCACTATCAAACAGGTAATAAAAAAATTAACGCCATTTTCTACTGGCTGTAGACGAGCAGGAAGATAAATCAGTCAATGTAATGTTTAAAGAAAGGCCCGAGTTAAAGGGGACATTGACATTGGCTAAAACCTGATGTCCTCACTCACTGTTTCTCAGAAGGCTTGCAAAGTACTTATAAAGAATTTTTTCTCATTAACTTACTGGTGGGGAATGACAGAAAATGTTTCTAAACCAGCACCAGAATTGTTCAAAGATTGGGGGTTATGCAGACTGTTACTCTTGGTTACATTTTGGGAGTGGGTTTTGATTCCCTCGAACACCCCTTTTTCCAAAGGATTGGGTTCAATGGAAATAGGCCAGATTGCTCCACCTGTAACAAGGCTTTCCCCTTTGGGGTGATTATTTCTCTCAGCGACCTCCCTCCCCAGCTGAAAGGATGTCAGCCTCACTCTGTGGTTCCCGTAGCCAGCTAACCATTACACTCAATATTGAGGGTTGCCAGGTTTGGCGGTGAGAGAAGGGACTGCAATCAAGACCGATGATCAGCAAGGAGGGGAATGGCGCCAATTAGGTCATCAAAAGCACAATCCAATGCCAACTTTCCAATTACTAACCCGCGCCTCATTCCAACAGCACTAGAGATGCCTGAACAAACACAAACTGGGGATTGAGGCTAGGGTCTGGATGGATAGATGATGCAAACGTTGACCGGAATCCATCCTGCCCAGCCCATAGTCCCACCAATCATCAAACACACTGGCCGACAGCATGTGGGGAACACTGCCTGGTATTCCTGACTCACTGAGGTCATCAGGCATCACATCACTTTGGAAAATCAGCAAAGGTCAGAGAGTCCCAAAAGGGACACTGAGATGCAGCATTTTCATAGCTGAATGCAGACCAGCATGGACCAGGAGAGGGAAAACCGAGTGAGGCAAGGCTGAGATTGAAGAAAGCCTCTCCAGAGGCAGACTTTGGGTTGGTTGGGTGAATCTTAGCTGGAACAATTCCGTCACTTCCCTCCTGTCACCGAATCACAGAATCGGAGATTGTTGCAGGGCAGAAGGAGGCCATTCAGCCTATTGTGCCTGTGCTGTTCTATCACTAATTGCCAATTCCCTGCCTTTACCTCATATCCCATTTTTGTCTAAATAATCATCCGACGGTCTCTTGAATGCCTCAATTTTATCTGGGTACACCACATTTCCAGTTCTGCACAATTCCACTGGGTTGCAGGTCATGCCCCACACACAAACAATGCATTTGCACAAACAGTGAACAGCACACTCAACAAAGCAATTGTTCGGAAAGATGCAGTCAGCCACCTGTATGTCAACGTTACCCTTACTAAGACCTCGAAGGTACACAATCAAAGCATCACCCTTTCAGTCGCAGTCCCTCCTTGGAAAAGACAGATAAACTTCAGGCTCCATGAGCCACTGGACATGCTCCATTCTGGTAACAAGTGTTTCCATTGAGGAGAATCAATCACCAAAACACACACTGACATTCCATAGACATGTCCAGCCAACCATCGCCACCCCAATTTTCAATCATTGCAATCAAACAAGAGGGGAAAACTCCCATAACCACAGAAATTGGTGGGGGCTTGCAGAGTAGGGGACAGAGACAAGGATATGAACAGGGACAGTGAAAGGGACAGGGACTGTGACAGGGACACAGACAGAAATAGGGACAGAGATAGAGACATGGACACAGATAGGGACAGGGACAGAGACAGGGACATAGACAGGAACACAGACAGAGACAGGGACACAGACAGAGACAGGAGCACAGACAGAGACTGGGACACAGACTGAGACAGGGACAGAGATAGAGGCAGGGTCGGAGAGGTGAATGGATGGTGCAGAATCACAGATTCACAGGAGCTTCTCTGTAGGAGCCAGGAGTTAACTTGTGATATTCAGCTCCATCCCCACCCTCCTCCCTTCCCACAAACCAGTATCCCCCAGCCCTGGTCCCATCAGGCTTCATGGGCAACACTGTGGCTGTATAGTTAGCACTGCTGCCTCATAGCGCCAGGGACTTGGGTTCGATTCCAGCCTCGGGCTACTGCCTGTGTGATATTCTCCCTATGTCTGTGTGAGGTTTCCTCTGGGCATTCCAGCTTCCTCCCACAGATATGCAGGTTAGGGTGGGTTGGGCCATGGGAAATTTAGGGTATGGGGGTGGGTCTGGATGGGATAGCTTTGGGAGGGGGGGTTAGTTGGTGAGGATTTGATGGATCGAATGGCTTCTATCAGCATTATTAGTGACTCTGTGATTCTGTGGAAAGGCACAAGACAGCAGAAGGACAGGGGGCTTTTGGAGGGTCGTGCTGAGATAATAATGATCGATGAGACAATCAGGAGGAGCTCATTCTCACACCAGCCACTGGAGAGGGGTCAAAGCCTCAGAGCGGATCAGCCATTGCTGCTTTTGGTTTGCAGCTGATCCAGACAGTTCGGGTAAGGAGAAAGGCAACGACACAGCAGTTTGAAAAACACACAGTGCCTCAGCCACTGAAACCTCCAGCCGAAACAAAAATTAAATGCGCAGATTTTCACCAAATCACAGTTGCGACGACATTTTTGCCTCTGAAGGAAAGTTTGAGGAATCTCAGGCAGAGGCCTGGAGAATTTGATGGGGTTTATACCTTCAGATACAGAGCAACGAACCATAACCACCTCACCGAGACTGGCGCAGAGTGACGGAGTGGGGGCAAATTGTAGAGAACAGGCCGCGGCAGGTGGGAGCTGAGAGAGAGACAACCTCTGTCGACTTCCCTCAATTCTTTGTTTTGGAAATTGAGTCAAAGAACAAAAAAACCTTGAGTCACAATCTGTTGCTGGCGACATGTGCAAGCAGCTGTGCGGTGGATTTGTAATTTACAGGCTGTAATTATTCTAAGAGCCACCAGCTCCTGACCCAATCGAGCAGAATGTCACATTCTAACTGTCACCAGGATGAAATTTTTAAACAGCAGTGATGTTCACACTGAATTACCAGGGGAGACCACGCTCAAGAACTGCGCAACAGTAAAGTCATTTTCGATGTGGAGTTAGGACAATCGAAGCCCTCTCAGTGCAATGTGGTGTCAATCACTATTCTCTGAGTTTAGAAATTCCTTGTTCGCGTCCGCTCCCTCATACTCACCCCGCCATCACTGGACTAGCCACACACCCCCACACACAGATACACACGCAAACACCCATAACACACATGCGCATGCACACACACCCCAGCACACACAGACAGACATACATGCACACACATACTCACACACACACACAAATTATTGAACTACCACATCACCTCAGTGAAAAGACAAAGGCTATTCCAACTCTTAGTAAGACTCCCTCCCATTTACCATTTGGGCTCAATGATGAATCCAACAATAAGATAATTTTCCAACCTGTCAAAGCTTATTTGAAAGATAGTCCCCACTTGCCTGGATGGAGCAGCTCCAATAACACTCAAGAAACTCAACACCATCCAGGACGAAGCTGCCCACTTCACTGCTACCACATCCACAAGTATAAACTCCCTCTATTACTGATGCTCAGTAGCAGCAGTGTGTACCAGCTACCAGAAACACTGCAGAAATTCACCAAAGACCTTCCAAAACCACGACCACTTCCATCTAGAAGGACAAGGGCAGCAGATACATGGGAACACCACTCTCTACAAGTTCCCCACGCACAATCCTGACCTGGAAGTATATTGCGGTTCCTTCAGTGTCACTGAATCAAAATCCTGGAATTCCCTCCCTAAGGGCGTTGTGGTCTACCTCCACCCCTTGGACTGCAGTGGTTCAGGAAGGCAGCTCACCCCCACCTTCTCAAGGGAAAGAAGAGATGGTCATTAATGCTGGGCCCAGCCAGTGACGACCATGTCCCAGGAATGAAAATTTTAAGAAATGATCTGTCCATTAGCTCAACCTCACAGTCAATGATAAGACTAAATTCCAGCTGTCGTCCTTTTTAACACCCAAAATGTCAGTCTTCATCTTCTTGCTTTTTCATCCACCTGTATGCTCTCTAAGCTCACTCCCTCGCAGAGATTCAGAAATGTGTAGTTCCTTGGCTTTCTTGCAGCCTTCCCCACTTCCACAGCCTTCAGACCATGCAAGTTCAACCAGGCACCTTTCAATCATCACATCTAGATGCATTGACCTTACTCTTCCTCTCAGCGAGTTCCCTGCTCTAACCTCCCGTGGCTAGGTTTCTCCAAAGCAGCAGATTGCAGCATTGTGTATCACACAAGGCTGGCCCTGATATTGTGCATCTCTGAAATTGGCTACAGAACTTCTTGTAAACTAAAGCTTCCTTTAAGATTCCCTCTGGATATGAACTTCATGCTTGCAAGCAAAAAAAAATCCCTATTTCCAACAAGATGTTGTCATATCGAAGCTCTTACTTTGGATCTACGGAGGTACCAGCAGAATGCAAGAGCATCCCCATGGAGTCTAAACAGTGTGTCCATTTTAAATTCTTTCAAATAATCTGAAGCTAGGTTTAGCAACACACTGATCTCAGAATTAGCGATTTTATAATAAAATGACAAAGAGGAATGAATGTGCTTTTAAAAAAAACTGCTACACATAAAAATATATAATTTTAGTTACATCTGTAAACTTTTGCTATGAGTTCTGTGTCCTATGATCTTATACTCCACAATCATTGATGAAGGAGCAGCATTCCGAAAGTTAGTGCTTCCAAACAAACCTGTTGGACTATAACCTGGTGTTGTGTGGTTTTTAACTCTAGAAAGGACCAGTCTGCTTTCTTAATTTATTTTAATTACTTTAAATGTTGTTATAGAATTCCACAATTTTTGCTGATCGCCATTCATAATTTTCTTTTAAAGAACATTCGCACTTACCTGGAGCAGTGCAGCTCCAACAACACTTCAGATGCTCAGCACCATCTGGACTGGTATCCCATGACCTTCAACATTCACACCCACCCCACCAGGAATGCTCAGCACTGCAGCGCGTACCATCTACAAGAGGCACTGTAGGAATTCACCAAAGTTCCTTAGGTAGTGCCTTCCAAAGCCATGACCATTACCATGAGGAAGGGCAAGGGCAGCAGACACATGGGAACATCCATGAGCAGCAATTACCAAACCAACCACCATTCTGATTGGAATTACTTCAACGTTCCTTCACCCATCACTGGGTTAAAATCCTGGGATTCATAAAGTCAGGGAATCATAGAGCATGGAAACAGACCTTTCGATCCAACCAGTCCATGCAGACTACAATCCTAAACCAAACTAGCCCCACTTACCTGTATTTGGTCCCTATCCTGCCAAACCTTTCCTATTCATCTACTCATCTAAATGTCTTTCAAACACTGGAACTGTACCTGCTTCCACCTCTGGAACTTCATTCCACACACGACCCATTCTCTTTGTAAAGAAATTGCTCCTCATGTCTTTTTAAAATCTTTCTCCCCTTACCTTAAAAATATACCTCCTCATCTTGAGATCCCCCAACCTAAGGAAAAGATACCTGCCATTCACTTTATCTATGTCTCTCTTGATTTTAAACATTTCCATAAGGGCACCCCTCAACCTCCTACACTCCAGTGAAAGAAGTCCCAGACTATCCAGCCTCTCCTTATAACTCAAACCCTCCAGACCAATCAACACCCTGGTAGCAGCACAGTGGCTCAGTGGTTAACACTGCTGCCTCACAGTACCAGGGATCCGGTTTCGATTCCAGCCTCACACAACTATCTGTGTGGAGTTTGCACATTCTCCCTGTGTCTGCGTGGGTTTCCTCCCACAGTCCAAAGATGTGCAGGTTTGGGTGAATTGGTCATGCTAAGTTGTCCATCATGTGCATTAGCCAGGGGAAGTGCAGGGTTATAGGGTGGCTGGGTGGGATGATCTTCAAAAGGATTGGTGTCGACTCAATGAGCTGAATGGTCTACTTCCACACGGTTGAGAGTCTATGATAAATTTCTTATGAACCCCTCTCCAGCTCCTGAGCAGCACCGTGTGAGTGAGTGTGTGTGTGTGTCTGAGCACATGGAATGGCATGGCTCATGACATCAGCTCACCTTCACCTACTCAAGAACAATAAATACTGACCTTGCCAGCTACATCACATCCCAAGAGCCAAACAATTTAGAAATGCACTTTAATTCATTTCATCCAGCCAAAATCCACTTGACCCAGTTGGATACATTGTAAAAATTATTTCAGGATGATTTTTGGCCAAGAGAAAGGGGTTGAGGAGTAACTAGCATTAAATATTTAAAGTTAATTTTATTTATTGCACTGATTGGGTGGTTCCTGAAGTTGAAATTATTTTTATTAATTGCAGCAATTTCAAACTGAACTGTGCTTTGATAATAAAACAAGCTTTCTATTCAAGCTTTGTTTGAAATTTGAGATTCGGCCTGTTATTGTTAAAAAAAAATACACATTCCAGGCGCTTTCAATTGGTATCTCCTTCCCTGTGGTCTAGTGATAAGGTATCAGTTTCTATTGTAATTTCAGGTGAAATGATAAACTATAGCCTGTTACTAGGAGACAATGAATACTTTATAAGTCAAAAGCCTTTTCAGTATTGAACTACTTTTCCTTTAGTGCAACTTGCCCAATAATTGTGTTTACTGAGCTGAGGTTAAATTTGAAAGAACACATCAGAGTGGTGTGGTTGGCCTGACAATACAGAGAAAACAGCAAGAAAGGAGAATGTAGCTTTGGCGGAAGGATGGATTGTCAACCCGTTGTGAAGCATTCGAGTATTGTCCTTCACCCCAGGAGGTTTCCGACCCCAGACATTTTCCTCCACCCCCTCTCGATTGTAGCCTCAGGAGGATATCATCACCGCACGCAGTCTTACTTAAGCCGTGACAATGGGCTGTTCGCTGACGATCACACAACCTTCAGCACCATTCACAACTCCTCAGATACTGAGCTGCTCCATGTCTGGACGCAGAAGACCTGAATATTCAGACTTGGGCTGATAAGTGGCAGGTAACATCCACAGAATCAGGCAACCGGTCATAAGTCAAACAAAAAAATGCCATTCGGCCCGCCCTCTCTGTGCCAGCTCACTGCTAGTGCAAACTAGCCAGTCCCATTTTCTGAAACTTGCCCAGCAGCCCTGAAAAATATTTTCATAGAATCCCAACAGCGTGAAACAGGTCATTTGGCCCAACAAATTCACACCAACCCTCCAAAGAGTATCCCATCCAGACCCATTCCCCTACCCTAACACTTTACATTTCCCCTGACTAATGCACCTACGGGCAATTTCATCTAATCTGCACATTGTTGGACTGTGGGAGGAAACCGGAGCACCCAGAGGAAAGCCACGCAGACAAGGGGAGAATGTGCAAACTCCACACAGACAGGTGCCTGAGGCTAGAATCAAACCCAGGTCCCTGGTGCTCCAAGGCAGTAATGCTAATCACTGAACCACTGTTTATCAAGAGGCAATGACCATCTGCAATAAGCAAGAGATTAACCATCCCCCCACACTCCTCCAGGCCCTTACCCACTCATCCTCAGTTGTAATAGTTCCTCCATTGGTGACTGTAGCTTCAAATGTCTGGGCCCTAAGATCTGAACGTCCCTCCTTTTCTCTTTCAAACTGATCATAAAATCTACCTCTTTAATCAAGATTTTGTTTCTAAAATGTCCTCATATGGACTGATGTGAAATACTGTATGGCAAACGCTCTTGCACTTCAGAATATTTTATTCTTACTTTATGTTCAATGGTACTACCATTGCTGAGTGCCACACTGTCAACACCTCAGGGATGAACACTGAAAAGAAGGGGAACTGGATAAACATGTATCTATATCAAGAGCAGTTCAGACGCTAGGAATCATGTGGTGAGTAACTGACGTCTGAGTTCCACAATGTCCCCCAACTACAAGTCAGGAGTGTGATGGAATAGTCCCCATTTGCCCTGGATGGGTGCAGCTCCAATAACACTCAAGAAGCTTGGCACCATCTGGGACAAAGCAGATGGGTTGATTGGGACCACATCCATCAATGGCGACAATCACTGCCTCCTTCCTGGCCATTATTAGACTATTGAATGGACTCTCTAGCCTCAAATAATGCTGATTTCTAACGTTGATCTCTCTCTTGTCCACCCTGTGTAACATAACCTCTGTGCCTCCATCTAAATCTTTGGTCTGCAAACCCTTGCTTACTATGATCTGCCTGTACTGCTCGTAAACAAAGCTTTTTCACTGTACTTAGGTACAAGTGATATTCAATCAACCAATCAATCAATCAATCGATCAATCAATCAATCAATCAATCCAGCACTGACACTCAGTAGCAGTATGTGGCATCATCTATAATATGCACTGTAGCAAGGCTCCTTTAACAGCACCTTCTAGAATAGTTCTCCACTCAGGAGAACAAGGCAAGCAGATGCATGAGAAAAGCACCACTTGTAAGTTCCCCTCCAACCCACCCACCATCCTGATGTGGAATTATGTCCCAGTTATTCCATTCTCACTAGGTCAATATCCTGGAATTCCCTCTCTAACGGCATTGTCAGTGAATCCATGGACTGAGGGCTTCAAGAAGGCAACTCACCAGCAACTTCCCAACCAGGGACGGGCAGTCAACAGTGGGCCAGCCAGTGATGCCCACATCTCACAGAGGCAAACAGAGGAAAGAGTTACAGTTATAAACTATCTTTCACAACCATGCTAAGTGCCAAAGTGCTTTTGAAAAGCAGTCACCTTTTTAATGTAGGAAACGTGGCAGCCAATTTGCACACAGAAAGTTCCCACTTTTCACAATGTGCTGAGCAGCAGGTAATTGGGATTTATTTTTAATAAGAGTGGAAAAGTGTGGTGGTGGAAAAGCCCAGCAGCTCAGGCAGCATCCGAGGAGCTGGAGAGTCGACGTCTCGGGCATAAGCATAATTCTGATGAAGGGTTGATCCTGAAATGTCGACTCGCCTGCTCCTCGGATGCTGCCTGAGCTGCTGGGCTTTTCCAGAGCCTCACTTCTCAATTCTGACTCTCTCCAGCATCTGCAGTCCTCACCTTCTCCTTTATTATTAGCAACTCATGTTTGTGGGATAAATACTGGTAAGGGGTTTGGTGACAACCCACTGCACCCCCCTCTCCCTTTAAATATTGAGGGATTGGGGGCGGGGATACAATAGACTGTGCTGTGTTCATTAGCTTAGAAAATGCACCAGAACCTCAAAGCCTGGTTGCTAATGGGAGCTCCTTGTTCATCTGTAACATCAACACAAATCTGTTAACCCTGTTCACAACTTCTTGCCTTCCTCTCAGACAAATACACCACCCTCTCTCTGTTTCAGTCCGTGATGTAAGGTTACATTTGCCTCTGTCCCTGGTGTAAACCTCAGTGATAGTGTGCCTGGGACTTTCACTGACAGGAATGATGGTTCTTTGTGGTCAACATCTGCTAATAGGCTGGCAAAGAGGCAGTCAGAGTGCGAACGGAGATTCCTCCTCCTTCCCACTGAACCCAGCATCTCCGCAAAGAGACAGAACTCACAGACACCTTGTCCTTTATAATCCCGTCCTCCCTATGACACTCCACAATTGTTGCTCTGCGTCAGGCCTTCTGAGTTTCTCTGATTTCACTTGGCCCTCCTTTGGTGGCGTGCCTTTGGTTCAAAGCTCTGGAATCCCGTCCCTATATTGCTCCACCTCACACTGGCCTCCTTTAAGACACTCTATCAAACCTACCTCGAGAGACTGGTCACCTATCCAAATATCTCCTCATGCGGCTGTCCAGTAAATGCTTCTGTGAAGGAACTTGGGTTGTTTTATTCTGTCCAAGGTGCTCTACAAATGCTGTTGTTGTTGGAGGCAGCTTGGGTGCTAACGACAGGCAAGACTAGGCTTTCAAGCCTCCTCTTCCAGCCCCACTGCTCAGCACCATCACCCAACACATCACGGGGCTGTTCCCATTCACAAGATGATTCTTCTGGGCAATGACTTGTAAGAAGTCATCAGCCTGATAGAGGATTGTCCATCAGGCACCACTACGCCTGGGCTTCCTGACTACCTGATCAAACTCCTTCCTCTTCTATCCCACAATTCCTGGAAGAGAAGCAGTATCCTGCACTTACAACAGTATCGCCCGACAATCTTGACTTCTGGCTGCTTTCTTTTTAAGCTGAGTTAGCAAGTCGCTTGCCAGAATCAAGTGCAGAACCTCACTCAAAGCAGGAACCAGGACTTTACTGGTCAATTTGCAAAGGAGTTCATGTGAAAGAAACCATAAAACCCCTCGACTCCCAAAACTGCCTGTTTCTCCTCCCAGGTCTCTCTCAATTCAATTGTTTTGCCTTTCTTATCAGTTCCTTTCTTTGCCATCTCCTTTCTTCAACCTTGTCCCCTCTCCCTCCCCAACTCTTTCACCCACTCTACCACACTCCTTCTTCATTTCCACTTACTCCTTCTTCAACTTTTCTCTCCCACCTCAAGGATCTGGAGTAAATTAAATCCTGGCCTGAAGCTGAAGGATACAAATTCATCGCTGGAAAATGTCCACACATTAAACAGCCAGCGACATAATAATCAAACAGGGAGTTTGTAAGATTCCCTTTTGTACAACGTATCTTAGAAGGCGACACTGGCTTTCCAGAAGATGGCAAACGATATATAAAATATGCATGCAGAAATGCAAATTTAAACAAGGGAGTTACAAAATCAACAAAAGTCTCGCGCAGTCAGTGGCAGGATGCTTACAAAAGTTCAGTGTTATTTGGATGCTGTCCTTCTGACTGAAGGCAAGAAACAGAGACGAGGGGGAAGCAGAGCAGAGGGAACATCAGTCAAAGCTGAAGGGAAGCCAGAGCCCAGGGAGATGGACGTTTAGCAGAACCTCAGGAGGTACTGGTCGGATTCAGCCGCGCTCAAAAAAGCCTTTCTGCTGTGACAAAAGTGAGGACGAGTTGAAAGATGTGAATTTAGTGGCTTTTGTAATAAAAGCTGTGGGGTTCACCAAACTGAGAAATCTGACCTTTTCAGTGTGTTAAATTGTGTTTGAACTCTCTTGTGGCTCTGACAGTGGGAGGGAGAGGAGGGGGGGGACCATGTTGAGAGCAGTGTGACTAAAGATACGAGGGGGGTGGAAGAGGATCAAGGGATCCGAGAAATTCCAGCACTAACTCGGGATGTCAGGGGCGACCGGCTACACTGGGACCTCCTGACAGACACTTCCCATTTTGGTGTCTTTAATCACAGGGCCCCCTGATGCCCCAGGAACTTTGTGGTCCTGACTTCGCCTTAGTCAAACTTCCATCATTTTTCCATCCAGCAGCTTAAAGTACTGCACCATCCTGGAGGGAGGGAGGGAGGGAGAGAGAGCAGGGTCGACAGCAACATATTCCAAACATTTACTATAAAACATTTCAGGCAGACTGCTCTTTCTCAATCCTATTCCAAATAACAATGTTGTGAAAATGTTTGCTTATAATCTCTATCTGCACTAGTAACCCAGAGACTAATATTCAAAGACATAGATTCAAAACCCGCCAAGACAATTCGATAATTTAAAACAAATATGGAATTAAAATGATCTAGTCTCAGTAGCAGTGACTGTGAAACTATCATTGATTGTTGTGAAAACTCTTCTGGTTCACTCACGTCCTCTAGGGAAGAAAATCTGCTGCCTTTGCCTGGTCTGACCTATATGTGACCTACAGCAACATGGCTGGCTCTTAACTACCCTCTGAAATGGCCCAAGCAAACCACTCAACTCAAGGGCAATCAGGGACAGACAACAAATGCCAATGATGCCCACAACCCCCGACAGACCAGAAAAAAAAACAGGGTGACTGGAGCATCATGGTATTGTTGCCAGACTAGCCCAGAAACAGTTCGAACCCCACTGTGTCAGCTGGGAAACTTCAATTCAACTCATTAACACAGCTGGAATAAAATGCTCACCTCATTAGTAATGATCATAAAAATAACTGGACTGCTATAAAAGAAAACTACCTGCTATGCCATTGTCCTTTAGGGAAGGAAATCTGCTGTCTATACCAGCCTGGCCTACATAGCGACGAGAATGATTCTTGATTGGCCTCCACAGTGGTCAAGGCATCAAACTACGGCAGAAGAGTGTCCTGTTCCCTGGTGACAGCCAGTTGAGCAACAATGGATTTTTGAGAACTGGAAGGACTGCAGTGGGTCAAGGAGGTGACTCAGCAGCACCTTCTCAAGGCCAGAGGAAGTGCTCACAGGAGCACGGGCAAGTGGAAATGATCCTGGGTCTTCTCCCTACTCCAGGTTTCCCCCAGCTCCTGCTCCTCTAACTCTGTGTGTGCTTTTCAGTGCCACCTTCACTTTGCTGTTTGGGTCAGTTTCTCTGACCTGTACCTAAAGGTCCGAGAGAGCTTCCAAACAATCATGCTTCACAATAAAGAGTGAAAGGAGGAACCTCCATTTGTATAGCACCTTCCACGATCTCTCAGAATGCTCGAAGCCATTTAAGTACTTGTAAAGTGATGTCACCATTGTAATGTAGGAAACACAACTGCCTCCTTTCCCAAAGCAGAGTTCTACAAACAACAGCATGACAATTTCCCAATAACCAGTCATATTGATAACTGGTGCAGGAACCATGCAGACTTATGCAAATATGCAAAAGATACTGAATAGACGTGTTGAAAGGGGCAGAGGTGTCAACTTTAAATAGTTTGCTAATTGTCAATAGTACACTTCCATGTATTTGTTCAAAGTCATTTGTGATTTTGACTGTCCGGATGAACTAGACACTGACAAAATTTCCCAAAATCTTAAAAAGAGAACTTTCTTTTAGCCAGTTGAGCCGCAATGGATCTTTGAGAACTCAATGAGATTCAAGCTCAGGAAAGGGATAAACACTTCCCTTATTTAGAGACGTTTGGTTTCAGACTTCTTTTACAAAGCCCAAATTGTCAAAACAACAATAAGTTAACTATTTACCCACAAATATAATATCCACCATGCAGACCTTACCTAGGGGATGGTTTTGTAATCGGCAAAAAGTCACTTGTCAAGGAAGCTGTTTAAAAGCACAGGCTTCTCGATAAGAAGTCTCGGTTCATGGGCAATGTCTTCTGTTCTGTACCACACTCTATCCTGGTCTCCAGAAATGCTAACACCGATGTACTTCCATATACGGAGGACTGTTACAATAGCATTTTTGAACTGTTTGTACATTGTCAAATTGAATACTTCACAGGCATTTTTTTTTGTATCATTAACATCCATATATCATTTTAACAACACCCTCTGCACTTTCTGTGAAGAAAATCTAAGAATAACTGTAAACACTTGGAGACTGAGTGGGTCCTGAGGTGCTGGAGCTACTGAAAACACTACAGCAAGTGCAGTGATTGGAGAGATTTCTGTCCAAGTCACTGCTAAGGAACTTCCAGAGGTTGCAGGGTTCAAATATTTAAGCCCAAGCCTTACTAGCAGCTCTTTGTGTTAACCAGTGAATAATTTATCAGGTGATTGCACCTTCATTTCCTTCTGCTGTAGGCTTGAACATGGATGTCCAGCTTTTGAAAAGCTAACAGTCCTATTGACCATCTTATTTCTCCATCACCTGCACTGACACTGCCAGTTCCTAGCTGTCCACAAAATCTTCACCCTACAACTCAGAGATCCTTGCTCTCAGAATTCAAATACCTGTGACTACTATCGACTTTTTTTTAAGCTTTCTTCCTTCCCTTGTTTAGTATTTGTCTTATCAAGGTTACGGTTATTTCTAATGGATTTAACAAGGTTAGACTGCAGTCCAACATGACCCATTGGATGCATTGGCTGATCCGAAATCCAGGATCGGTTGGTGGATTCAGGTCAAGTGACCATCAAAGTCACAGGATTAGTTCAAGATATTTCTGTTGGGAATTCCAACTTCCAAAGACATTGTAATCAGTCGCACCGATTTGAGAGATGGACAGGAGGCTTTGGAAATCTGAAGTTCAGATATCTGATACTGCCAAGAATTCTTTTTAAATCTAACCTGTGTACATAATTAATCCTTTGGGGAATGGAGGATATTTTAGTTTCCTAGAAACAAACATGTTTTGCAGAACACTTTTCCTCCTCTGATCAGATGATTAAGAAAAATAAACATTTATTTTCTTTCCTTTGCTTCTTTTTCCCCTTTCCCTCATTTCAATCCTGATCCGTGACATTCTGGGTGAGAATCACCAACATTTCTGTGGCTGGCTAGTGCAATTCGAACTGAACAATAGAAGTTTTTTGCTTCAGTGAAATTCAACTCTGCATCTGTCATGTCTCCTTTGAGTCTTGCCCTACACATAAAGTATTAAATACATCCGAGCAATATCAGACACTGTTCTCACCTTCAACTCACTGCTTGCTCGTTACAAAGCCTCCTTCCTAAATCTGAACCCTTGACTGGCTTGATCTCTCTGGGGGTGTTACCACAGATCTCTGTCTCCTCAGAACAGGACGAGAATATCGTCCAGTGTTCAGTTCCCATGTTGACTGCTGTTTAATCAACCTTGCTTCTCATGTGCATAGGGGAGAAATATTGTGTCAATGTGTATTGGCAAGACCAATAAACGAATGCACCCAGGTGAATTGTCAGAGGAGCGAGAGTATGCCATTTAGTTCTTCCAACTCACTTCCCTCCTCAATAAAATCATAAGGGGCTCTCAGTGTGGCCTCTGCTTCACTTTCTTGCCTCTACCCCCATACCCCTCGACTCCCTTGTCAATAAAAACCTGCCCAACTCGGCCTTCAATCTATTCAATAACCCAGCCTCGACTGCTCCCTGTGAAAGACAACTCCAACCATCCTCTCCAAGCAGAAACTGATTCTCATCTCCATCATAAATGTGACACTCTTTATTTGGAAACGGTGCCCCTTAGATCTAGATTTGCTACAAGGGGAAATATCCACTCAGCAAAGAGTGCTTTAGGGCCCAAGCCCAGGAGGTTAGGACAGATTAGCACGATGGGCAGCTGATACATGGTAACACCACCCCCTGCAAGTTTTCCTCCGAGCCACTCGCCATCCTGACTTGGAAATATATCGCTGTCCCTTCGCTGTCGCTGGGTCAGAATCTTAAAAACTTCCTTCCTAATGATACTGTGGGTGGCTCAACGTCAAATGGACTTGCACCAGCTCATGAAGACAGCTCACTGCCATCTTTTCAAGGGCAATGAGGGATTGCCCAGTCAGTGACACTCACATGTCATGGATGACTTAATGAAAAGAGAAGAAAATGGTCCAGCAATGATGAATGGGACTCTTCCAAGAATGATACCATCACAGAACTGATCTCACAACTGTGTCTATCTTGCATCTGACATTCAGTCATTGGTTCCTTTTAGACCAGTTCAGGTTTTCCTGGTGAGCCCAGAGATATAGTCAAAGAGGAGAATGCCCCTATACTTGGGTAGCTATGGACAGGGTAATACTAACTAGTTATGAAGAGAGATTGGACAGACTGGTTTATTTCCTTGGAGTAGGGGAGACTGAGGGGGGACATGACTGAGACGAATAAAATGCTGAGGGACATGGATAGGGTAGGCAGGAAGAAATCTTTCCCCTTGATAGAAGGATCAATGATCAGGGGGACACAGATTTAAGATAACGGGCAGGAGGTTTAGAGGGGATGAGAAGAAATGTATTTTTCACCCAGAGGATGGTGGGAGTCTGGGAAGAATCCCAATAATGTTTGAGAAATATTGAGATGCACACTTGCAATGCCAAGGCCTACATGGCTATGGGCCAGGTGCTGGGAAATAGGGTGAGAATAGTCAGGTGGTTGTTTTTGACTGGCAGAGACTTGATGGGCCGATGGGCATTTTTCTGTGCCAGAGACCTCTATGACTCCAAGACAGTGAATTGACTGAGAGCTTTCCCAAGCCGATATTGCCAGTCACGTGTCAAACCCCGGGGAGCAAAGTAAAACAGTTGCATCCTCTTTTAACAATCTCACATTAACACCCACAGATTTTGCCCAGCACCACAACCTGGCACAAACATTGGGACATTAGAGAGAGACAGAAAGCAGAGGGCGAAAATATTAGGCAAGGACATACTATGTGTTTCAGAACAAATGTGTAAATCAAACGACTAATGCACGAAACTGTTTAAACAAAAATGTGAGTGAAATGCAAGTGACCTTCAAAAAGGGAATGTGGCTGCACGTTTTGGGGGTTAAAAGATGCCACCATTTTCACTGACGTCCAGCCTAATCTGACATGGAATCTGTTCCAAAAAGGATTTCTTGGGTTTATTATGTGCAAGCAAAATATGTAATGGAAAATTGTTCTAAAATCTGCAGCTGACTAATTGAATTACGCATTGCTGGGCGGCCTATTTTGGAGCATTTCTCTATAAATAACATTATTATGCGTCTTTGTAATGCAATAATGCCGAAAGTTATCCTTTCATTAAATGGAATAAAATGAAATTAAGTACAATCTGTAAAGAATAAGAGAAACTTCAGCTGAATTTGAAAAAAAATCTGATGCCCGTTGACAAACAAATGTAAATAGCAAGGCCACAGGCTCAAAAACAATCAGAGGGGGTGTCAGCATTTTTAATGCCGATCCTTTTTTTTGTAAAATGTGTACAGGTGATGACTCTCCGTTTTAGTTCCACGCCTTTCAACCCTGTCGGAGCTTTGCTCTATAGCAACAAAGAGAAACAAATGAGGAAGGGAAGGGAAAATTATTCTGAAGGTTGTAAGCATGTTATTTTAGTACCTAGACACTGTTACCACGACAATATTCGATAGGTCAAACAGTGAAGACCGTTCCCATCAACCCCTGCCCTGGAATAGTCGGATAAAACAACAGCACAGCACTCTCCAATCGCAATAAAGAATGCCTGAAGAGTAAACACCTGCTGTTATTGTTCCCTCACAGTCTCTCTGCTTTACTTTATTTGTTTAAGACCCGACAGAAGAAACTTCCTTACATTCTGTGTCTGCGTTGTTAAATTGGATAAATATTGCTCTTAATTGGTGAGGGACAAATGTCCTGCCATTTAAAGGGGGGAAAGGGGTTAGAACAGTTAAGTCTACATCTGCGAGTATTGTTAAACAGTATCTTAATCAGCTTTAGCTGCCCACAAGCTACTGGTAATTAGAGCTAATCGTTATTGTGTTGTATAGTTCAAGATATAGATGCTGCTAATTCTTTCAGACAACGCCATTTCCTTTTATTAAGCAGGACAAACTTTTCTTAACCCTCTTTCGGTTGAAGCTGCTGTGCATCACTTGTTTTTTTTCCTGAAGATAGACAAATAACTTTTAAATGATTGTGGCTGCACTCCCCCCTCACCATTTTGTAAGATAAATATAATATTTAATAGTGACCCATCAATTTAATATTGATCTATCATGTTCCCATTTACAGAAGTCATTATTTTAGTGATGGAAAGAATTCTCCTGGGAGAGATGCGATGCAATTTTAATTTTGTTCACAATTGTTGTGTTGTGCCTGTATGGTTGTGGAAGATTAAATTCCTAATGTATGCTTCTGAAGGGGTTGGATTGTTCATACCACAAGATTGCTCAGAAACATCACCACATTAATAAACCCCTTTGGACAATTCTTATGGTTTCCATTTACGATTCCCATGTAAGGAGGAGTAATTCCTGTGTTGAGATTCAACTCTTAATGATGTAACTAACCATCCACTTGAAAAACCCACACAGGAACTTTGCAGTCTGCAATAATTGTGAATAAAATTAAAAGTGCACTGTAGCATTCTTTGGTCAATGTCACCCATCTTTATGCACGTCGTAGCTACGGTATGTTTGGTAACAATCAAGTAGCCCCATGAGACGCAATATAAAAGTGATTAATGGCTATTTCAATGACTCAGATGTATTTTCTTTAAGTCTCCAATCTCCACTATGACTTTTCCTCTTGCTTTTTATTTTGTAAATACTACCTTAATGCTGACAGCTCCTAACTGTCCCCTCTGGTTCCTCCTTTGATGTAAGTACACCAACCGATGACACGTTCCTCCGCCTGCCCACATCAACATTGTTTTGAGATCTTGTACAGTCTCACTGTGTTGAAGGAAGTGAACATCAGAGAATTGTAGGATTGTACAGAGTGAGCTCAAGCACTGCTCCTGTTGGAATTAATCTTTCCATCCTGTTCTTCTGTCTTTTTAGTTTAGCCATTTGAAATTTTCATTGTCAGAATTTCAGCCACTTTCCTTTGGAATTTGATTATGGATTTCAGCTTCCGTGTACATTTCTAGTATAGTGCTCTGGGTCGATTTGCCTGCCCACAACCCGTTGGGTACAGAATAGAATCCCACTGTCATGTCACTAGCCTGTCATCCTGGGGTGAGGGGCATGGACAGCTGGTTCCCAGTGGGATTCCAGATACCAAGTGGAAACCGGTCAGAGTCGGTCACTGCGGGAGGGTTGGGGAGGGTGGGTATAATGGTGCACTCGGTAGAATACCAAACTCACCCCAATACCGAACTAAACAGGCCTGAGGGGCTTGATGCTCCAATTTGCTTCCGACGTGCTACAATGCTGCAACCACCATCAATCAAAAAGGGGCCAGAGAGATCCCAGGAGAAGACATCATGGCAGTTGTACACCTCGGTCAAGATTCAGGTCAATAAAATAAAGCTCTGGACATCAAAATGAAGGCAGAACAAGCATCTGCCAGGTCCCCTTCCTTCAATTACAGACATTACGGCCAATTAGGAGCCTACTGTCTCCGTAGTAGGAGCTGGTTCACCCTGAGTGTTTTCGTCCATTCAGTTAGATCATGGTTGACTCATGACCTAAAGCTATAAACCCACCTCTGCCGTTTATTTTTAAATCTTTGGTTGATACTAATGTACCAATCTCAGATTTGTAACAATTGGCCCAGCGTCACAGCTCAATTGTGAAGAGAATTCCAAACTTTCACCACTACTACTATTTGACCATCCTAGGAGTGGGATTGGAGTCTGGGGCAGCTGAGGGCCGTGTGTATTGCAGCAACATGACTCGCAACCTCCACAGATATTAATAAGTGGCTGTGGCTAGGAAACCAGAGTTTAGAGACATGAGTTTAAATCCCAACATGGGATCATCATCATATAAGCAGCTGCTCGGGAAGTTGAATTCATTTAATTAATCAATCTGGGACTAGAAGCTAGTCTCTGTAACTGTGAAACTATCGTCAACTGTTGTAAAAACCCACTGGTACATTAATACTTGTCATGGAAGGAAATCTGCCGCCTTCACCTGGTCTGGCCTACATGTGACTCCAGACCCACAGCAATGTGGTTGACTCTTACCTGCCCTCTGAACTGGCCAAGAAAGCCACTCAGCCGAATTCAAGAGGGTGTCCCACCAGCACTTTACCAAGGGCAGTCAGGTATGGACACACATCCTGAGAATGAATAAAAACAATGTGGAAACGTAGCTGGTGGGGTTCCTGTAAGGGTCAAGAGAGGGAAGATCGAGATTGGTACGGGGTCAGTATCCAATCGCGGACAAAAATCCAGCCTCCTTATGTCACAGCAACGCTGCACCTTTCCCTAAATCTTCTCTTTTTCCTTTGTCGATCATCAATCTATCTCATTCCTCAATGACTCAATGAACAAAGGGAATAGCACTATTCCAAGTTGCCAATACCATTTGGAGCTTTGGTCTCCTCAGTCTTCTCAGGTTTCGGGTTTTTGAAAAATAAACTTTGCGTTGAAGAACCCTGATTTGCATCATCTTTTAATTTTCCCAAAGCTGTTGCTGTCCTGTGCTATATCTATTCTCAAATTCCTGCTGTTCAGGTTTCCCAATGGTCACATATACCATCAGCTCCAAGTTCCTCTGATACATCTCCTCAACAGACACACTGCAAGGTTAGAAAGTTCTTCAGGCACAGATACCATACTGATGGAACCTTTGTTGTTTGTTTCTGGTTGATAAAACGCTACGTTTAATATTTCATGCTCCAACTCTGCTCAGTGCCAGGTGCCAAGGTTTCAGCTGACAGCTTCAATCTGCATCATTGTGCTGTCTACTTTACAGAAGGACCTTTTCGCCCAGTTGCTGAGTGTGGTCACTAATGATGTTTGTACTTGTAAAGTCCTGCTCTGGTGTTGAATTTGAAGGTGACTCGAAATACGTACAGTGTCCTCCACGTCTGCTGGCTTCCTGCTCTGGCTTTGTGCTCAAAGGGAAGTGAATACACTGTTGAGAAGCCTCCAGCTCCCTCATTCTCTGTTGCTCAATGGGTTCCACCCTGAAGCCGCTCTGTTAAATGAATTAAACTGATGGGAGGCATTTTGGTTGTCATTTGAAGTTTGAGAATCAAGATCCCTGTGAGATTTAAGCCACCAGGAGGATTTCAGACGGATGAAATACAAAGTGATTTTGGGCAGAAGGTAATGATGTCCACAGAATTGTCACAGTGCTGAAGGAGGTCATTTGGCCCTCTGTGTCTGCACTGGCTCTCCAAATAAGCATCATGCCTTTGTACCACTCTGCTGCCCTTCCCCCATAACCCTGCACATTGTTTAAACAGGAATGATCATTCTCCCAAATGCCTTGATTGAACCTGCCTCTTGCTTACTTCCAGACAGTGTGTTCCTGACCCTAGCTACTGAACAACACTTGCTGTTTTCACATCACATTTGCCTCCTTTGCAAATCACTTTAAACCCGAGCTCTCTCTTTCCTGATTCTTTTACAATTGGGAACAGTTTCGCCCATATCTACTCTGATAGCCAGCTCCCTCGTGACTTTGAAAATCTCGACCTAACCTCCAGTAGGAAGGAGAAGGATCAGTGCAGCAACAACTGACTGAGGTGACTGTTCAAACTGAAATACCGTCAAACTCTTACATTCTCCAACGGTTAGTTTTGTCACAATGGTTTGAACAGGCCACTGGTAAATTTATTCAAAATTAAAATCATTGGATTAACATTCCTTTAATTAATTCACAAGTAGGAAGCTAAATTATAAAGATGGTCTTCATCTCTGCTGCTTTTATTGCAGTAGAACTTTGCGTGACTATTAAGAACTGACCTTTACTGACAGCATCATCTTAAACTCTCATTTAGCACCGACAGGCTCAAGCAGAAGCTGCTTTGAAGTTTTATCATTTCCCCTCCCCCCCCCCCCAACCCCCCCACCCCATTCTCCCAGTGACTCCCCAACACAGGATGCCAATCCCATCTCAGAACAGTAAGGGGTGACAGCAACTTCACAGCCACTCTCCAATCCAACTTGGATTATCCACTAGGAACTGGGGCTGAAGGTGAGGCAGCTCAAGCAATGTGACAGTGAGCTCCTCCCACCCTCCTGCCAACTGGAAGAAGGAGGTTCCTGTCAGCCCGGTCTCCCACCCCCACCCAGCCTCTGTTGACAAAGGGTGAATTCAGGTGGTGACCTCTGCCAGAGGTCAAACTGGGACCTTCTGGTCAGAAGGAGAGTCTCACCTGTTGTCTCTGCAGGTTGCTCCTCCATTAGAAATGACATCTTAGGCTTCTCTATATAAACCAGCCTCTGACATTGGTACGTTGACCAACTGCTCTGGCTTCACCAAGAAGGAAAAATGGTCGAGCCGGCTTCAGTACAGATGGAGTTAGACACAAAACAAGTCTCCCTGCTTTAATACTTCCTCCGAAGCAACGTTTTCTTTGTAACTTTTTCCAAATCCCTCAGCAACAACCAGGTCTGAGAGGAATCACATCTCAGGAAAGGCTGAATGGGAGGTGAAGGTGATTGGCTCTTCAATCAGGACAAGGGAAGTTTGAGAGTCAATTAGACTAAGGCTATGAGGTTTCGATGGGATGGAGGAAACGATAATGTTTCCTTGCTCACTCTAAACTCTCAGGAAGAAGATTATAGTCTTAAAGCACTCCAACTCTTCACCGTGACCATCAAGAGAGACATTCTAGGACAGCTCTGAAGGACAATGACACTGAGGGAGTGTGACACTGAGGGAGAGAGACACTGAGGGAGTGTGACACTGAGGGAGTGTGTCACTGAGGGAGTGTGACACTGAGGGAGTGTGACACTGAGGGAGAGTGACACTGAGGGAGAGTGACACTGAGGGTGAGAGGCACTGAGGGAGTGTAACACTGAGGGAAAGTGACACTGAGGGAGGCTGACACTGAGGGAGAGTGATACTGAGGGTGAGAGGCACTGAGGGAGTGTGACACTGAGGGAGGCTGACACTGGTGAAGTGTGACACTGGGGAAGTGTGACACTGAGGGGGAATGACACTGAGGGAGAGCAAAACTGAGGGAGTGCGACACTGAGGGAGAGAGGGACTGAGGGAGAGTGACACTGAGGGAGGCTGACACTGAGGGAGTATTACACGGAGGGAGAGTGACACTGAGGGAGGCTGACATTGAGGGAGAGTGACACTGAGGGAGTGTGACACTGGGGAAGTGTGACACTGAGGGAGAGTGGCACTGAGGGAATGTGACACTGAGGGAGAGTGACACTGAGGGAGAGTGACACTGAGGGAGTGAGACACTGAGGGAGGCTGACACTGAGGGAGTGTGAGACAGAGGAAGTGTGATACTGAGCGAGAGTGACACTGAGGGAGTAGGACACTGAGGGAGAGTGACACTGAGGGAGAGCGAAACTGAGGGAGAGCGAAACTGAGGGAGAGCAAAACTGAGGGAGAGTGACACTGAGGGAGAGTGACACTGAGGGAGAGTGACACTGAGGGAGAGTGACACTGAGGGAGAGTGACACTGAGGGAGGCTGACACTGAGGGAGAGTGACACTGACGGAGTGTGACACTGAGGTAGTGTGATACTGAGGGAGTGTGACTCTGAGGGAGAGTGACACTGAGGGAGGCTGACACTGAGGGAGAGTGACACTGAGAGAGCGTGACACTGAGGGAGAGTGAAACTGAGGGAGAGTGAAACTGAGGGAGAGTGAAACTGAGGGAGGCTGACACTGACGGAAGGCTGACACTGAGGGAGTGTGAGACCGTGGAATTGTGAGAAGGAGCGAGAGTGATACTGAGGGAATATGACACTGAGGGAGAGTGACACTGAGGGAGAATGACACTGAGGGAGGCTGACACTGAGGGAGGATGAGACTGAGGAAGGATGACAGTGAGGGAGTGTGAGACTGACACTGAGGGAGACTAACACTGAGGGAGTGTGACACTGAGGAAGAATGAACTGAGGGAGAGTGGCACTGAGGGAGAGTGACACTGAAGGGGTGTGACACTGATGGAGAACGATACTGAGGGAGGCCTACGCTGAGGGAGAGTGACACTGAGGGGTAGAGGCACTAAGGGAGTGTGAGACTGAGCGAGAGTGACACTGAGGGAGTGTGACACTAAGGGAGCGTGAAACTGAGGGAGAATGAAACTGAGGGAGAGTGACACTGAGGGAGAGAGGGACCAGGGAGTGTGAGACTGAGGGAGTGTGACTCTGAGGGAGAGTGACACTGAGGGAGGCTGACACTGAGGGAGGCTGACACTGAGGGAGAGTGACACTGAGGAAGTGTGAGACAGAGGAAGTGTGAGACTGAGGGAGAGTGACACTGAGAGAGAGTGACACTGAGGGAGTATGACACTGAGGGAGAGTGACACTGAGGGAGTATGACACTGAGGGAGAGTGACACTGAGAGAGAGTGACACTGAGGGAGTATGACACTGAGGGAGAGTGACACTGAGGGAGAACTGAGGGAGAGTGACATTGAGGGAGTATGACACTGAGGAAGAGTGACACCGAGGGAGAGTCACACTGGAGGAGTGTGACACTGAGGGAAGCTGACACTGAGGAAGAACTGAGGGCGAGTGACACTGAGGGAGAGTGACACGGAGGGACAGAGGCACAAAGAGAGTGTGAGACTGAGGGAGTGTAGCTCTGAGGGAGTGTGACACTGAGGAAGAGTGACACTGAGGGAGTGTGACTCTGAAGGAGAGTGACTCTGAGGGAGAGTGACACTGAGGGACTGTGACACTGAGGGAGAGTGACACTGAGGGAGTGTGACAGTGAGGGGAGAATGACACTGAGGGAGAGCGAAACTGAGGGAGAGAGGCACTGAGGGAATGTGACTCTGATGGAGAGTGACACTGAGGGAGAGTGACACTGAGGGAGGATGAGACTGAGGGACAGAGGCACAAAGGGAGTGTGAGACTGAGGGAGTTTGGCTCTGAGGGAGTGTGACACTGAGGGAGGTTGACGCTGAGGGAGGATGAGACTGAGGGAGAGTGACACTGAGGGAGAGTGACACTGAAGGAGTGTGATGCTGAGGGAGTGTGACACTGAAGGAATGTGACACTGAAGGAGTGTGACACTGAGGGAGTGTGAGGCTGAATGAGAGTGACACGGATGGAGAAAGATACTGAGGGAGGCCTACGCTGAGGGAGAGTGACACTCAGGGAGAGAGGCACTAAGGGAGTGTGAGGCTGAACGAGAGTGAACAAGAGTGACACTCAGTGACAGTGACACTGAGGGTGAACTGATGGCGAGTAACACTGAGGGAGAGTGACACTGAGGGAGTGTGACACTGAAGGAGAATGACACTGAGGGAGAGTGAAACTGAGGGAGAGAGGCACTGAGGGAGTGTGACACTGAGGGGGAGAGTGACACTGAAGGAGGCCTACACTAAGGGAGAGTGAGACTGAGGGAGAGAGGCACAAAGAGAGTGTGAGACTGAGGGAGTGTGACTCTGAGGGAGTGTGTCTCTGAGGGAGAGTGACACTGAAGAAGTGTGACTCTGAGGGAGAGTGACACTGAGGGACAGTGAGACTGAGGGAGAATGTCACTGAGGGAGAGCAAAACTGAGGGAGAGAGGCACTGAGGGAGAGTGACACTGACGGAGTGTGACACTGAGGTAGTGTGACACTGAGGTAGTGTGACATTGAGGGTGAGAGGCACTGAGGGAGTGTGACACTGAGGGAGAGTGACACTGAGGGAGGCTGACACTGAGGGAGTGTGACACTGAGGAAGTGTGACATTGGGGAAGTGTGAGACTGAGGGAGAATGTCACTGAGGGAGAGCAAAACTGAGGGAGAGAGGCACTGAGGGAGAGTGACACTGAGGGGTAAGAGTGACACTGAGGGAGAGTGAGACTGAGGGAGTGTGACACTGAGGGAGAGAGGCACTGAGGGAGAGTGGCACTGAGGGAGGCTGACACTGAGGCAGTGTGACACTGAGGGAGAGAGACACTGAGGGAGTGTGACATTGAGGGAGGTTGACACTGAGGGAGGATGAGACTGAGGGAGGATGAGACTGAGGGAGGATGAGACTGAGGCAGGATGACACTGAGGGAGTGCGACTCTGAGGGAGAGTGAAACTGAGGGAGAGTGAAACTGAGGGAGAGAGGCACTGAGGGAGTGTGACACTGAGGGGTAAGAGTGACACTGAGGGAGAGAGGCACTGAGGGAGGCTGACATTGAGGGAGAGTGAAACTGAGGGTGAGTGTCACTGAGGGAGTGTGAAACTGAGGGAGAGAGACACTGAGGGAGTGTGACATTGAGGGAGTGTGACATTGAGGGAGTGTGAGACTGAGGGAGAGTGACACTGAGGGAGAGTGACACTGAGGGAGAGTGACACTGAGGGAGACTAACACTGAGGGAGAGTGACACTGAAGGGGTGTGACACTGAGGGAGGCTGATACTGAGGGAGAATGAAACTGAGGGAGAATGAAACTGAGGGAGAGTGACACTGAGGGAGAGTGACACTGAGGGAGTGTGACACTGAGAGAAGCTGACACTGAGTGAGAGTGATACTGAGGGAGAATTGATGGCGAGTGACACTGAGCGAGTGTGACACTGAGGGAGAGTGACACTGAGGGAGAGTGACACTGAGAGAGGCTAACACTGAGGGAGGCCTACACTGAGGGACAGTGACACTGAGGGAGAGAGGGACCAGGGAGTGTGAGACTGAGGGAGTGTGACTCTGAGGGAGCGTGTCTCTGAGGAGATTCACACTGAGGGAGTGTGACTCTGAGGGAGAGTGAGACTGAGGGAGTGTGACACTGAGGGAGAGAGGCACTGAGGGAGGCTGACACTGAGGGAGTGTGACACTGAGGGAGAGAGACACTGAGGGAGTGTGACATTGAGGGAGGCTGACACTGAGGGAGTGTGACACTGAGGGAGTGTGACACTGAGGGAGAGAGACACTGAGGGAGGATGAGACTGAGGCAGGATGACACTGAGGGAGGATGACACTGAGGGAGTGCGACTCCGAGGGAGAGTGACACTGAGGGAGAGTGACACTGAGGGACAGTGACACTGAGGGAGTGTGACACTGAGGGAGTGTGACACTGAGGGAGAGCGAAACTGAGGGAGAGAGGCACTGAGGGAGTGTGACACTGAGGGGTAAGAGTGACACTGAGGGAGAGTGAGACTGAGGGAGTGTGACACTGAGGGAGAGAGGCACTGAAGGAGGCTGACACTGAGGGAGAGTGAAACTGAGGGAGGATGAGACTGAGGGAGGATGACACTAAGGGAGAGTGAAACTGAGGAAGGAGGGAGAGTGACACTGAGGGAGTGTGAGACTGAGTGAGAGTGACACTGAGGGAGAATGATTCTGAGGGAGAGTGACACTGAGGGAGAGAGGCAAAAAGGAGTGTGAGATGGAGGGAGAATGATTCTGAGGGAGAGTGACACTGAGGGAGAGAGGCAAAAAGGGAGTGTGAGATGGAGGGAGTGTGACTCTGAGGGAGAGTGACACTGAGGGAGAATGACATTGAGGGAGAGTGACACTGAGGGACAGTGACACTGAGGGAGGCTGACACTGAGGGAGAGCAAAACTGAGGGAAGGCTGACACTGAGGGAGTGTGACACTGAGGGAGTATGACACTGAGGGAGAGTGACACTGAGGGAGAGTGAAACTGAGGGAGAGTGACACTGAGGGAGAGTGATACCGAGGGAGGACGAGACTGAGGGAGGATGACACTGAGGGAGTAAGACACTGAGGGAGAGTGACACTGAGGGAGCCTGACATTGAGGGAGCGTGACACTGAGGGAGAACTGATGGCGAGTGACACTGAGGGAGAGTGACACTGAGGGAGAGAGGCACAAAGGGAGTGTGAGACTGAGGGAGTGTGTCTCTGAGGGAGAGTGACACTGAGGGAGGCCTACGCTGAGGGAGAGTGACACTGAGGGAGGGAGGCACTGAGGGAGAGTGACACTGAGGGAGCGTGACACTGAGGGAGCGTGACACTGAGAGAGAACTGATGGCGTGTGACACTGAGGGGGAGTGATACTGAGGAAGAGTGACACTGAGGGAGAGAGACATTGAGGGAGAGAGACATTGAGGGAGACTGGGAGTGAGGGAGGATGCCACCAAGGGAGTGTGACACTGAGGGAGAGAGGCACAAAGGGAGTGTGAGACTGAGGGAGTGTGTCTCTGAGGGAGAGTGACACTGAGGGAGGCCTACGCTGAGGGAGAGTGACACTGAGGGAGGGAGGCACTGAGGGAGAGTGACACTGAGGGAGCGTGACACTGAGGGAGCGTGACACTGAGAGAGAACTGATGGCGAGTGACACTGAGGGAGTGTGACACTGAGGGAGTGTGACACTGAGGGTGATTGACACTGAGGGAGTGTGACACTAAGGGAGGCCTACACTGAGGGAGGCCTATACTGAGGGAGAGTGACACTGAGGGAGAGAGGCACAAAGAGAGTGTGAGACTGAGGGAGTGTGACTCTGAAGGAGTGTGTCTCTGAGGGATAGTGACACTGAGGGAGAGTGACACTGAGGGACTGTGACACTGAGGGAGAGTGACACTGAGGGAACGTGACTCTGAGGGAGAGTGACTCTGAGGGAGAGTGACACTGCGTGACTGTGACACTGAGGGACTGTGACACTGAGGGACTGTGACACTGAGGGAGAGTGACACTGAGGGAGAGTGACACTGAGGGACTGTGACACGGAGGGACTGTGACACTGAGGGAGAGTGACTCTGAGGGAGAGTGACACTGAGGGAGAGTGACACTGAGGGAGAGTGACACGGAGGGACTGTGACACTGAGGGAGAGTGACACTGAGGGAGAGTGACACTGAGGGACTGAGACACGGAGGGACTGTGACACTGAGGGAGAGTGACTCTGAGGGAGAGTGACACTGAGGGAGAGTGACACGGAGGGAGAGTGACTCTGAGGGAGAGTGACTCTGAGGGAGAGTGACTCTGAGGGAGAGTGTCATGAGGGAGAGTGACACTGAGGGAGAGTGACACTGAGGGACTGTAACACTGAGGCAGTGTGACACTGAGGAAGAATGACACTGAGGGAAAGCAAAACTGAGGGAGAGAGGCACTGAGGGAGTGTGACACTGAGGGGCAGAGTGACACTGAGGGAGAGTCACACTGAGGGAGAGTCACACTGAGGCAGGCTGACACTGAGGGAAAATGAAACTGAGGGAGAGTGACTCTGAGGGAGAGTGACACTGAGGGACTGTGACACTGAGGGAGAGTGACACTGAGGGAGAGTGACACTGAGGGACAGTGACACTGAGGGAGTGTGACTCTGAGGGAGAGTGACACTGAGGGAGAGTGACACTGAGGGACAGTGACACTGAGGGACTGTAACACTGAGGGAGTGTGACACTGAGGGAGAATGACACTGAGGGAGAATGACACTGAGGGAAAGCAAAACTGAGGGAGAGAGGCACTGAGGGAGTGTGACACTGAGGGGGAGAGTGACACTGAGGGAGGCTGACACTGAGGGAGAGTGACACTGAGGGAGGCTGACACTGAGGGAGAGTGACACTGAGCGAGTGTGACTCTGTGGGAGAGTGACTCCGAGGGAGAGAGACACTGAGGGACTGTGACACTGAGGGAGAGTGACACTGAGGGAGTGTGACTCTGAGGGAGAGTTACACTGAGGGACAGTGACACGGAGGGAGTGTGACTCTGAGGGAGAGTGACTCTGTGGGAGAGTGACACTGAGTGACTGTGACACTAAGGGAGAGTGACACTGAGGGACTGTGACACTGAGGCAGTGTGACACTGAGGGAGAGAGGCACTGAGGGAGTGTGACACTGAGGGAGAGAGTGACACTGAGGGAGAGTGACACTGAGGCAGGCTGACACTGAGGGAGAGTGAAACTGAGGGACAGTGACACTGAGGGAGTGTGACACTGAGGGAGAGTGACCCTGAGGGAGTGTGACCCTGAGGGAGTGTGACACTGAGGGAGTGTGACGCTGAGGGAGTGTGACTCTGAGGGAGAGTGACTCTGAGGGAGAATGACACTGAGGGACTGTGACACTGAGGGACTGTGACACTGAGGGAGAACGAAACTGAGGCAGAGAGGCATTGAGGGAGTGTGACACTGAGGGGGAGAGTGACACTGAGGCAGGCTGACACTGAGGGAGAGTGAAATTGAGGGAGGCTGATACTGAGGGAGAGTAACACTGAGAGAGCATGACACTGAGGGAGAGAAGCACAGAGGGAGAGTGACACTGAGGGAGTGTGACACTGAGGGAGAGTGACCCTGAGGGAGAGTGACACTGAGGGAGTGTGACGCTGAGGGAGAGTGACACTGAGGGACAGTGACACTGAGGGAGTGTGACTCTGAGGGAGAGTGACTCTGAGGGAGAATGACACTGAGGGACTGTGACACTGAGGGACTGTGACACTGAGAGACTGTGACACTGAGGGAGAACGAAACTGAGGCAGAGAGGCATTGAGGGAGTGTGACACTGAGGGGGAGAGTGACACTGAGGCAGGCTGACACTGAGGGAGAGTGAAATTGAGGGAGGCTGATACTGAGGGAGAGTGACACTGAGAGAGTGTGACACTGAGGGAGAGAAGCACAGAGGGAGAGTGACACTGAGGGTGTGTGACACTGAGGGAATGTGACACGGAGGGAGAATGACACTAACGTTGTTTGACACTGAGGGAGAGTGACACAGAGGGAGTGTGACACTGAGGGAGAGTGACACTGAGGAGAGTGATAGTGAGGGAGAATGACACTGAGGGAGAGTGACAATGACGGAGTGTCAGACTGAGCGAGAGTGACACTGAGGGAGTATGACACTCAGTGAGAGTGACACTGAAGGAGTGTAACACTGAGGGAGTGTGACGCTGAGGGAGTGTGACGCGCAGGAAGTGTGATGCGCAGGGAGTGTGACGCGCAGGGAGTGTGACACTGAGGGAGGCTGACACTGAGGGAGTATGACGCTGAGGAAGTGTGACACTGAATGAGAGAGGCATTCAGGGAGTGTGACACTGAGGGAGAGTGACACTGAGGGAGAGTGACACTGAGGGAGAAGGGCACAAAGGGAGTGTGTCACTGAGGGAGTGTGACACTGAGGGAGCGTGACACTGAGGGAGAATGACACTGACGGAGAGTGACACTGACGGAGTGTGACACTGAGGGAGTGTGAGACTGAGGAGGTGTGACACTGAGGGAGAACAGAGGGAGAGTGACACTGAGGGAGTGTGACACTGAGGGAGTGTGACACTGAGGGAGGCTGACACTGAGGGAGAGTGACACTGAGGGAGTGTGACACTGGGCAAGGCTGACACTGAGGGAGAGTGACAATGACGGAGTGTCAGACTGAGCGAGAGTGACACTGAGGGAGTATGACACTCAGTGAGAGTGACACTGAAGGAGTGTGACACTGAGGGAGAGTGTACTGAGGGAGTGTGACACTAAGGGAGAGTGACACTGAGGGAGTATGACACTGAGGGAGTGTGACACTGAGGGAGTATGACACTGAGGGAGTGTGACACTGAATGAGAGAGGCATTCAGGGAGTGTGACACTGAGGGAGAGTGACACTGAGTGAGTGTAACACTGAGGGAGAGTGATACTGAGGGAGAGTGGCACTGAGGGAGAATGACACTGAGGAAGAGTGACACTGAGGGAGTGTGACACTGAGGGAGAGTGACACTGAGGGAGAGTGACACTGAGGGAGTGTGACATTGAGGGAGAGTGACGCTGAGGGAGTGTGACGCTGAGGGAGTGTGACATTGAGCGAGAACTGAGGGCGAGTGACACTGAGGGAGTGTGACGCTGAGGGAGTGTGAGACTGTGGGAGAGTGACACTGAGGAAGAGTGACACTGAGGGAAGAGACATTGAGGGAGACTGGGAGTGAGGGAGGATGCCACCAAGGGAGTGTGACACTGAGGTAGAGTGACACTGAGGGAGTGTGACACTGAGGGAGAGTGAAACTGAGGGAGAGAGACACTGAGGGAGTGTGACACTGAGGGGGAGTGACACTGAGGAAGAGTCACACTGAGGGAAGAGACATTGAGGGAGACTGGGAGTGAGGGAGGATGCCACCAAGGGAGTGTGACACTGAGGTAGTATTATACTGAGTGAATACTGATTTGAGAGAGAGCTACATTGAGGGATGTGTTCAAGATGAGTTGGAAATTGGGTCCCTCTCCGGTGGATGGAATAGATCCCATGGCATTGTTTGTCTGAAGAGCAGATAAGGTGTCCCTGATCAATACTGACCTCTCAATTGACATCATACAACTAGATAAACTGTTATTATCATAATGTTGTTCGTGGGATCTTACTGTGTAGGAAGTGACTGCCACGTTTCCTTTACAATAGTGACTACTTCTATGAAATGTTTGATCAGCTGTAAAGCTTTGGAAGGCTAATGGTTGGTAAATGGTGCTATATAAATGCAGATTTCTTTTGTTTTTGACTGGTGACTCTATAACATTTGACATTAAATGCGAGGAGAGTGTGGAGCAGGGAAGTCTGATCAGTTACGCCTCGTGACACAAACTGGATATTGAAAGCACCCATTTCGAGATGGCAGTTTTCCTCTCTGCAATGACTGACCTGTTAATTTCAGGTCAGTTTCATAAATTCACTAACCTGTGATGGCTGTGTGCTTAGGCTGATGTAGTGGGACCCATCAGCCAACAGATTACTGCAATAAAGCCTGAACTAAGAATGCCCTCTGCAACTTTCAGAGGAAGCTTATTGTTTTCTGTGCTGAATGTCATATTGTGTAAATGATATTCTGCACATTTCCAGACTTGAATATTAGAGAAGAGAATTAGAAAAGTTACCTGTGTGAACCGCAGGACAGTGCCGTCACCCACCCACCCCTTGTGCTTTTGGTCAGACCCCCAAATGCGTCACGAGCTGGGAGTGATGTGAACAGTGGTTCAGAAATTTGTGGAGATCCGGCTAAATTTGTCAGACACATCTCCCATTGATTTGGCCACTGTGATAGAGGTCCTCCACAATACCTGGCTTTACATAGAACTGCACAACAGAGAAACAAACCGATCAAACACAGCAATTGCTGGAGAAACTGACAGTATCTGTGAAGAGAGAAACAGAGTTAACGTTTCAAGTCCAGTGACCTTTCTTCAGAACAGACTACACTGGCGCAACTGGCCCATGACAGTATTAATGCTCCACAAACAGCCATCCCAACCTGACTAACATGCCAATTATTTTGATTTCAATACAAAATATTGTGTTTCTGTGAAGAGGAACTTCCAAGAAATTTTGTAGGCTGGTGTTTGAGTTTTGTTTTGAGAAACTAAAATGTTTTTACCAATTTTCACACAGAGGCTGAATGAGGAATTAATGTGCCAGCAGAGGATGCTGACGTTGTTAAAGGGTTAAGCAATCAGTGGACAAACATGAGTGAAAGTGGAAGTTAGGACAAAGGCAATGGTGCTTTATGCCTGTTACAGCTTTTGAGAGTAAGACCAGCCGACAGAGTGCGGGGAGTTGAAAGTAGGTGCTAAGCAGGTTATCGTCTTCTCTCACAGATACCACAGAAACAAACCATCCTGACTGGAACCCAAAAGATCTTCTGATTTGCCCTGTCATGTGTGTACTGACTGTTCCAATGGGCATTGATTTCTGGTGCCAACCTTCTGCTTTTACCTTTGTACATGATTTTTTTTATCTAAAAGATTACCCAATGCCCTCTTGAATGCCTCAATTGAACCTGCCTCCCCTACATTTCCAGGCAAAGAACCCTAACTACTCGCTGAGTTAAAAAGTTTTTTTGGTCTCATATCATCCTTGGTTCTTTAGCAAATGACTTTCAACCTTTCCCAGATCCCAATCTTTTTCCTTTCGCAAATGAGAACAGCTTCCTATTGACTCTGACTGGCACGCTTGTGATTTTAAATATTTCTTATCAGATCTCCTTTTCGACTGCTCCTCTCCAACCTTTTTTGTTTAAAATCCACCAAAAATGACGAGAATTTAAAATACACCAGAAACGAAGTGGTTAAGCTTCAGAGACAAGGGGTCTTTTCTGTTATTCCTTTCCCATAAAGTGATATTCTGAGAAGGGAATTGATCTAAACAAGACAGAGGACAAAGACTACAAAGTGCCCAGAACCCAAAACAGTTACGTTAAGACAGCCACATTGTTGATGAAACAATGCAATAGTTTCACAAACAAAAATAAAAAAAAACTATTGTTGGGGCTTGTGTGCACTGCCTTTTTACAGCAGAACAAAATGGCTCAATGAAGAAGGATGTTTCTGATATAATTATTGGATTATTGGGGATGGGGGGAAACTATATCAAATAAACAGCAACAGAAATCTGCAATCAGAGCGCAGAAAGCGTTAAGTGTCACTCAAAAGTAAATAAAAGTCATGGGGCCCATGGAGAAAGAGACAGAGAGGGGAAAAAAAAATAAGCTTTCTAAATCTCTTTGGTATAATTGGCTGAAAAGCAAGGACAGCATAAAATTTACAGGCAGCTGTTAATAGTGTAAAGGGGACAAAGTCACCTCAGCGTCTGATCCTCTTAACCAGCAATCTGCCAGGCAGCTCCCTATCCGCTGAATAAATGTAAATTTGTAAATGATACACATGCCACTGAACCAGTGCAAATCCAATAAAACCCGGGTTGGCAGGAGCCTAATTTAAACAACATTTGACAATAACATCTCTTTTTACGTTCCCCACATCGCCCCCCCCGCCCCCCGCCCCCTTTCTGAAGGACAGCGAGGGAACAGAATTGGAACCTCTGAAGCTTAAAATCGTTCAGATTTTCCAGCTAACAGCGAGTGGGTGAGATGTGGCAGTCCCGTGTAGATCAGGCATTTTGGGAAGGAACATGAGTTAACTTTGGAACTGTTCAGAATGTGAGACTGCAGCGAGGGTAAATCTGGAGGGGTTTTGTTAACCCTCTTTGTGCAAGAAATTACCGGGGGGGGGGGGGGAGGCGGAAAGCGAACACATCTGTTTGGTCGAAATTTTTCTCTTTCTGAAACATTTAATGTCTTGATCTCTTCTGTTCCGAGAAGAAAAAGCAAGTTATGTGTTTAACTATTACTAGGAGAAAAACTCTAGATCCAGTTTTAAAAAAAGGATTTTTTTTAAAAAAAAGGCAAAACACTTTGTGCTTTTATTTGCAAGTAATGGACAATATGAATGGGTCTGAGCAACTTGGGACAAGGCAGGCCGAATCCCTCAATGACTCCTGCTCTCCCCAGCACACATCACACACTGGTCTTCGCTGGGGAAAATATCTAGCAGTGTTCCCGTGAAATTAAAAAAAATGTTTGCTTCAATTCATCTGACAATAAATTTCTGTTGCTAAGGTAACGCGATAACACAGCTTTCGGTCCTACTGCATAACAATCAATTACATTAATGCTTTTGTGTTGATGTTTACTGTTCTATTTAGTCTTCAATAAAAGTCTGTTTCTTTCTTGACTTTCCAATGTTTTGTTTAATAAATCCGTAACTATACAGACACTGCTTTAAAAAAAACAGGTGCCAAAACACAGGCGCTTCCATATACGGTAACACCGCTCTGAAATTCACCAGGACACATTGTTCACGGAAATTGTTCAACTGCAGGAGGTTGGTGTACATTTCTCTCCCCCTCTGAAACTACTTGTCGACCCCCTCATTCACTCCCCCCCCTTCCTTAATTGATGCAACTGGACTGTCTGATGTGTTGCATTGCTCTGTTTTCTGTACCTTCCCCATGTGACGCTGGCCTTGAAGGGATGGTTTGATTAAATTAGATTCGATTCCCTCCAGTGTGGAAACAGGCCCTTCAGCCCAACAAGTCCACACCGACCCTCCAAAGAGTAACCCACCCAATCCCCTTTCCCTCTGACTAATGCCCCTAACACTATGGGCAAGTTAGCACGGCCAATTCATCCAACCTGCACATCTTTGTGACTGTGGGAGGAAACCGGAGCACCCAGAGGAAACCCACGCAGACAAGGGGAGAATGTGCAAACTCCACACAGTCAGTCGCTAGAAGTGAACCTGGGACCCTGGTGCTGTGAGGTAGTAGTGCTAACCACTGAGCTACCGTTCCACCCATACTGTAGTCAGTCTGGACTTGGGCTGGGAGGGAGGGAATTGTCCTGACTTCTCACACGGCCTGTCCGGAGAGAGAAGAGGTGGAGGGGTGGGGGGGTGGGGGGTTATATGTATCAGACACATCACTGATTCTAACCTGTGATTCACACTGAGCGGGGGTCTGAAGTTACAAGGGTCAAGGGAGGTGGGCAGGTTAGCTTTAAACAGGAGGTGGGGGTCATGATTGCGGCATGGAATTGTCCAGTATTAGGAAAATCAGGAACACTTTACTGCAGATACTGGAATCTGGACCAAAAACAAAACAAAAATGCCGGAGATCACAGCGGGTCAGGCAGCATCCAGAGAGAGAGAGAGAGCAAACTAACGTTTCCAATCTAGATGACTCTTTATCAGAGCTGGGAGTGAATATCTAGACTCGAAACATTAGTTTGCTCTCTCTCTCTCTCTCTCCCTGGATGCTGCCTGACCCGCTGTGATCTCCAGCATTTGTTGTTTCCATTTTTTTAAAAAACCATCTTAACATGAAAATGATCTGCTCTGAACTGCAGCCACAACCGGACTCGAAATGTTAACTCTGTTTCTCTCTCTCCACAGACACCGCCAAACCTTCTCTAGCATTTTAGATTCTTTAACTAAAAAATTAAAAACCAAAACAACTGGGGATCGGAAACAAAAACAGTAATTGCCGGAGAAACTCAGCAGGTCTGGCAGCATCTGTGGAGAGAGAAAAAAACAACGGTGTGGAGTATGGTGACGAAACGTCTGAAAATGAACCTTCCAGCTCAGTGAGCAAACCTACATCCAGAGCCTCAACCTGAGCTACAAAGCTTCTCAAAACTCGCTGAGAGAAACAGAGCTAACGCTTTTGATGTCTCTGCCAAATGCAGTTATTCTGGTTAAAGGGCAGATTGAGACCCCCCCCCCCCCTCTCCTGTGGTTTGGCCTCAGTCTCTTTAGTTTCAGTTCCTTCTTCAGAAGGTCCGGTATTCACCACCCCAGCTTCCTCATTTCCCCTCCCCCCACATTATCCCAGTCCCAAGACTCCAATCCACAGTGCCCTCCAGGCCGGTCCATCACTTCCCCCTCTGACCTATCACTTTCTCAGCTACCTCCCCCCAAAGCCACCCCCCCCCCCCTCCCGTTTATCTCTCAGCCTCCCGCTTCCTTCATGACTAAGGGCTGATGCCCGAAACGTCGATTCTCCTGCTCCTCGGATGCTGCCTGACCTGCATATGTATCTCCAGCACCACACTCTCGACCCTAATAGAGGAGGAACACTGACCAATCACAGGGTGGAAATGAAAATATGATGATATTTAGATTAGATTCCCTTTGGCCCAACAAGTCCACACCAACCCTCCGAAGAGTAACCCACCCAGACCCGTTTCCCTTTGACTAATGCCCCAACTACTATGGACAATTTTGCATGGCCAATTCACCTGACCTGCACATCTTCAGACTATGGGAGGAAACCCACACAGAGAATGTGCAAACTCCACACAGTCAGTCCCCCGAAGTTGGGATTGAACCTGGAACGTCGGTGCTATGAGGCAGCAGTGCTAACCACTGAGCTACCGTACTGCCCTAAGTTATAAGTTTTTTTTCTGGTGCGTGGTTGATGCAGAGGGGATTGGGGGGCGGGGCGGGGGGGAATGTGGAGAAAGTCGAATTTACTCTAGGTTCCTGCGCACTAATCCCCAGTTATCCTTCTTGAACAAACTCACTCCAGGACCAGAGTCGGTCTTTCCTTAAAAACAACTTCCCGGTGACCAGACTCAGAAAGCACCCGACTTTCCCCGGCTCCTGTTTTAACTTCGACTCTGGAAAAGATAATCCTCAGACAGCGACTTCCAAACCCACCAGCACTTCCACCTGGAAGGACAAGGGTAGCAGGTACAACACCACCTTCAGGTTCCTCTCCAAGTCACTCACCATCCTGACTTGGAAATGTATCACCTTTCCTTCAGTATCCCTGGATCAGAATCCTGGAATTCCCTCCCTGAGGGCATTGTGAGTGTACCTACAGCACATCAGCGGTTCAAGAGGACAATTCACTACCATCTTCCCAAGGGCCAACGAGGGATGGGCAATAAATACTGGCCCAGCCAGCGATGCCCACATCCTGTCATTCTTCTGAAATTGATCTGCACCTTATTCCTCTGTTTCTGGATTTTAAGGGCCACTAATGTGCCTCAACTTGGCTTCTGAACTGAGGAGATCATTGCAGAGGGATAAGCATGTTGCTCAGTCAATTCTGAACGAGATCACTGAGGGCATGGACTACCATTCCCCCCGCACTCCCCTCCCCTCCCCCCCCCCCCCCCCCCCCCACATGCCGGGGGGTGGGGGGGGGTCCTATTGTAACTGGCTCTCACAGAGGCTCTGTACTGAGTCTCCCTTACACAGACCTTTGGCTGAGATGGCGAACTTTATTTTGGAAAAAGGGCTTTGATTTTACAAGTAAATTCAAACTCGGAAGCAGTATTGAACAAAGCATTCCTACAGTATAGATAGTGCCACAGTACAGATCTGAGATGGTAGAGGAACTCCACGCAGCCTGGTTACTCTCGCAATGCAGAAATCTCTGGGTGTAGACGGACTATAGGAGTGTGGTGCTGGAAAAGCACAGCAGGTCAGGGAGCATCCGAGGAGCAGGAGAATCGACGTTTCGGGCAAAAGCCCTTCATCAGGAACGAGACTATAGGACAGCCTCTCCCATTATAGTGAGAGACACTGTATAGAAACCCGACAGTATAGAACTGTATAGAAGTCTCGGTACAGAATCACAGTATACTTCCACCATATGTGCTATATACATTCCGCATACATTCAGAATGGTCTACAATATAGAATCCTCTCCATTATAAATGCTCCCACAGTATGGAATTTCCTACTCATACTGTACTCATACTGTAGAAACCCCACATACAGCTATTTCCACACTAAGAAACCCGCATGAAAAGAAACTAAACGGTATGGGCAGCTTTGACAAAAGGTCAATTAGACTCGAAACGTCAGCTCTTTTCTCTCCTTGCAGAGGCTGCCAGACCTGCTGAGATTTTCCAGCATTTTCTGTCTTGGAGTATGGATAACTAACCCCAATCATTCCCAACACGCAGAGTATAACTGTTCCCACTGCACAGAAACTCCAGACAGACCAAAGCCACGTATAGCGAGTCCGCAGGGTGAATGGTCCTCTGTGGAGCAGGCCCGTCTCATTGGGTATTAAACAAGGGATAGGAGATGCTGCCAGACCTACCGAATTAACTCTGGGAACGGGATCCTAACCCGCGGAAATTGCTGGAGAAACTCGGCAGGTCTGGCAGCAACAGAGTTCCCATCCCGAGTCCGATGCGATTACTTCTTCAGAACGAGTTCTTCACCGTGGAAAGCCGAGCTGGGACAGGGGTTCATGTGGAATTGTGAAACAGCCTCCCGTGTGGAGAGTTCCCCGCACAGGCGGGATTTCTGCAGCCCCCCACCCCGGGGTGCTCTTTCTCCTGGAGTGGAGAAGGTTTTGAAACGATGTGAGAGAGTTTCTCGGGAACTGTTACCAGTGGGCAGCGGTTCACGAAGCAGCGTGTTCAGGCTGGGTTAAAGACAGGGCTGGAGATTGGGGGAAGAGAGGGTGTCCTCATTTAACGTGTCCCTGAAATTTCATGCACTTTTTATTCTGTCATTTCTGTTGCATTTGCAGTGGTCCTAGTGGTCTCAAATTCACCATCACACCACTGTCCTTAACCACGTTAAAAATGTTTTAAAAACGCCTTGACTGCTGTCTTAATATGATGATGAGAAATTAACAACGCTACGCATTTAGACAAAAGCGACTCCAGGCTTTCTCCACGGTGGGGCTGGGGGTGGTAGTGTCCGTGCTTAGACCAGCCTGATTACAGCTTGGAATGAGCTGGGACTATTAAAGGCGGTGGGGGCGGGAGAGTGAGCTCCCGCTGAACGGCAGCGGGTACCGGCGCCAGCTAAAAGCTCCAGCGCTCAGAACTCTGTCCGAACTTGGGGCACAGCTGTTTCTATTTCGTTTATAAAATCTGTATCCAAAGATCCCCTGGCTGAATATTGTTTCAAAGGAGCAAAAATCGAACAGTCCAAATTATCGATCATAAAGCAACGTTTTTTCCTTCCTAACGTAGACTCGCTCACATTAGGGAAAACTTCACTGGATAGAAATCCCACAGATATTCAGATATACAGGGGTTCCACGGAGCATAAACACTCCCCTCAGTATAAAGCTGCCTCTCCTCAGTCCAGTCACCTTCCAGATTATAGATTCTCCTTAGAACTGAAACACTGGCAAGTTCTTCCACTCTGGACACTCCCACACTATAGGTGTTGGGACAGGATACAAACTTAGCACAGAAACTGCACAGTGTAGATGTTCCTCCTATATAGAAATCCTTGAACATAGAGGTACTATAGATCAGAGAGGTAAAAACAATGGCTGCAGATGCTGGAAACCAGATTCTGGATTAGTGGTGCTGGAAGAGCACAGCAGTTCAGGCAACATCCAAGGAGCAGTGAAATCGACATTTCGGGCAAAAACTCATCCATAATCCAGAATACTATAGATCAGGCCATGCCCAATGTATAGTTAGAGCAACTGTATAAAAAAAGTCCATAATATGGAAAGCCTCACATTATAGAATCTCAAATGTGTAGAATTCCCACAGTATAGGAAATTGCACATTATGTAGACACTCCAACAATATAGAAACTCCCACATTATATAGATATTCTGACAATGTAGAAACTTCCACATTATATAGATATTCTGACAATGTAGAAACTGCCACATTATATAGATATTCTGACAATGTAGAAACTTCCACAGTACTTGGACATTCCAACAGCATAGAAACTCCCATATTATACACACTCCAAAAGTACAGAAACTTCCACAGTATAGGCCTAATTGTATGTAAACACTATGGTATAGGAATTCTATGTTCAAATTGACCCACAGTATAGAACCCCCTACAATATAAGTACTCTCTCAGTATAGAAACCCCACAACCCAGAGGCACCCATACGATAGAAATCCCACGGTATAGCTATTTCCACACTAAAGACACTGTGATGAAAAGAAACCAAACAGCCTGGATAAATACTCTCACTCTTTCCCAACACCAACAGTACAGCTGTTCCCACAGTATGGAAATTCCCATCATACAGAAACTCAATGCATATAAATGTCACAGTATAGCAAGCCCACAGTATAGAAACTATTGGTATGATTACTGCAGACTCCCTTGACAAGTGAAGTTTGTGTGAGACCGGAGACTCCCAGGAGGGAATGAGATTACTTCCAGGCTGTCCTCAGCAAGTCTCCGAGGAGGTGAAACATCCCCCACTAACTCCCAGGAGTCCTCAGCTTGTGACTGACCGAAATGGGGGAACTTCAATCAGGAAGGGACTGAACACTCACACAGACTTTGTCAGGGTCCTGCAGGGACCAAGTTGAGGGATTGGAGGGGTTGCACGAATCTACAAACATTGCACCTGGCCAATCCCACAAGCACCATCTACCCCAAGTGTGGCAGAGTCTGTTGATCACACACTCTTGGTCTTGCAGCTATCTCAGCACCTGTCAAATCAGAGAGGAAGCAAGTCATCCTTGACACCAGGGGACTGCTGAGGGAGGGGTGCAAGGTAAAACCCCCAGAGGACGGTTACTCCACAGTACAGAACCACAGAATAATGTTCCCACAGCATGGATTCACTTTCAACTGCCATACAGCAAGGATACATACACAGTCTAGCGACTCAACACAGTACTGAAAACACAGAGAACTACAACTGAAGGATATAATATCTCCACAGCAAAGATACCCACACAACATAGAACACACCCATAATATAGATATTACCTTTGTATAGAGACCCTACACAGAATAGAAACCACTACAGCACAGAAACCCCATATTGTAAAAACCCAATCATGTAGAAAGCACACAACGTATAAATCATAAGGTATTAATCCCACACATTTTAGAAGTCACACAATGTAATTCTACACACCTCCCCTCCCCCCCCCCCCATCCCACCACAATTTAGAAGCATGTGGATATTCTGACAGCATATAAATATCATCAGTATATTTTCTCAGTAAAGGTACCATCTCAGCACCTCACAATATAGCTCCCCTCAGTATGGAATGCCTTGTTAGTATAAGTGCCTGTTCAATAAAGCTAGATGTCCCAGTTGCTATAGGGAGCCTGAGTATTAATGCACTTGTCAGTATGGATTTGCTTTCATATACTCTTCTGTTAGTCATACACTCTCAATTTTCCCAAGTCTTTTGTTCTAGAGTGGACTGCCTGTTTCATATGAATCTCTGATGGGAAAATAGTCATGATAAGCTATTATAAATATTAAAAAGTTTGCATATGTTACTCCATGTCCATGATGTAAGAATTAATCAGCAGACTGTTATTAAAAATGATACAATCCACTCCTCAAAAATTATATAAAACATCTTGGAAATAGATGTTTAGCAAAGGCATTTCAGAAGAGGAAGGGTTAATGGTATGTTCACTTGCTCAATCCAAATAAATCATGTATTCCTGTGTAATCTGTGTAATACAAAGATGATAAATTACGATTGGAGTAAATTCATCTTACTGGTAGTTATGAATACATTAGTTAAGATCTTCATCAAATTAATGTAGAAAAACAGTAAACTAAATCTTGGCAGTGACAATTCCAAGACAGCAGAGAGAAAGCACGGACAGAGTCTGGAGTGATGTAACAGTTTGTGATGGAATTTTTTAAAAATTGAATTTTATAAACGAGAAAGTTGTTCTGTAAGCACCTGAAATAACCCTACAATGGCTGGTATCCCACCACCGGGTCACACTTTATTTAAATGTGCTTGGGACTATACACTAATCTAACTCCCTCCAAGCCAGCTCCCAGACAGTGAACAGAACCTCTGACACTCCTGTTTATATCTGGGCTCCCTGATTGGACGAGGTGAACAGCCCCAAATGGGGAATTCGTATGCTATGAGGTCCACCTGGCTGACCCCATTACAATCCTTACAGTTAAAAATCACACAACACCAGGTTATAGTCCAACAGCCCAAGTACAAGCTTCGAAATAAACCTGTTAGACTATAACCTGGTTAGATTAGATTAGATTCCCAACAGTATGGAAACAGACCATTTTACCCAACAAGTCCACACTGACGCTCCAAAGCATAACCCACCCAGAACTCATTCCCCTGCTGTAAATTTACTCCTGACTAATGCACCTAATGCTATGGGCAATTTAGCATGACCGTTTCACCTGATCTGCACATCTTCGGATTGTGGGAGGACACCCACGCAGACACGGGGAGAATGTAAAAACCTCCACACAGACAGTCGCCCGAGGCAGGAATCAAACCCGGGTCCCTGGCGCTGTGAGGCAGCAGTGCTGACCACAGAGCTACAGTGTCGCCCTATGGTGTTGTGTGATTGTTAATTTTGTCCACCCCAGTCCAACACTGGCACCTCCACATCAATCCTTACAGTAACTAAATTGAGATGGCTGGAACGTTAATGTGTTTGATTGATGGCAAAGTTCCTCACACCCTGCACAGTCTTTGATCCACACAACCCACTGGACCCTGTGCTTATGACTGACAGTCTTGGAGAAGTAACTTTGCACAAAGCCAAAAGTGGAGTTTTGAAAGTGAACAAACCTCCTTGGAAGTAAAATTAGAATTAAATACTGAGACATGATAATCAAAGAAAAGAAAAATAACACTCTGAGAAAAGTAGGTGTTGTTTATCTTTTCTGAAATTCCCTTTTCTCCAGTCACTTGGGGACACATTCCCCCCTGGGTGTGAATTTGAATGAGAAAAGTTGCTTTGAGCAAGCTGGCTTACAAAAACAGCTGAAAGCATCAAGAGACTGTTCAGTAGAAGAGTGCCATCGCCCTGAAACCTGGTCACATCCTAAAATAAATACAAGCGATTATAGAAAAAGGCAATTGTTTGTCTGTTAAGTTCTTGTTAACTTTTGTGGCAAACCTGTTGTGATCTATCTGGTGTAAACAAAGAGTGCATTCAAAGTGTGCACTTAAAATGGAGAGCATTTATTGCAAAATTATTCCATAAAATAATTTAGGTTAAATATGCCATCAACATTGTTGGTTATATTTTATTAACAGTATGTTTGTTACTTAAATGTCTTACCAATGTTTTAATAATTGTGATTATGTGCTAAATGATGAGAGCTATGATTAGTAACTAGCTGTTTGAAATCCAGCGTATGGAACACAGTACAAAAGACAATACTGTTGATGTTGGAAATCTAAAATAAACACAAGAACTGCTGAAAATACTCAGTGAGTCAGGCAGCATCTATGGAGAGATATACAACACAGTTGACTATGTTTCTCTCTCCATACTGCCTAACCCACTGAGTGCTCCCAGGATTTTCTGTTTTTACTCTAGAATGGAACACAGTGATGCTCTTTCAATAAATATGAGTAGATGGAACAAGAAAGTGACAGGGTCTCACAGTTTAATCATTTTGTAATGTAGATTTTATATTAAATCTATAAAAGGAGGAAATGTCATTCCGAAAAACAATGATGGTCTTGTGTCATATAATCAATGCCTGGGAAATTAACAACAGCTTCCTGATGCCTATCCTGGGCTCAGCCATCTCCATCAATGACCTTCCCTCTGCTACAAAGGCAGAGGTGGGGACATTTGCTGATGAACAGACAATGTTCAGCACCATCCGAAATGACTCAGATACCCAAAGCAAAGACGAAAAGTGTGTTGCTGGAAAAGCACAGCTGATCAGGCAGCATCCGAGGAGCAGGAGAGTCGATATTTCAGGCATAAATTTTTCATCAGGAATGAGGGGGGTGTCCAAAGGGCACTGAGAGCTAAATCGGGGGGTGAGGAGGATGGGGTGGAGCTGGGGGGAGAGTAGCTGGGAATGCGATAGGTAGATGAAGGTAGGGGTTGTAATGGTGAAAGTTTGGAGAGGAGGGTGGAGCGAATAGTTGGGAAGGAAGATGGACAGGTAGGACAGTTCAAGAGGGTGGTGCCAGTTGATTGGCCATGCTAAATAGCCCTGTAGTGTCCTGAGATGTGCTGGCTATGTGGATTAACCATGGGAAATGTGGGGTTATAGAGTAGGGGGGGTGGGTCTGGGTTGGATGCTGTTTGGGGGTTGGTGTGGACTCAATGGGCCGAATGTCCTGCTTCCACAATGTTGGGATTCTAAGATTTTGATATGCAGCAAGGCCTGGACAACAGTCAGTGTTGGGCTGATAGGTTCCAGACATCGAACATCACCAACAAAAAATATTCTAACCATTGTCCATTGGCACTCAATAGCATCATCAGCACTGAATCTTGGATGTTACCATTGACCAGAAACTGAAGTGGACTAACCACATATACTGTAGCTACGAGAGTATGATCAGAGGTTGGGAATTCTGTGGCAAGTAAATCCCCTAAAATCTCCCAAGTTCCTGTCATCATCTACAGGGTACATGGAATACTCATTCACTTGCCTGGATGGGCAAGAGCCAAGAAGCTCAACATCATCCTGGACAAAGCAGTTAAATTAACTAGCACCACATCCACCACCATCAGCATTCACTTCCTGTACCATCAATGCTCAGTAACAGCACTGTCTACCATACATAAGATGCATTGAGCAGCTCAAAAAGGCTCTTTGTACCACACCTTCCAAACTTGTGACCTGCTCCACCTCGAAGGATAAAGTCAGCAGATACATGGGAACACCTGCAAGACACTCTCCAAGCCACTCACCATCCTAACTTAGAAATATACTACCATTTCTTCAGTGTCACTGGGTCAATATCTTAAAACTCCCTACTAATGGCACAGGGGGTTCCAGACACCAAATGGGCTGTAATGATTCAAGAAGGTAGCTCACCACCTCCTCTTCCAGGACAATTAGGAATGGAGAACAAATATTGACCCAGCCAATAGCACATATACCCCATCAATGGACTTTTTAAAAAATGGTTTAACAAGTCCATTTAATTACAATTTCATTGTGCAGCCAGCATCTCAAATCTCCAACATCTGTGGTTCTGTGTCTCTCCTTCCACCCACTCAACATTACTTCCTCCATAATGACCACATAATGTTTGTACAAAATTCAAACTAAGGTCAAATCCTTAGCAAGGTAGGGAAAACTTTGGCAAAAGTAAACACATCATTTATTAATGACCACACATCCGACTTCCTTGCTTTTTTCAAGTTTTACTACAAAGCCGAATGCGAGTTAGAGAGAAAATCCCTAGTCTTGCCCCACCTGCTCAATGCTTCCTGGACTATGATTTACTTTTTATCTCTCACAGGAGATCATGTTGTACTGTGTAAATGGCAGATTTTATATGATGTGATCATTGAAATGGTATGGGTCAGGTTGAAATGGAGGGTCTGTTTTTGTCTGTCACTGTCTTATATTCATGCTATTAAATTTGCAAGGTAAATAGTTTACATCTAAATCACATTAAAATATAATCACAATATTTGCATATTTAAGTGTGCATAAGGTGCAATGGGGAAAGAGTGTTCTCCACACAGGAGCCTCACTTATGAGTTGAAGGGTCATTGGATGGTCCTTCAGCATTACTGCTTCCCTCGCTACCCTCTTCTCCCAATTTACTACTATTTTCCAAAGAATCAGCAGTAATGCACGGAAAACATATCTCACTTTTATTTAACAGCTGCAGCATTCGAACAATAAATAAACAGCAATTAGGACAAATTAATGCAGGGAACATATGAACACCATATTAAACAAAAACTTATAATTATTAATTTAGTCGGATCAGTTGCTAGACCTGGAAGAGGGTTGGAGTAGATTCAATAATAATTTTTGAAAGGGTTTTGGATCGCTACGTACAAAGGAAACATACATGGCTATCTGGGAGGAGCAGGAGAGTGGGCCAAATTTCAAAGAGTAATCACAGAGCTCAAAGGTTGAAAGGCTACTATTGGCCTGTATGACCCCATGAGTTTAAGCTTTACTACTCCATGTTTAATTCTGAGACCACGGTTTGACATATGGTTTTTAATAGAGTCAAGATTTTCTTCCCATATTGAAAACACTTTAAAAGATGTTTTGCTTTACACACATTACTGTAGAGCACAGCCTTCAGCGAAATATAAAACTGGTCACAGCTGAAGTATACTGCATGTTTTCAGTCTGATTCTCAAAGCTGTATTTGTATACTTCAGTATAAATACAGGCTGGCATCAAACAGAGTTAAAATTGAATTTGTGATTTTTACAATTACATCAGCAAAGGTGTGCTTCAATCTAAGTTAATTTGAGATTTTAGAAATGAATTTCTGATCATCTTGCAATATTTAATCTTACTGTTGTAATCCATCTCCTGAGATCAGTTCTTCTCCAACAGTTCCACGATCCCTACTCCATTATCTGTTATGAGTAAAACGCATGACATTTACCACTGTTGATTCAAAGGTATTAAAACCACCAACAACATGTACATTAGTGGCTCTGTTGCACTTATGGTGATTGAGAAGCAGTGCATATTCTGTTACCTTCAGATCCCCAGCTGTTTACAAGGGGAGAACACAACTTGGTCAGATTTAGGACATTTTATTTAGGAGGATACAGGCTCGTAGATAAATTATCATCTTTGGTCTTTCTGTGAGGTGATTATGTTCAAGGATTACTCAGGCCATTCACTCAACTTTCCATCTGCATTACCCATTGGCTTGTAACTTAACCAATGGGGAAGAGGGAGACCTGCTCTCTTTCCTGTGGATTCACTTACTCAGTTCATGTTTCAAGAAATGACTAACTGGAAAATCATACCCAATCACTACTTACATTGAAATCACCAAGAGAAGAATTGAATCTGTCCCCAGTTTTTTTCAAAATAAATGTGGAAATTTAGGGAAAGGTGTTTGTGTACAATGTTAAAAATCACACAACACCAGGTTATAGTCCAATAGGTTTATTTGGAAGCACTAGCTTTCGGAGCACTGCTCCTTCATTGTGTGACACAAACACCTGATGGATCAGGGGTCTGAAAACTAGTGCTTCCAAATAAGTTTGTTGGACAATCACCTGGTGTTGTGTGTTTTTTAACTTTGTCCACCCCAGTCCAACACTGGCTCCTCCCTGTCATAGATAGCAGTGAGCTCTGAAGGGGAGTGGGGCTAACTGAAGGATTATCACTTGCTGCATTTCTGCATGTGCCCAAGTGTACTGGGAAAGAGACTATTGTCCACTTCCTTGTGAAATGTGTCCTTATGGGAAGGTGATCGCCCAGTGGCATTATCATTGGACTGTTAGTCCACAGACCCAAGTAATGTTCTGGAGATGGGGGTCCGAATCCCATTCGCTGCAGATGATGGAATTTGAATGCAAGAAAAATCTGGAATCAAGAATCCAATGATGATCATGAGTCTATCGCCGATTTTTGGAAAAACCTGTCTGGTTCACTAATCCTCTTTAGGGAAGGAAACTGTCATCTTTACCTCATCTGGCCTACATGTGACTCCAGACCCACAGCAATATGATTGACTCTTAACTGCTCCCTGGGCAATTAGGCCAATAAATGCTGGCTAGGTCAGTGATACCCTCATCTCGTGAATTAATAAAAATAATTAAAAAGAAGCTGCTCTTCAGAGAGATGGCAATGGTTTTGGTTATGGTTCATCCTGATTAGCTCCGTGATGCATGACCCTGTGTTCTAGGTCTTGATTGCAGGAACACACACCAAGACAAATTGACCATATCCAGAGGTCTATCATTTCAATCAAAGATGTTCACTGGTCTGCCCAAAACCTGTTGGTCTTTCACAGCAAGAGTTGTCAACACCTGTGTGTGGCTGATTTGTACATCCTAAGGTCCAGGACTATGAGCTGAGGGACACACTAAGGTATGAGATGACTGCCACCGAGCCCCAACAGGTTAAATCCACTAGCTTACATCAAGGGGGTGTAACTGCGTAAAATTCCACAGGCTAAAGACACCAGAGAATGCCTCGCATGAAATGTAAAGGCACATTGTAAAGAGACTTGTAATGAATTGCTCTTGGAATGAAGGAGTTGACATATTGAGAAAAGCTGAACAGATTAGGCTTTATCCATCTGAGTTTAGAAGATTTAGATGATCTCATTGAAACATGCAAAATTCAGAGGGGGCTTGACAGGACAGATTTTGAGAAGTTTCCACTCGTAGGGGTATCTCGAATGAAGAGACATAGTAACAGAAAAGGGGACATTCATTTAAAACAGAGAGCAAAGGGATCTCTTCTCCCAGAGGATATGAATGTCTGGAATGTTCTATCCCAGAGAAGTGTGGAGGCTAGATCACTGGAATTATTAAAAGAGGAGATAGATACATTTTCGAATTATCAGAGTTGATAGCAATGAGGAGCTAGCACAGTAGAGGAGGTGAGGTCAGGAACAAATGAGCCATGATCTTACTGAATGATGGATAGGCTTGATGGGTTGAATGGCCTACACCTGCTCCTATATCTTCTAGTGAAGTGCAATGAGGCATCTCATGTTATATAATGTCAAATTTGAACTTCCATTTCAAAAGCTGGAGATCTGAAATAAAAACAGAAAGTGATGGAGAAACTCAGCAGGTCTGACAGCATCTGTAGAGAGAGAAACAGTGTTTACATTTGGAGTTCAATATGACTTAACTAGACTCATAGAGTCATAGAGATGTACAGCACAGAAACAGACCCGTCGATCCAACTTGTCCATGTGAACCAGATATCCTAACCTAATCTACTCTAGTCCCATTTGCCAGCACTTGGTCCATATCCCCCTAAACCTTTCCTATTCATGTACCCAACCAAATGCCTTTTAAATGTTATAAATGTACCAGCCTCCATCAATTCCCCGGTAGCTCACTCCATACACACACCACCTTCAGAGTGAAAAAGTTGTCCCTTTTATATCTTTCCCTCTCACCTTAAACCTGTGCCCTCTAATTTTGTAATCCCCATATCTTGGGGAAAAGACTCGAAACATTAACTCTGTTTCTCTCTCTTTGCAGATGCTGCCAGACCTGTTGAACTCTCCAGCACTTTATGTTATCTGTTACTTAATGATCTTTTACAAGTTTCACAAACAAGGATCTTTTGTGGGTCAGGGAAAATTAAGTTAGGTTTAGACATTGTGGTGTTAGAAGTTGATAGAATTCTCCCTATTACAGCTGCTCCCTGAAACATTCCAGCCAGTGGAATAAAGGGATTGCACATTTTGCTCTTTAATTCTGGAGAGTTGACCATAGATTGCATCCTTTTCAACGACTTGTTAGAACAAAACAGTTCTTGTTTTCCCATTTATGTTTCAAAAGCTGAATGCTACCAACTGCAGGTGTAGGTGGTGTCAAAACAGCAGCTCCTTGTAGAAGGGAGCATTTAACTGCGTAGATAAACTCCACAAATACAGGAGAGAGGCAGGAGGCAAATAGATGCTGGGGTTGGAACGAGACTGGGAGGCAGTAGCTGAGGGGCATAACCCAGTTCACCACTTGGGAAGAAGTCAATGTCCCAAAGGGTCCGTCTCCTCTTCACTTATGGAAGCCTGAAATCCTGTCACAGTTGGAAGAGGAGTGAATCTTCAGAGTGCAGGTTTAAGGATCCTTAATTCACCCTTCGCACATGTTAGTGACTCCTCTTCATGCACGGTGGGTCAATGCATAATCGAAATCGACCACACCTGTCTCAAGTAACACAATTTGCCCCCTCCCTAGATCTACTCATAACGTTAACATTATAGACAGCACACTGACAGCACCTTTCTTGGATGCACAGTGAAGATTCAGCACAGAGTCAGCTGTAGGATGGACCAGACTTGGGAAGAGATACATTTCCCGTTTTTTCCTGCTGGGAATAATTCATTCTGGTTTCCAAAGTGTTAACTTCCAAAACACTGTGTTGCCTAGCAATTAACTTTCTGTTAAATATTTTATCTTTTTCTTCGTTGAGCTATTCTGCTGGCTCCATATCAGATTCTAATTGAATTCCTCAGTAAGATGGAGGCAATCTCATTGTAACAAGGGGCAGTGAGCACACTTTGTAATGAAGCTGGTTCCAGTCCATTGAGAGTCCAGAACAATGCAAAGTTACAACAGTCTCTGTTGCGCAGGTGCCTCCTGATGTTTGAGTTCAATCTGGGGCTTCTGCAATCTGATGTGCTGAAAGTGAATGAGTTGAAACCATCTTTTAAACCACCTCTAACCTCTTGTCCACCTCTCTCCAGTCTCCACAAACCTCTTCATGTTCCAACTAGCGTCCCATTCCTCAAAGACTCTCACCATCTAAATACAATTATGTTAAACTAAGTTTTTGGATTTGTTATGACACACCTTGGGCACAGAATGGGACTTGAACCTGGACCTCCTGCTTTACAAGGAGAAAGTGAGGACTGCAGACGCTGGAGATCAGAGTCGGGAGTGTGGTGCTGGAAAAGCACAGCAGGTCAGGCAGCATCCGAGGAGCAGGTGAATCGACGTTTCGGGCATAAGTCCTTCATCAGGAATGCCTGAAACGTTGATTCTCCTACTCCTCGGATACTGCCTGACCTGCTGTGCTTTTCCAGCACCGCACTCTTGACCCTTCTGCTCTAGAGGCAGGGACACTACCACAATTCCACAAGAGAACTTATCTAGCAAACTAATCTAAATACATGGAAAGTTGCTGTTGTCCCACTCTATCATTAGAGACAGGGATGACCTGTGGCAACTTAACTTGAGGTCACCATGCCTCAGGTAAACGGGGAGATCGAGGAGGGAGGACATTCTTGGTAACCTCAGCCAGTGTGGGAACAGAACCGAAGTAGCACCTTCAGTGAAACAAAGCATCTCAAGATACCTCCATAGAGTGTTAGAAAACGGGCCATGTTACCGAGCCACACCAGCAGATATTAGGTCAGGGAACCAAAAACTTCAAAGAGGAAGGCTTCTTATGCAGACAAGTGAAACAAAGAGGTAGAGAAGCCCAGGGAAGGCATGTCACAGCTCCAGCCCCACATGGCCACATACACTGGAGTGGTTTTAACTTGAAATGCACAACATTCTAGACTAGAGAAGTGCAGAAATCTCAGAGGGTTGTGGGACTGGAGGAAATCATAGAGATAGTGAGAGGTGAGGTCACGCAGGGATTTGAAAACAGACGAGAATATTAAAATCAAGATATTGCTTAGCTGGAAACAGGGGTGTTTTAGATTAGATTAGATTACTTACAGTGTGGAAACAGGCCCTTCGGCCCAACAAGTCCACACTGCCCCGCCGAAGCACAACCCACCCATACCCCTACATCTACCCCTTACCTAACACTACGGGCAATTTAGCATGGCCAATTCACCTGACCTGCACATCTTTGGACTGTGGGAGGAAACTGGAGCACCCGGAGGAAACCCACGCAGACACGGGGAGAATGTGCAAACTCCACACAGACAGTCGCCTGAGGTGGGAATTGAACCCAGGTCTCTGGCGCTGTGAGGCAGCAGTGCTAACCACTGTGCCACCGTGCCACCCACGGTGGGGGAAAGGAGCTTGCTGCAAGACAAGGTATAAACAACACAGTTTTGGATGACCTCAAGTTAAGAATGAGTGGAATGAGAAAGACAACAGAGATAACTGTAACAAAAGTATCAGTCCTACAAACTGTTCGTCACCGGTCACACAGCAAGATCTGAAAGATTACGCTGGGGGTTGGTTTTCAGGCAAAAACCTAATAGGTTTCCACACCCAAACAATGTACAGCAAATGGGCAAAGTTCCCTTTGACTGCTACGTAATGTATGAAGGAGAACTTCCTGAACAGAACAGATACTGTTTTTCAAACCATAGACATAAGTGTAGAATTAGACCATTCAGCCCATCAAGTCTACTCTGCCATTCAATGATCTGATCATCCTCCTCTCTATTTTCCTGCCTTTTCCCCATAATCCATGAATCCTTTATTGATTCAAAATCTGTCTATCTTAGCCATGAATGTACTTTATGACCCAGCATGAACAGCCCTCTGCAATAACACATTCCACAGATTCAGTGCCCTCCATGGGCGGCACGGTGGCACAATGGTTAGCACTGCTGCCTCACAGCACCAGAGACCCGGGTTCAATTCCCGCCTCAGTCGATTGACTGTGTGGAGTTTGCACGTTCTCCCCGTGTCTGCGTGGGTTTCCTCCCACAGTCCCAAGATGTGCAGGTGAATTGGCCATGTTACATGGCCCGTAGTGTTAGGCAAGGGGTAAATATAGGGGTATGGGTGGGTTGTGGGTCAGTGTGGACTTGTTGGGCCAAAGGGCCTGTTTCCATACTGTAAGTAATCTAATCTAAACAGGGGGGAGTTCCCGGTCTTGAATGGGTGATCACTTATTCTGAGCTTATGCACTCTGTTTTGAAACTCTCCCAGGAGGGGAATGACCATATCTACATTGTCAAGCCCCCTAAGAAACTTTCAACGTTGTTCCTGTTTCGATGCAGCCTTCTTACTTCGGATCATCTTTGGATCATAAAGGGTTCCCTGACAGAAGGAGGCCACTGGAGATATGAGGGGGAACAGCAAGCTAAGGGTAGGGGCCTGGTGAGGTACTGACCAGCCTCTGTAGAAGCTCCTGTGTATTGTTTACAGCAGCCTGACCTCTAGCTGAGGGTGCAGGGGGTCCCGATCCAAAAGGGGGAGGGGACCCTGTACAAGTGGTAACTCAGTTTCCCCAGTGAGTGAGTGGAATCTCTCTGTCCAGTAATTTACTGAGGTGGAAAGGCAGTGTTTGATAAATAGAATTTGGATGTTTGCATATCCATAGTTTACTTATCAGCTATCAGCTGGCTGGGGAGCAGATTCACTCTTAACCTGAGACTCCATTATGAAGAGCAGCTTTTGAAACCTCTCTTCCTTTGGGGACAGCAATTGACGGTGAAGATTGAAAAACCCAACTTGGGACTCCCACAGGTCTGATGCACAAGGGATCAAGTTGTACTGTATGCAAACGCACATTCCAGACCCCCACATAAAGGTTAAACCCATGATGGTGCTCATTTATCAGCTGCAGAAATGAACAGAACTTTGCTCGATAAATCCAAAGTACACCAACCAGTTAAAAGACAAAAAAAATCACAAGCTCCCAGAATTCAACCAGGTGAAAAAGAGCTAAATCAGATCGCCCCACTGGGGAGAGGGGGCATTTAGTGGAATCGCCCTGAGCCAATTCCAAATCATGGGGTGAGGGATTGTTTGGAGTAGAAATGGATCAATCTGGACTGAGAATTTAAAAACTTAAGAACATTGTTGCTTTCACAAGGGACCTGCCTCCTCTCCACTTCCCATGAAGAAACTGACCTTTCAAATTATGAACACCTTTCCGAGAGTTTTAACACTGCTACATGTTCGTCAGGCACAGGATTCCTGGCCTCTCGGGCTGCACATCAACTGACATGATGGGATAAGGTCCATGATCACTATATTCCTGGAGAGAGAAGAGAGAGGGGGTGTTGGGCTGGGGGGGGGGGGGGGGGGGGGGAGGGGGAGGTGGGGAGGAGAGACAGAGAGAGAGAGAGAGAGAGAGTGTGTGTATGTGTATGTGTGTGTGAGTGTGAGTGTGTGAGTGTGAGTGTGAGTGTGTGTGTGTGTGTGTGTGTGTGTGTGTGTGTGTGTGTGTGTGTGTGTGTGAGAGAGTCTGTTTGGTGGCAGTGAATCCACTCAAATCATTTCAGATGTTTCTGGTCACAACCACAGCACAGACTGTGTACAGCTGATCCTCTCTACATGCACCACAGTGCAGGAAATGAATTCCATTCTGTGAGCGAGTTACTGCTGGAATTACACCAATGGGCAAAGTGGAGGGTAACCAGCTTCACCCAGCTGACTCCTGTGAAGATGTGGAGAGATTGAAATCTCCAAGTGACAATAGGATTGAGGTGCTGAACCTCTTCAGTCAGATGGCCCTGCTTTCACAGCTCCAGCTCCCTCACCAATGGACCACAGTTTGGACACCTATAGTCTCACTCATAGAGAGATTGGACCTCATTTCCACCTCAGTAAATGACTGGACAGAGAGATTCCACTCACCTAGTTATCACCTGCACAGGGTCCCCTCCCCCACGTGGGATCAGGACCCCCTCTACCCTCAGTTAAAGGTCAGGGTGCTGTAAGCAATACACAGAAGCTTCTACAAAGGCTGGTCAATACCTCACTTGCCCCCTGCCCTTCGTGTGCTGTTCCCCATTGTATCTCCAGTTGAGAACCTGATGAAGACGCTAGGGCTCACATGGATGTACATCTTTTGACAAAGCTGTTTTCAAAGAGGAGCTGAGAATAACATGAAGCCATGCTCTGACTCAGTAATTATTGAATCCCTGCAGATCAACACATCTCCTGTGGATGCCCTTCCATGTCCTTGTGTATTTATTGCCCGTTCCTTGCTCAGAAACAGTATGACCTTTGCGGTTTCCTGCTCAGTTCTGAACTGCCTGGTCAAAACCAAGGAAGGGGGAGTTTGGCTGGATCTCATACGTTGGGGGAAAGATGGGACTGGGAGCTCAGTACCAAACCAGGCCGGTCTGGCTTTGTGCATGGCTCATGTCTACAACGTGTTGAGTGTGAATTGGTGTGGATTGCCTTGAGTAAGCACTGATGTGTTAATGTTCGTCAGGACAGAAAGGAAGGCAGAGCCTTGAGTAGGATGGGGTGGGGTGCTGGGGGGGGGGGGGGGGGGGGTGGAAGCAGTGAATCTTGGGAAGGATAGCCCTGAAGTTGTACTAGGAATTCCAGAAGTGGCTGTAGTGTAAATGGAAACAAGAAAGCAGTTGCTGAGTACTGTACCTTCCATGGTCCACACCTTCCTGCACTGAACTGGTGCAGCTTAATAAGCAGGTCCAGATATTAAAAACACACACAAAATATTGCTCCTACTTCAGCTGCATTTAATATTCTAATGTTCTGAAAAAGACTTGCACGATAAACACAAGATATACAAACAACACTTCATTATTAAATGTTTACCCTGAAACCCCTCAGTACTAAGCTTTGCTCCAATGTATCTTCAGAACGTACAAGGCAGTGAAGACAGTCATTTTTATGCACTGGAGATGAAACATTCAAATTAAAAAATGTAAATAATCCCAACTTTATTTTATTCATTTCTAATTAACATACAGCCAAGTTCAATGGACCTCCGTATTATTCATTAAAAGAAACGCATGTCCTCTAAAGCCACTCTCTTCGGAAAGATGGCGGAGAGAATATAAACAAGCAGCTGTTTGCTATTCTACACATTACAGAGGTTTCTGTGGAGCAGATATTAGCCCACACTCTCTCTGAAAGGTGTACAAAAATCTGCCATTCTCCTCAACGGGTTAAGTCCGACAACTTGACTTGAAGGACAAATAGTGTCCTGTGATATTTAAAAGAAGCTAAAAGCAATTTGAGCTCTGACAAGCTAAAGGACATCTAGCGAGAAAACAAAAAAAATCGTTTTCCTGCCTATTACAGTTTTCTTATTTATTTGCTGGTTCCATCCAGCATAGCAAAGCCTACAGAGCAACAGAGCATTTATTAATTCATGAAGCACTAATTAGTTCTTTGTTTAATTTTGTGTAAAAACAGACTGACCAGAATGATAACGACGTGCATTGTACCTTCCCAGTCCCAAACCATTGCTGCTTTCGAACAACCTGGGACTCTGCTTGTGACTAATGCGATGAACTGAATTCCCCTCTCAGTTCCACTTCATTAAGTCAAAAGTGACATGAAGTCTGGTAAGAACTCCGAGACCTAATCGTATCAAAGAATGTCAAGTAACTTCCTGCGGGGGGAAATCAGCTGAAGTTTAATGTCAAACCAGTGCAAAAAGTGCGCAGCAAATTCGTTCCCGAGATCTGGAACGTGCAGTAATTCCCTGGCACGCGGGAACGCGAATTTGGTGGTCATCTTTTGCTTTTTTTCGTGAATAAAACTCTTCAATTCTCCGCCAGTACAGGGCCGTTACGTTTCTGGTCAGCACTCCGATCAAATTTCGGAATGAGAGCGGACACAGGGGACTGACAGGTGCTTCAGGTACCACACAGTTTTGCACAGGGAGCACCTCAGGACACAGGATTTCCTTGCATTCCCCACTCTGTGCTGTGGCAATGACGGAAGGGGCTTTTTTGGGTGGGAGGGGGTATATTATTGCCCTGAATTAGATGAAAGTGGTTTCAAAAATAAGCCACATCCTTCAAAAATCTTTTCTCTCAAGGATGCCAGGATGGAGCCGAACCTGGAGAGGGAAATTGCTGCTCCCATTCCAGGTGAAAGACAACGTGCTGAATTCTTCCATGCTTCCTTCACCCAGCATGCACGGTCCGAAAGCTGTAAGTTCAAAACTACTTGCACCCTCCCTTTACCAAAAGACCCAACTGGGCAACAGTCCCGAGCTCACCTACTCCTCTCAGTGAAAATGTCTCCAAAAATCTCTCCCCAAGGGGGACAAAAAGGCTTGGTACCCAAATGTGAAACAAAAAAAAGAATATTAGCCGTAAAAAGAAAGACATCCAGCCCTCTTTCCTTATCCACACAGCAACAAATTGTCAAGCTGGATCATTAAGAACTGATAATTAAACATTAGAAACAATGGGCATATTACCAGAAGCAATGATTGAGTAAGTTTCCCTCTGTTCTGCTCTGTCAAGTGATATGTGTTCCTCTCGGTGGAAACTTTTCAAATGTGAAGTAGGATGAAAAATTGAACATTTATTAAATACCGCCGATTATGCATATTTTGACAGAACACTAGCCAGCCCTTTTCCAATCTAAATCAGTGCCCATTCTCACTCACACCGAGAGATGACATCAGTGGATCAGGACAGCTGCCTCTGGAAATTGTCTCCCCCCCTCCTGCCCCCCCCCCCCCCCCCAACTATTTTTTTGTCCTCTTTTGAAACTGCAGCCCATGCTGGAGTTTGAGAATGGCCGCTGATGTGTAACAAGTGACAGCACCATGGAAACCAGCGTTTTCCCGAAAAAATATTCTTTTTTTCCTTTTGAGGACCTGTCACAGCGCCATAGCACGCCCCGCCATCCAACCATGACAAAACCCATTTTCTGGCTCGCGTTTGATTGATTAAAAAACTTATAAGTAAAACCATGTTAAAAGACAAGAAAGTGACATTGAGAAAGAAAAGCCGGGGCAACCCTTAACCAGACAGTTTCCTTGGAAATGCCAGGGGATAGGATCGGTGAAAAGCAACAGAATAATCCTCTGCTGAGGGAAAAGGTCAACCCAGCCATGAAACTTCACAACAATAGTGATGAAGATGATGATAAAGTGGAGAGAGATAGGGAGGAAGTCAGTCGTCCCGTAAACTTCAAAGTTTATTGTGTTTCACGCAGAACCGAGACTCTACTTCATTCACAAATCAATGTAGAAACGGAACGATATTTTTTAAAAATGTGAGCTCTGAATTAATCTCACTGCTCTTGCATGCCTTATCACATTTCATATTTGGGAAACTCTCTATTTTTTTTCTCTGGTTCTATATCACATTGTTTCTTAAAGCAAACTTGTCAAAAGCATTAGCCTCCAGGAAGAGCTCTCAATTGCCCACAGAAGCATAACCAAACCTCCTGCACAATGAAAAAGCTGAAAGAACTGCAGATGCTGGAAATCGGAAACAAACCCGTCCTCCGTTCTGAGGAAGGGTGACTGGACCCGAAATGTTAGCTCTGATTTCTCTCTTCACAAATGCTGCCAGACCTGCCGAGCTTTTCCAGCAACTTCTGTTTTTGCCTCCAAAATGCTTTGGGATGGCCGGAGGTGATGCAAGGCGCTACCTCAATACAAGTTATCATTTTCCTTTATTCACTCCATGCATCAACAGCAATTTTGTAACATTACGGCAAGCTCTTAATTGTTCTAAGGAAGGGTCGTCGGACCCGGAAAGTTCACTCTGATTTCTCTCCTCACAGATCCTGTCACACCTGCTGAGCTTTTCCAACAATTTCAGTTTTTGCTTTTTAATTGTAAGCAAACTCTCCGCTACATTGACACATGGGACCTGGCGTAGCCACAAATACCAGAATAAAATCAATGCGGCTCTAAGTCCTTCTGTTGCCTGCTCTGGGTGTGTATACTGGGATTGTATTCCACAAAAGCTTTGCACACTTATATCAGATGTACATATGCAACTTGTACTCATAGTCACAAAACAGAAAATACCAGAACTCCTCATCGCTGTCGTTCATGTCTAACTGCAATTGAGACCAGCTTGGAATACGAGAAGGATACTGAGGACGGGTCACTCGACGTTATCTCTGATTTCTCTCCACAGATGCTGCCAGACCTGCTGAGTTTTTCCCAGCAATTCCTGTTTTTGTTTCTGATTTACACCATCCACGGGTTTTTACTAGAATGTGAGAATGTTGATCACTGCTCTGTGATGTACAGTTTAACCTTGATATGGTTTCCTGTCTCTGGAAACTGAAAACTCGTCACAAATATGTGGTACGTTAACTACAGGTAACATTAAAACCAGAGTGTGGAGATGCAGGTGTTGGACTGGGATGGACAAGGTCAGAAGTCAGATGACACCAAGTCATAGTCCAACAGGTTTATTTGCAATCACAAGCGTTCAGGGCAGTTGTGATTTCAAATAAGCCTGTTGCACTATAACCTGGTGAAAACACCAAAATGCTGGAAATCACAGCGGGTCAGGCAGGATCCATGGGGAGATAGCGAGCTAACGTTTCCATTCGAGATGACTCTTTATCAGAGCTCTAACCTGTGAAATGTGAGTTCTGACTCATTAGACAGATACAGATTAGGGACCCTGAGCTGAAGGGGGATGTACCAACTGGTTGGCTGGGGTGGTGGACGACGGGCTGGAGGCAGTTGTGGGCTCACAGCTACTCTCAGAGATAGGGAGAGGAAATACTATGAGGGGTTTAAATATGAGGTGGGCCCTGTTCAATCAGAGGCGTAGGAGGACGGAGGGTCAATGTTGGTTAGCCAGGACAGGGGGTGGGAGGGTGAGGGAATGCAGGTGGAGGAGAGGGGTTTGACTAGCTAGTGGAATTCTCAAAGAGTTGAAGCTCTGAGGATGGAGCACTGAAGTCTGGCCAGGGAATGGATCAGCATCTCAGCAACAGGGAGGGGAAGGCACAAGGATGACTGGGCAGTGAGGCAGGACCCACAATGGAACGGCTGTGCTACAGGAGCTCGACTCAGGCTCGGTGGGACACTGAGAAACACTCTGCGTCAATCTCCAACTCATTCTACAAGTTCTGGAGAACGGAAACGCCGTACAAATAACTTAGGGTAATACAAGTTATACCGAAATCTTAGCTCAAACTGAAGGCCAAGAATTTTGTTTTAAAGCCATAATGCAGTCTGAGGGCGGGGCCAGTCTGGTCATAACCTGAATAGCCACAGAAAAGCCGCCCAATTCAGTGAAACTTGATAAATGAAGAGCACAGCACATTATATACATGTCCATCAGCGGCCTGACAGCGAAAGTCCCTTTGATTGTCTGTGAATCTCAGTGCTGGTTATTTGATTAGGAATCTGCATTGGGAGGTCCATTGACCACTAGACTATTCGTGACAGTTCAATGCGTTTTGGATTGGGGAATGAAGCTTAGTGAGTCGATCCGTATTTGGTTCCATGGCGCTGTAGGAGTCGACCAGCGGATTGCAATATGCAGTTCAGCAGAACTACTGCTCTTCTCTATAGCAAGGGTAATCCTAAAAACCGAGCAGCGTTGGCACACAGGTAATTAAACAATGCTCAGTGTCGCCTGGAGACCTGTGCAGTCTGAAAACACGACAAAACAGGGTCATCAGTTAGCGGCCGAGAGAAGGACTATAACATTATTTTAGGGTGTGTGTGAATGGTAGCCGCCTTGACTTTAGCGTGCTTTAATGAAGAACTTGTGGATTGTGGTTGTGCAAGGAACCACTGCCGGAGCATTACCGACTCAGACTTAGGGCACTGTTTGTAGACCACACCAGTAACTCAGTGCCGATCCATTAATATCCAACTGCATTTTGAAATCTTAGAAATTAAAATAAAGTTATAATGCTAAGTAAGTCAGACACTACCCTTTATAAAAAATGAATACATATATACCAGATTGTAAATGTTATTGGGAAAAATGCAAACCAATGGCACAGACCTTCAAAAATGTCAGTACCTAAATGACAAAAATCTGCTTCTTGACAGCGACTCATTTATATTTTAGCTCTGTTCCATTATCCTAACGAATTCATCATCAGCAGATGCAATATTAACAGCAGAAAATCAACTCATTAGACCCAGTGGGATTTAATCAACATTGCAATCATGTATGCGGTTCCTGGAGAGTTTGATTTTTTTTCTTGCTTTTTTTTTCAGTCCTTTTCACATAATTGCTCCATCTTAGATCTTAATAAATTATTCCAGCTTTAGATTGCCGACTTTCTCCACAAAGCACTATCTTTCGCTAAAATATTTACAATAAACATCATTATGTCACGGGCACATATTTTGAAAATGGCCTTTGGCTGCCCTGGAAGTGATAATTGGGTGAGAATTAACCGTCGGTGTACCAGCCAGCGATAACGCAACATGACAACGTTCACAACTCTGTACAGAGGATTGCTTCTGATGCCGAGAGTGAAACATGCCCCCACCGCTCCCCCCACCCCCCCAAAAAAAGGCGCACAAGCAATCGCTTGGAGTACATTCTTGACCTAATATTTCCCATCCACATTTCTGACAGCTAATGAGGGATCTTACATGTACACTGGCAAGTTCAGACTTTTGAATGGAAATCTCATTGGTTTCAAACTTCAGCGTCAGATGCTGGAATTGTATTGTTCACTGTTTCTGCCTGAACTGCTACACTGCATGATGCAGTCACTTGACTGAACAATGCAGGGAGAAGGATGAACATTGAACGAATAACACCATCTATGTGGCAATGTCTGCTGAAAACAGGGGTGAGGGGGCAACATATGTTTTGAATAAATAAAATAAAACTAACTGTGTCAAGGCCACTTGCTTCTCCGAATTCAAAAATCTACCTTCATTAGTTGCGTTACAACTTTATTTATATGTTGGCCATCAATATTAGCTTTGTTCAACTCCACCAGCATCCCGTTGCTGAAACTGTGTTTACGTATTATACATGTGTGTTGGAAACTGTTTAGGGAGAGAGGTGGGATGTTATCAGAGATTTTAATTCGGTGTGGAGAGTGAATGGATGACCTTGAGAGTTTGTAATGGCAAACGTTTTCTTTTTTATTGGAGATTGGGTTTGTGCTTTAGCTGGGGCCTGTGGTCAGCTACATGGCCATGAGCCATCTGCCAAAAAAACCCCATTAACAAACTCCTTGGAAATGTTATTAGAGTAACTTCTGGACCCCCGCCTTGTCTGAATAACTCTGCTACCTGTTTACAGCAAATTTCCTCTTAGGAATACAGTATTCCCTAATTCTGTAAACTCAGTGTCATTGTCAGCTCCATTCTTTGTGTGGAGCTACACCCTCATTGTCTTTATCAAGTGAATTGAGCACGAGTCAGACTTTAGCTCAGCATTGCAGCCACACTGAGATTCAGTCTGAGCTCTGAGAGATGGCACATCACTTCATCTTGGCGTCACAGTGTGTTTGATAGCAACCAGGACCAAATCCTTACATGGCTACAATGTCAGGGGAGAGAGTGGTATAGCAGCAAACTCACTGGGCCTGGAGGCCTAAGGTAACAACCATGGCAGCTGCTGCATTTTGAATTTAATTTATCAATCTGAAATTGAAAGTGAGCCTCAGTCATGGTGACCATTGTCAATTGTTGTAAAACCCATCCAGTTCACTGACACCCCTTTAGAGCAGGAAATCTGCCACCTTTACCCAGTCTGGACTCCAAACCTGCAGCAATGTGGTTAACTGCCTTCTGAAATGACCAAACAAGTCACTCAGTTCAAGGGTAACCAATGCTGACCTTGTGACATCCATGTCCCACAAATGATTAAATCCTACAGTTTGAAATCACAGTCACATCAGCAGTAAATTGAAACACATATAGGATTTCTCAATTGTCCCAATCAAAATTATTAAACTCCTGAGATCAAACTGGACAAATTCAGTGTAGCTGAGAATACTCACTATGGTTGATTAATGTCATCACAAAAGTACAAATTTTATAATTTGGTGTTGACTAAATTTCACAGAAACTAGCAGGTTTTTTTTTTGTTTTATATGCTTCAAATCAGAATTGTGTGGTTCCATATCCTGTTCGTGTGTCAACAGGTGGATTCACATCCTGTTCTGGAGTCACATGTGTAATCTCCAAGCTGGCATTAAACCTCAATGTACCAGTCCCATTTTTACTTTTGTCTTATTCTTTTTTCTTTCAGGGAGGGTGTTGGAAGAGCCAAGTGCTCCACATGGAGTTTAGGAGAGGAGATACCACTTCACTCCACTGTTCATGGGCCATCTACTGACCAATGACTTGTGGAGAACTCTGCCATTGGTCACAGATTGAAATTTTCCCTCTGGTGATGTTTTGCCTTTTAATTCATCATGAATATTCATTAGGTATACACTGCCATGTTAAAGCACCAGCCAGTGCTCCTCAGAATAAAATAGCAGATGCCACATTGGTGTAAATATGGAAGTTTGTTCTCTGTGTAGAAATATGAATTTGTGGTGAAGATGCAGAGTTCTGATGAACAGCCACCATAACTAAAACATTAACACTGCTTTCTTCCCACAGGTGCTGACAGACCTGCTGAGTTTTTCTGCTTTTGTTATCAACTTGCAGAGTCTGGTTCACAAAAAAAATGTACACTCGAGCCTCTCAAAGGCTTTGGAAAATTTCTGAACATTGTTAATCTCCATTTATAATTTACACTGTGTAGGTCATTGATAATGCGAAATGTATCTCAAAGTGAGTGTTGCAATCAAGACTCTTAAATATGGCAACACTTACATTAGAGGCCACTTCCCATTGCAGCATTGTGCAGTTGGCATTGTCCTGTGGTGAAAAGTGTTCTGCTTTGCTGCAAGCTGCCAGACATGCTCCACACTGACAGGATTAAACTCTGAATGTGTTCTACAACAGTTTGATGTGTTCAGAAATTGGGCATAGCCCTTTAATCACTCATTCTAACAATGCTTTTCTCTTTCTTTAGGTCAGCTCTGACCTTGTCAGTATGAGTTAAACTTCCTGCTGCTTCGTCCACATAAAGCTTTTGACAGCTTTACAGGCTCTCACCCCAAACTCTCTGTAATCCTGTGTCTACAGCGTTAATGCTAAATCCTCCCTTAGTAAACCAGTTTTGGGCTTTTTTCTTCCCTTCTGTTTATTGGATTATCAGGTTGTCGGACCTGTTTTAGCTCCTGAAATACACATTAATCCTAACCCAACTTTATAGGAAAGATGTGGATGCTTTAGAGAGGGTTCAGAGGAGGTTAACCAGGATGCTGCCTGGACTGGAGGGCTTATCTTATGAAGAGAGGTTGACTGAGCTTGGATTTTTTTCAATGGAGAAAAGGAGGAGGAGAGGGAACCTAACTGAGGTATACAACATAACGAGAGGCATAGATAGGGTCGATAGCCAGAGACTATTTCCCAGGGCAGAAATGACTAAAACGAGGGGTCATAGTCTTAAACTGGTTGGAGGAAAGTATAGAGGGGATGTCAGAGGTGGGTTCTTTACACAGAGAGTTGAGAGAGCATGGAATGCGTTGCCAGAAGCAGTTGTGGAAGCGAGGTCATTGGGGACATTTAAGAGACTACTGGACATGCATATGGTCACAGAAATTTGAGGGTGCATACATGAGGATCAGTGGTCGGCACAACATCGTGGGCTGAAGGGCCTGTTCTGTGCTGTACTGTTCTATGTGCTAACTGGCAACACAATGCTCGCAAAACCAGTAACCACCCAGCTCCCTGTGTACACAGCGATGAATCTGGAACATCCTTAAACACAACACTCTTTAAGGACCCAGACTCCAGAAGAACAGAACTGAAAACATATCCAGCATATTAAGAGATAATTGGTTTAAATATTTCACTGTACCTACTGTGCTTGAGTACACGTGACAATAAAACTTAATTCTAGTTTTAAAATACACAGATATACGTTTTAAGGATGAGCTTGAAAGAGCAGTTTACAGACAGCACATCTTGGTGATGGTGATAGCAGGTGGGTACAAACAAAGCATTAACTCAGTGGAGTTAAGTGACCAATATCACCCCAGTCAATCACACCCTGTGCTGCTCTTGTGGCCTTTTTAACATGTGTATTCTTAATCTGAATGGCACCACTTGCCCATTGCCTCTCTACCATCAGTCAGCTCTCACCTGCTTCCATTCTCCTCCATCTGACCATGCCAGAGAACCAGCTGCAATGACTTCTCTGGTCTTCCCCAAGGATCAGTCCTTGGTCTTGCCCAAGGATCAATCCTGCCCCTCAGCCGTTGGCCGAAAACACAACATGAGACAGCAGCAACGCCTCGTTCTACCTCACACCCAAATCTCTCAACCCCTCTACTGTCTCTCAGTGATCAGATTGCTTGTCTAAAATCCAACATGAATCAGCTGAAATTTCCTCTAATTCAACAATGGAAGCCCAAAGTCATGGTCCCTGCCACAAACTCTAAGTCCTAGTTACTACTGCATTCCCCTCCTTGGCAATGGCCTATGGCTGGAGTAGACAATTCAATAATTTGATATGACATTTGCACCCAAAAGGAGCCTCCTACCACTTCTCTGTGCAATTGCAAAGACTGTCCATTTCAACCTCTGTAACGTCTCAAAATGCACAAAACAGCAGTGACCCTTGTATATTTCCTTCCACAAAAGCCTTTGACAGTGTCAACCAGAAAGCAGTACAGAGCGTCCTCCTCCATTTCAGCTGCTCCAAACATTTGTCTCCACTTCCCGCTTGTGCCATGATGATATGCACAACAAGATCCGAAGCAACAGATCCACCGAAGATCTCGATTCACTCTCGGACTGGGGTCAGGCTATGCCCTGAACCTGGTTTCGATCTTCCGTGTTGCAATGCTCCAACTCACCTTCAGCAAGTTCTCTTTGGAGTGGATCTCATCCAGAAAACAAATGGAAACCTGTTTAGCCCCCTCTGCCTGTACAACAGCTCCAGGGTCATATCATCTGTGCCCACTCAGTCATCAAGCCTCATGCCACTATCATCAACTCCACTGAGGCATATCAGAGCACGGAGCTTTCACTAAACATCCATAAAACATTCCTCTCCTAACCCCTGCACCACCATTTGCACCTCCTCCGCCCACCTCACCCTATCCTGGTTATCAAAATCCATCATGAGACCTTAGATGCCGAATGGACTTTCGATTCCTTGGGAGTTAGTGTTAACAAGGGCAGACATTGATGATGAGGTTTGAAACCACGTTCAGCGCGCCAGCAGAACCTGAATGGACAGAGTGTTTGAAGACCCAGATCCTCAAATCCAGAATCAATGGTTGACAGAGCAGTAACAATACCTACTCCCCTCCATGGCTCAGGGATGTGAATGACGTCCAACATACACCAAAACCCTGCAGAGATCCACCAGTGCTGCTTTCTGCAAACACATTGGCAGGATTGGTGCATTGATGCCGGTATTTCCGTTCACACCAACAGCCCTCACACTGGTTCATTGCCCACACTCAATCTGCTCCACTAGATGGGCCACACTGCCCCACATCTGGCACAAGACTCATGAAAGCAACTCCCTAAATAGAACTTGGTTTGTTTAGAGTCAGTCAGTCCCTGGATGGTTGTGCAACATTGAAAAGGAGCAGGAGTAAGCCATTTGGCCCTTCAAGCCTGCTCCACCATTCAATATAATCATGGCTGATCATCCAACTTCGTTTCCTGTTTCCACTTTCTCTCCATATCGCTTTAGCCCTAAGAACTACATCTAACTCTAACAAATCAAGGACATCCTCAAACCTCCTTGATAAACAGCTAAACCCCAATGTCACCTGGGAAACTCAGGCCAGCTCAGAGGGAAGGATCTGTACTTCTTGAGACTCACTGCCAATGGCAAGTTGCAGTCAAGTGTCAACAGAAAAGGGAGTGCCACCCCTGTGACACAGACAGGAGGTCATACATTAGATTCTTCAATCACCTGAGCATTCATTTCCAGAGCGGAAACAAGTGACCCCCAACCACAAGAGACTGCTTAAGAGAAAGATGCATTAATTTGAACTGTATCCGATTCCTCAGATTATGGAGCTTTTTTTTGACACTTCAGTAATTCAAAGCCCTCAGAGGTGAAAGTGCACTGTGGGATATTATTAACAAATGCACTCCCATCTTCCTAAGAAATTCCAATGTAATTCGATGATGGAGTTAACACATGGATTGGTTAAATTGGTGCACTAAAGAACTTGATATGAATGTATTAATGTGCCGTGTCAAATACCGAAAGATTTCAATTCTATCCACTTTAACCCTTTACAAACCAGAATATTATGACTACTATAGAATAAAATTATTAGAACGAAGGATTGTCTCGGAGTGGATCACTGGCTTGGTAGATTCCAGGATTGTAAATTCAGCAGTGGTGACATACAAAAGAACTTTTCTTTCTCATGTTACATGCAGTTAAATCGCCATAAGCAGAGACTCGGTGTTAAGATCTCAATTGTTAAACGTGTTCAAGTAATTAGTCACCACTTTCCCCTGAGCTTTGTACCTGAGTACACCTGATTACACTCACCTCAGTATTCACATATAAACTCTGCTGGTTTCACTCAGACTCAATTTCACTCATAGGTCCCGCCCACCCCATAAACCCATTGGCACAAAGGACAATACCAGCACCTACTAAACGGCAGTTCCATGAGTTGGAGCTAGTGTATAGAGCTTTTCAACAGCATCATGACGGGTGGGTAAAAGGAAAGGACACACACTGCTCAGCCAAACAGAAACCAGGCTTCATTCCAACAGAATCACAACAGCATGTATTTAATGAGCACAGAACAAATATATTTTAAGTAAAATCATTAGAAAGGGCAAAATTCAGTCATTAACACCAGGCACTTTCTGACGAATTACGTTAACGATAGTCAACTGTATTTATCACACCAATATTTGAAATCTCAGCTGTTATATTGACACTGTTTTTTCACACCCATTACAGTTTATTTTGTTGGGCTAAATGCATTGTTGAGCAGAATCACACCCCGCGATACTAATCATTAACAAATACTGCACAGTAAACACCCATTAAGTTTCCTAATTAACAATGCATAAACTGTTCGAAAATGCACAGTTTGGAGGATGCCCAGTTTGTTGCTAGCCCCATGGCAGTTAAGACAATGCTGAACTTGAGGCAATGAATCCATGCGCACTGGCAGAGACTCCACCTGTTGTGCAACCAGAAAGCACTCTCAATGCTGCTCAACAGCTCTGAGAATAAATAGCATGTTGTTGTCCAAAGTTGAAAACATTATGGTCTTGGAAGTGTTGCTATACAAAATGATGCTGAACCTTCGCTTCCTCAAGAACTCTTGCAGTGAGTGAAATGATTTGACCTGCTAATGCAAGTAGCATGGCTATCTCATTAGAACACTCAATGGAGACTAGGACAGTGACATATACATTTGATGCTAAAATTGAAGGGTGGCTCAGTGGTTAGCACTGTTACCCAGGTTTATTTCCCCTCTCAGATATCTGTCCTTGTGGAGTTTGCACATTCTCCAGTGTGTGTGGGTTTCCTCTGGGTACTCTGGTTTCCTCCCACTGTCCAAAGATGTGCTAGTTAGGGTGGATTGACGATGCTAAATTGCCCCATAGTGTCCAGGGATGTGCAGGCTAGGTAGGTTAGCCATGGGAGATGCAGGATAAGTTAGGGGATAGGTCTGCATGAGATGCTGTTCAGAGCTTTGGTGAGGACTTGATGGGCCAAATGGCCTGCTTTCGCACTGTGGGGATTCTCTGAGGGGAGATACTTGAGTTTGCAACGAATATATGAGTGGAACATAAATGCATTGGAAGCAATTCAGAGATGGTTGATTGAACTAATGCCTGGACCCAGGGAGGAAAGGTTGGCCAGGTTTGGCTTGTTTAAACTGGGGTTTAGAAGCTGCAACTTGATTAAAACATGAGCTTCTGAGGTGACCGATGGATGTGGAGAGGATGCTTCCTCATGTTAGAGAATGCAGAAATAGGGGCGACTGTTTAAAAACAAAGACACAGCCATTTCAGATGGAGAGGAGGGGAGAAGGTTTCTTTCAGAGGATCAAAAATTTTCGAAAGGTGATGGAAGCTGAGTCTTTGAATATTTCCCAGGGGGCAGATGTGGATATATTCTTGCTGAGCTAATTGGGTGAAAGTTTATCGGGGGGAATAGGTAAAAGTATGGAGTAGTCAGATCTCACTAAATGGGAAAGCAGACTTAAGGGGCTGAATGGCTCCAGGAAGTTGAGATGTACTTACTAGAATTTCCAATGGTTCGCCATGAGCAACAGAGGTTAGAGTGGCAATCCCCATTTTTATCAGCAAGACAGAAATTTGTCATTTGCAAACATTCGAGCTCAACGGTATATTTGATAGGTTCTCATTGCAGAGGAGAAACTTGGGCTGAGTTAAGGAAATGAGTTGCAAACAGTGTTATGCACAATGCCAAAAAACTTTAGAAAGATGGACAAATTTCAATTGTTACAGTCAAGGCCCCATCAGTAGCAGATATATTTCAGTTAAGATACTTCATCCAGAGCAGAGCCATTGAGAACAGCAACACCAACATGTTGATATCTATGAAGCTTATTCTAATCTTTGGAAGAGGGCTAGAATTAAACTAGTTTGAATCATCATTCCATCACAAACTGTTCCATGGTGAGTGCTGCTCTGTTTGTCATTTGATACAATACCAAATCTTGTTCAACAAGAGTCAAGCAAACTTTGATTGGCAGTTTCAATAGGCTGTAATCCAACAAAGTTAATTAGATCTCTCTCCTGAATTCCACTTAAGTTCATCTCATCAACCCTTCCTTCAACTCTAACCAGTTCAAATCCATTCTATCACCCTTTACCCCAAACCTAGCTAATTAGGTCTCTCGTTCTGAATTAGTAGTAAGCTCCTCAGACTCATTCATTGATGGGCTAATGGAAAGTGAGGTAAGCTAGAATTTGCCAGGACTTGGAGGAGTGGAGAGACAGAGCTGAATGGTTTTGATGCGTTGTCAGATGTGCCTCAATTCAAGGATGTCATCTACTCAGAGTCACAACCTCCTGCCTATTGGGCTTCCCGTTCCCTTGACCTACAGCTCCTCCAGCACATGGGGGTAGGAGTCCCATGGGGTAACACAGCAGCACTGACATCAATCACTGGGAGGAACTTGCTACCAATTGTTCAATGTGATGACAACATCAAGCTGTGTCAGATTTCGAGCCCAAATGTCTTAACAATGAGGTAGGGTGATGGCAGAGCAGAAGGTAAAAGGAAAGAAATCTCGTTCTCCAGAACTAAAGCAGAATTGGCACCAGGAGATATATGTTGCTTTTTTTAATTGCTGTGGGTTTGTATGCTTAAATTGACAAATGAGCGAATGACTTTTCAAGACTGACAAATGCTCCTCCGTGTCTTTCAGTGTTTCTTGATAGATTTAAAAGAAAGACAATTTTACATAATATGCTTAATTAACATTTCTGTGTTTAACTTCTCCAATATATCACAGGACTGTATGGAACAGGCCATTTGTACCAATGTCATTGCTTAGCTGAAACAATTATTTTGAACACTCTCACAGTCAAGGAGTTCTATTATATCAGGAATAAAATTCTTATTTTCTGAAAGATCTGTAACTAGCTAAGTCATATACTCATTGATAATCCCACAAACTATTTTATGAAAATTAACTTAATTCTGACAATCAAAGATTCATACTTGCAACTGAAAGGGCTTCATAAAAAAATAAAATGACTATTTAAATATGATTTTTTTTGCATCATAAGAGACACGAAGTGTTTGATGCTCTAATATTTTACGAGAGAGACTGTAAACCTGCCTGTGTCCATTACTAGCAATGGAATGGCAGTTCAGTTTTACCCCTTCCCTCCTTGGAGGCCACAGTGTGGCAAAGATCTGCAAACGTCAGCCACACACACCATCTCACATTTAAGCATTTGCACAGACTTGCCTTCGTGGTGAGTGGCTCCCTTTGGGTTTATTGAACATGAGGTTATGTAGAGGCTGCTACTGGGATCTGTGTTAATAAAGGGCAGGCCAGGCACTCATTATTCTTACACAGTGAGAGCTGATTCTGTTTTTTTGCCAATGTTTGACTAATCCCCTCTCCTTCCTCTAGATGTGACTTCAGGGAGCACTTTATATTTCTACTCCTCCTTTTCCAAACAGCAGAACTCTATCATGTCATCCTAGCCCGAAGCCTTCACACCTTCTCGCCCATCCTTTTCCTTACATCCGGTTCAGCCATGAGCCAAGCTGATGCTGGTGGAGGGCAATTCCCCTTCTGATCATTCTCATTGGCTCATTCACACACACAATCAATTGCATTTATAATTGGAGGGAGCACAGAAGAAGGTTGTTGAGTCCACCGACTCCATGCTGGAACTCTGAAGAACAAACCAGCTCATCCGAATGTTTCACTCGACCCCATAGCCTTGGAAATGCCCTACCAACTTCCTTGGGAAATCATTTGTAATCCCGGATTACCTTACCCTTATAGGTCATTGCCACTCAGTGCAGATAAATGTTCCTTTTCACAACCCCTGCATATCTCTTGCTCAAAACCATAAATCTATGTCTGTTAGTCCCTGCACCATCAGACAACAGATACCATAGTTAAACACCCCATAATCATGTACACCTCAGTCAAATCTCCTCTCAACATGCTTTTGTCCAATGAAAGTAATCCCAGTTTCTCCAAATCAACCTTGCAGTGATACTCCCCCCATCTCCGCACTCTCTCAAAGACCCCCCCAACATTCCTAATGTGTGGTTAACCAGACTAGAGGCAAAATTCTCTCTGGCTTAGCCAAAGATTTATTAACACTCAGCATAATGTCCCTGCTTTTGTATTCAATACCGCCATTTAGGAAGCTATTTCCTATGTTCACAACTCAATATAATGTGCCATTTATTCCATCGATTCCACCATCTTTTGAGGAAGAGAGTTCCGAAGGTTCAGGATCCTTTGAGAGAAAATACTTTCTCCTCATTTCTGTCTTATTCTTAAATAGTAACCCTGAGTTCTAGATTCTCCCACAAGAGACCATAAGACCATCAGAAATAGAAACAGGAGGAGGCCATTCAGCCCCTCGAGCCTACTCCGCTAACCAGTAGGATCATGGCTGATTCGACATTCCTCACATCCACTTTCCTGCCCTTTCCTCATAACCTTTGACTTCCTGAATGATCACAAACTTACAGGAAAAATCCTCTTCACATCTGCCTGGTCAAGACCCCTCAGGAAATTGTATATTTTGAACAAATCGCCTCAGACCTTTCTAAGCTCCACTGGATACAAGGCAAGCCTTTGATAAAACAACCTTCCCATTCCAGGTGTTAGGCTAGGAACCACTCTCTGAACTGCTTCTAATGCATTTGCATCCATCCTTAAAGAAGAAGACCAATTTTCTTTCATTCATTCATGGGATTATGGCGTCAGTGGCTAGCTGGCTGATTGCCCAGAGGCAGTTAAGAGTCAACCACATTGCTGTGGGTCTGGAGTCACATGTAGGTCAGACCAGGTAAGGACTTCCTTCCCTCAAGGACATTAGTGAACCAGATGTTTTTTTTCTGACAATTGGTAATGGATTCCTGGTCATCATCAGAGTCTTAATTTCAGATTTTCATTGAATTCAAATTCCACCATCTGTCATTTGAACCCAGAACGTTACCTGGGTCTCTGGATTAACAGTCTAATGATGGTACATCCAGGCTGTTTCCTCCCCTATTCTACACAGTACTCCAGCCTTGCCTTGTGTAAGTGAAGCATGACTTACCTACTTCTGTATTTAATTCCCTTACAATAACACTCCATTGCCTTTCCTAATTACTTGCTGCACCTGCAGACCAAACATATATGATTCATGCATCGGGACTCCCAGATCCTTCTACAACTTCTCACCACGTGTTCATTTTTTAATGCCAAAATGGACATCTTACATTTTCCTTCATTGTCCTCCAATTGTCAGATCTTTGCTCATGCACTGAAACTATTTGGATGCCTATGCAGCATCTTTATGTCCTCTTCAAAACTTACTTCCCTATCTGACTTTGTATCATCAGCAAATTTAGTGACCATTCCTTCAGTCTGCACTTCCCTGGTTTGTTTTCCTGCTCTGGGAATCTCTGAAGTCCATGTCGAGCAGAGATTGCCACAATCAGGAGTTGATTTGTCGGAATGCCAGTTGATGTACCAGCAGTGTGTGTGGAACCTCTGAGCAGTCACATGGCTGCAATACTCAGTCCTTTCATTAAAGTCATTTCTACAACTTTTTAAAAATTAATGCCCCAGCACGGATCCCTGTGGCTCCTCTGAAGTGGGCTTTGGGAAATTTTACTCCTTCAACGATACTGTATCAATGCAAGTTATTGACAGTGTGGATTGATCGGTTATTAAGCGGTGTTTTGTTCGAATTGAACTTGTTAGAACTGAAGAATAGTCCAAAGGACTGAAGAATTGAAAACCTTGTGGCCTAGTTCCATAAAATTTGTCAAGGTCGGCCCAATAATTACAGACCTGTCAGTTTAACTTTGTTAGTGTCTAGGAACAATTATCCAAATTAAGATCAATAATCACATGGAAAAGTATGGGTTGATTCGGAAGTGGAAATGCCCTATGTGAATAACTTGCTGAAGTTTGATGATGTGCAACAGAAAGACTCTTTGGAAATAAAAATGTTGATGTGATGTAGATGGACTTCCAGGTGTGTGTTTAAGAGCCATACAACTGACTTGTGGGAAAGCTACAGGTCATGGTATCAGAGGGACAGTAACGACATGGACACAACATTGGCCCAGAGATTGGAAACTGAGAGGAATGGTCAATGAATTTTTTTTAGACTGGAGGAGGATTAGTATGGAGTTCCCCAGGGGTCAGTATTGGGCCCCTTGCTTTCCCTGGTACGATATTAATGCTCTGGACCTTGGTGTGCAGGGGACGATTTCAAAGTTTGCAAATTATACAAAACTTAGAAGAATTGTAAACTGAGAGGAGGATGTTGTGAAACCCCAAAGGCACAGGAGTGGGCAGATGTAGTCCAATGCAGAAATGTTTAAAGAACATGAAGAGACAGTACAAACTAGAGGGCACTATTCTAAAGAGAGTGCAGGAGCATAAAGGCCTGAGTTACGCCATTAGAGGTGATAGGACAGGTAGAGAGTAATTAACAAAGCACACAGTATTCGAGGTTTTATACATAAGTGTATAGAGCACAAGAGCAGGTAAGTTATGTTGAATTTATACAGCACATTGATTAGATCTCAGCTGAAATATTGTGTTTGGTCTGGGCATCACACTCTATGAAGGATGGGAATGCATTGGAGAGAGTGCAGAAGAGGTTTACAAGAAGGGTCCTGGGAATGAGAATCTTCTGTTATGAGGAACAGTTGAAGAAGTTGGGACTGTTTTCCTTGGAGAAGGGAAGGCTGAGAGGAGATTTGATAAATGGTTTTCAAGATGGGGACAGGCTGGATGGGGAGACCTTCCTCCTGTTCATAAAAGGATCAAGATGCAGACAGCATCATTCTGAAGTGCTTTACAAAATCAGCAAATGCGCGGTGACAAAATAATCTTTTTCACACAGCGATTGTTTAGGGTTTGGGAATGTATTGCTGAGAGTGTGATGGAGACAGGTTCAACTGAGGCATACAAGATGGCATTGGACAATTATTTAAACAGAAACAATGTTGTCAGATAAAGGCAGGAAATAGGCACCAAATTAAAATAGAGCCAGTCCTGCATATGGGCTGAATGGCCTCTTTCTACACAGCAACAATCCTGAGATTCTTTGAATTTATAGAATAGGTGCTGGAGTCAACTTTGTCAAGCCTCCTTCTCTATTGATCAAGGTCATAGCTGACCTTTTACCCTAATTCCTGCTTCTCACACTATCCCCTAATAGCCTACTTCCCAAAGGTCTACCAATCACAAGCCTGAATATTCTCAACAATCTGGGATCCACAGGTCTTTGGGATAGAGAATCAACATCTCCTCATCTCAGTCCCTACTGGCTGCCCCTTTACTCTGAGACAGGACCTCCACATTCTGGACTCCTCAGTCCAAGGTAAACTCCTACCACCATCTACTCTGTCAAATCCCTTATGACATTTAGATAGTTATTCGAATGGAGTAGTCTCGCAGTAAATGGAGACTCCTTGTTGATGGTTAATGGAGGGCCACTGTTTGTTAGTCAGCGCTGTCTGACAACTTTACGGCCTGTTGGCGACTTAATTAACTAGCACTTTACAACTGCAAACTTGCTGAAACAGTACGGTTAAACAATGTCATTCTGTGATCAATAAACCAACCCACTGTAACTCATAAAACTGAATGGATCATCTCCACTGGTCAATCACAACTGTACAGAGAGATTCTGTTGGTCTTTAATCACAGATTAACCAATGAACACTCATAATCCCCAGAAACTACCAAATGAAGGGTTGATTACCACATACTTGTGAAATCGACAAGAGGAAAGTAACTGGGATCCCAGAAACTTACCGATCCAGTCAGTTCGGTGCATCACTTAGCAACAGCTGCTTCTCTTGAGTTCTTCCCTCCTGTCAAAGCAATGATGAAAGGTCAACAGTTACAAAGAAAGTTCATTTTTAGTTAGTAAATGTTCATCTTTCCAACAGTTTATGAGCCTCTCAAAGTGCTGCTGAATCACTGGTCATTTTAACATTGTTGCCCTTACAAACCCCAACACCACCCTCCTGACTCCTGCCAAATCCCACCCTCACTGACCCCACACCTCTCCTCCTTCCCCTGCGCCCCCCTCACCCACGTCACTTCACCAACCATGTAATGGGCCCGGTAATCACAGAAAGTCACCAACAACATATGCTCAACTTTCTAACCACACTGGTCCTGGGAATCCTCAGGAAGAGAATGGTTAAAGACAGAGAGAGAGAGAGAGAGAGAGAGAGAGAGAGAGAGAGAGAGAGAGAGAGAGAGAGAGAAAGAGAGAGAGAGAGTGAATGAGACAGAGAGAGAGAGAGTGCTGATTTAATCTCGTTTTTGGAAGCCAACTCACAAAGTAATGGACTGGGGCCAAACGAAAGTTACCAACTGTTGCAGAGATGTGCAGTGATCCTTCCTGTAGGAGACCTTAACGGAATGGTAAGCACAGAAACGGCTACACATACACACACTCCCACACACACCCACACACTAGGACATACAAAAAGGCACACTTTCCCACATATATACACATATACATTTCCAAACATGCTCACCCGTACACGCTTGATCACAAACACACCTTATGGAAAATGTGTGAAAAACATATCAAATGTTTCTTTTAGAATTTCTGCCTTTGTGACAACAGATTGAGGGCCAATGTGGGAAAAGCTGCTCAGATTCACTCCCCCTTCCCTCCACCCTCCCCAGAATCAAACTTATATTTTCCATACTCAACGATTCCCCTTCCTTCCTTCCCAAAAATAAAAGAATGAGCTCAATCCTGCTGCTACTTTATCAGCAGGTTTAAATTGTAAGGAAGGTTGGTAAATGCCTCACCCTTCAAATCAAACAGCGATATTTCTGATCGAGTTATTACATTCCTTTATCAGAAATAGCATTTCACTTTTATTTTCCACTTGTGACAGAAGTAGGGAGACAAACAATTGCGTCATTAACTATCTTTCGGAAAGGTCCCTCTGCACTTGCTCAGTATAAAAATCACAATTGCTGAAAGGAGCTGAGGGTATTCTACTGCCTCGCAGTCACACAAGCTTGTCAATAAATTTCTTGTTCCCTTCTTTCTGGTACAAATTCATTACCTAATATGGATCTGCCTGCTTTCTAAGTTATTTCTAGTGTGTGTGATAATACTCTCTGGGATGCCTGGGCTAGCTGTAATTCAGATTCTGCAAATTCTACTTTCACAGGGCAGTTACCAGTGAAATGGTGTCAAAAAAAAAGTTTGAAAAGTGCAGTGGATTGGCAACAGATTGTATAAACAAATCCTGACATCATTCTTTTTTCATGCCCCCCTTGTCTCTTGCATTTTGCTGAGGATGGCAATTCTTAAAAAAAAATTCATTGTGGTTAGCAGCAGCAATATGCAGAGAAGTGACTTGGTTTATTTCACTGTGAGAGAGGGGATAAATTTCAATCACTGAACCCACATACAAGTGTCTCTGATGCTTGGACCATATTCTGCCTCAGTGCTCCAGGAGGTGAATGAGGCTGGATTTGCTGGAATCCTACTCTGTACAACAGATGGGTCTAAGACCAGAAGGCATTAGTTTAAGGCAAGCAGTAAGTAAATCAGGCAGGATCTGAGGAAATTCTTTATCACCCAGACTGGTGGCAGATAAATGGAAGTCACTTCCTTAGAGGGTGGTGGAGGCAGGTATTCTCACATCATTTAAGAAACATCTGGATGAGCACATAAAGTTTCAGGGCATAGGAGGCTAGAGACTAAGTGCTGGTTAATGGGATTAGTTCTCAGCAAGGGTCACTCAACCCAAAACATTAACTCTGATTTCTCTCCACAAACACTAGCAAACCCACCAAGCTTTTCCAACAAATTCTGTTTTTGTTGTTAATGGGATTAATTGGTGTTTGTTGGTTGGCATAGACATGATAGACTGAAGGACATGAGGACTGCAGATGCTGGCGATCAGAGTCGAGAGTGTGGTGCTGGAAAAGCACGGCAGGTCAGGCAGCATCCGAGGAGCAGGAAAATCAATGTTTCAGGCAGGAGTCCCTCATCAGGACTGATGGGCTGAAGAGCCTGTTTCTGTGCTGGGTGACTGGTTCTATCATTGTTTAAGATAATGACCTCCTCCAGGATACCTGTGAGTCAGCATGTGTGACAAGGCACAACAAACACAGCACAGGCCATCGGTATTCTGGGGCTGAATTCCTTTTTGCTGCCAGCTCCCCATACCCTTTGACTCCTTCAATGACCATCAGAATCTGTCTATAGACATGTCTAATAAACAACTACCTATCAGACAGTGAGTGGACAGAAGCAGCATTGTTCTTCAGCCTGACCAGGAACCCAGTATTCTGTAGCTCAGAATTCCTTCTTTCACAGCTTCAGACTAGCTTCCTCAGAAATCATAGGAACAGGAAGAGACCATTCAGCCCCTTGAGCCTGTTCTGCCATTCAATGAGATCATGGATGATCTGTGGCCTAACTCCATACCTTTGTTCCATATCCCTTAATACCTTAGCTTAACAAAAAACTATCTCAGTTTTAAAATTAACAACTGATCCAGCATCCAATGGCATTTTTGGAAGACAGTTCCAAACCTCTCCCGTCCTGTCTGCGTAGAAGTGCTTCTTAACATCTCTCCTGAGCAGTCTGACCCTAATTCTCAGACTCTACCCCTAATCCTATAATCCCCAACCAGTAGGAATAGTTTTCCTGTTAATATCTTGATGACTTCCATCAGATCATCCCCCCAAGGCTTGGTAGTTAACCAGCTAGGCGTGTTAATTGGTTGGGTGACTGGGAGTTTAAAATAACAAATTTGAATTTGTTCAGCATTTCATTCACTGAATGTACTGCTACTGAAAATTACTACAAAATGCAAGTTATGAACGGTAGATGCTGTACAGTGCCAACAGGTTCAGACTGATTCCCTAGGCCCCATACAATCACCAAAGGGGATCTCCCAGATCCTGTTAAATGAAACTGACCTGTCTTTTTATCCAAAATTCCGCATCTCCCTCAAGATTATATTTTTATTACTCATGGTGTTGCTAGTATTGCCCAACCCTAGTTGCCCTTGAGAAGGTGGCAATGAACTGCCCTCTTGAACTGCTGCAGTTCACGTCCAACATACCATTAGGAATGATTTTGACAGAGTGAGATGAAGGAACAGTGATATATTTTCAAGTCAGGATGGTGAGGGGCTTAGAGGGAACCTGCGAGTGATAGTGTTCCTATGTATCTGCTGCCCTTGTCCATCTAGATGGAAGTGGCTGTGGGTTTAGAAGGTACTGTTTGAGGGTGTGAGTGTTTCTAAGAAGAACAACATTTGGTGCCCATCCTTAATTGCCCTTGAACTGAGTGGCTTGCTGGGCCATTTCCGAATGCAATTAAGAGTCAACCATATTGCTGTTGGTCTGGAGTCACATGTAATCAAAAAGCGTGGTGCTGGAAAAGCTCAGTCGGGCAGGCAGCATCCGAGGAGCAGGAGAATCGATGTTTCAGGCATAAGCCCTTCATCAGAAATGAAGTCACATGTAGGCCAGGCCAGATAGGGATGGCAGATTCTCTTTTCTAAAGGACATTAGTGAACCAGATGGGTTTCTCAATGATTGTTCAAAGCTAGCTAATGGTGATATGAAAATAAGTCAGAAGTCACATGATGGGACTCTGGATTAGAGTGGTGCTGGAAAAACACAGCAGTTCAGGCAGCATCCGAGGAGCAGGAAAATCGACATTTCAGGCAAAAGCCCTTCATCAGGAATAGAGGTAGAGTGCCTGAAGGGTGGAGAGATAAATGAGAGGTGGGTGGGGGTGGGGAGAAAGTAGCATAGAGTACAATAGGTGAATGGGGGTGGGGATGGAGGTGATAGGTCGGGGAGGAGGGTGGGGGGAAGGTAGCAAAGAGTACAATGGGTGAATGGGGGTGGGATGAAGGTGATAGGTCAGGGAGGAGGGTGGAGTGGATAGGTGGAAAGGAAGATAGGCAGGTAGGACAGATCATGGGGACAGTGCTGAGCTGGAAGGATGGAGCTGGGGTGAGGTGGGGGGAGGGGAAATGAGGAAACTGGTGAAGTCCACATTGATGCCCTGGGGTTGAAGTATTCCGGGGCGGAAGATGAGACGTTCTTCCTCCAGGCGTCGGCTGGGGAGGGAGCAGCGGTGAAGGAGGCACCTAGAAGTCACATGACACCAGGTATATTTGAAATCACAAGCTTTCAGAGCACTGCTCCTTTGTCAGGTGACTCCATGAAGCCTGTGATTTCAAATCAACCTGTTGGACTATAGCCTGGTGTCATGTGACGTCTGACTTTATCCATCCCAGTCCAACACTAGCATCTCCCATCATAGTTTTTAACTCTACCAGCTACTGAACTTAAGAATGCAAATAACAAGGAGCAGAAGGAGACCATTCAGCCCCTCAAACCTGCTCCGCCATTTGATACCATCATGACTGATCTCAGCAGCATTAACTCCATTTTCTTGTCCAATCTCCATAGTCCTTCAACCCGTAACTAATTAAAAATCTACCCCTCTCCTCCTTAAGTTTATTCAGTGTCTAGGCATACACCAAACCCCGGGGCAGTGAATTCCACAGATTCACAATTCTTTGAGAAAAGATTTCCTCCTCATCTTTCAGATGGGATTCAAACTCAAATTCCCAGTGTATTATTCATGAAGAAGGGCTGATGCCCGAAACATCGATTCTCCTGTTCCTTGGATGCTGCCTGACCTGCTATGCTTTTCCAGCAACACATTTTCAGCTTCCCAGTGTATTAGCCTGGGCCTCTGAGTTACCAGTGCAATGACATTCTCCCTGAGCTCCTATGGCAGTGCGGAGGGTACAAAATGTAACTATGTGGGACAAGTCAATTAGAGCAGAGGGTTTTCACTTGGCAACAATTGTTGGATTCATAATATCACATCATTTCTCAACAACTTGGGACAATCTTTTTCCTAATACTATTGCACCATTATATAACATTGGAATATACCCCACTTGTCACAATATTAACCCACCTTCTAATGTAATTTGCTGTGAATTTTCCCATCCTGTTACACAGTTCAATAATTAATAGAACCACAAGCTAAACCACTTAGAATTTTGGATGACATAGAGAATGGATAGTTTCTTTTTTTATAAGGTTTGTGATGAAAACCTCCTAACAAATCAAGTGAAAAAGTTTTATCCAAAATTTTAAAAACTGAGTGAGCAATGTCTCCTAAACTCCACATAATTAAGTAATCATCATTTTCAAGAAAGTGAGAGACCTCAAATATTCCAGGTCATCGGGTGATGGATAAAGTGAAAAAAAGGTTACTTACCTAACTATTCCACGGGTAAATGTACAATTCAGTCTGTGTGAAAGGTAAACCCTTGATCTGTGCTAGACATAAATCTGAGCTGACAAACCACACACAGCAGTTTGACACCAATCCAGTTTATATTTGTGCCTCTCAGCATCTTAATCATATGATACCTGTGTGCTGCGTGTGTAAGTGTGTGCATGCTGCATGACAGTGTGCATATACTGCTTGTGTGCAGCACGAGTATGTGCATGTGTTGCCTGTGTGCTGCATGAGAGTGTGCTCTGCATGTGTGCTACATGAGAATGTGTGTGCTCTGCATTGGTGCTGCATGAGAGTGTGTGTATGCTCTGTGTGTGTGCTGCATGAGAGTGTGTGTATGCTGCATGTGTGCTGCATGAGAGTGTGTGTCTGTTGCATGTGTGATGCATGAGAATGTGTGTGCTCTGCATGTATGCTGCATGAATGTGTACGCTGCGTATGTGCTGCATGACAGAGTGTGTGCACTGCATGTGTGCTGCATGACAGAGTGTGTGTGCTCTGTGTGTGTGCTGCATGAGAGTGTGTGTATGCTTTGTATGTGTGCTGCATGAGGTGTGTGTATGCTCTGTATGTGTGCTGCATGAGAGTGTGTGTGCTCTGTGTGTGTGCTGCATGAGAGTGTGTGTATGCTTTGTATGTGTGCTGCATGAGGTGTGTGTATGCTGCATGTGTGCTGCATGAGAGTGTGTGTCTGTTGCATGTGTGATGCATGAGAATGTGTGTGCACTGTGTATGCTACGTGTTTGTGTGCATGAGAATGTGTGAGCGCTGCACATGTGCTGCACGAGTATGTATATGTAAGTACATGCTGCAGGGGTGAATGTGCTGCATATGCACCATGAATGTGTGTAAACTGCGTGCCTGCATGTGTGCTTAGCCTATGTGCTGCACGTGTCCTTGAATGTGTTCAGCTTGCATTCTGTGTGTGTCTGCGTGTGTTAGCTTGTGTGCTATGTGTGACTGTGCATGCACTGCGTGTGCATGTGGGTAAGGTCATGCTTGAATAAGCTGCCAACACTCACTGCTTAGGCTCCCACATGCAGAACTGCCACTTGGGAGGCATCCAAGACTCCTGGGAGACCCTTGTGCAGCATAAGTTAGTGTCTTCACAAGTGGAGAAAAATGGCAGGGGTAAAGAAGCAACGTAAAACAGTCATCAAGGGCTAAATCCTGACCTTTGGCTTCTTGGCAAAGAGCCATTTGAATAGGAGTGACGAGAATACTGGGGTTCCACATGTTTGTGGAATCTGTTTTCAGTTAAAAGGTTCTACAGAATCAGATAAATTTCTGTGAATCTGTTTAAATAAGGAATATACGTGTGGCTAAACACTTGCAAGCAACTGAGGAGCTCCACTAACAGGAACGATGGCAGCTCAGTTGTGTAGGCCAGCTGGCAACTATTTGTTAATTAATTAAATGTGTTTAAAAATACACTGAACTTGGTTTAACAGCTGAGAAACATAAACTAGGTAATTTGAGCAGATGTGAATTTTGAGAGTTTCAAACCCAGTTTGTATGAGCAGACAAGATCCAAACCTGCTGTCAGCAGATTCCCTCACCAGCCTATGAGCTGACGATCAAAACCCTTCAAAATATTTAACAGAAAAGCAAGCTCCAATGGTTTCAACATGCACAAAGTTTTTTCACTCGACCTGTCTTTGGGAGTGTGTTATAGTGAAGGGCACATTTATATGGTTACAGTGAGCTAGACTCTGTGTGTGATTTATGGACTGTCACAGAAGATTGCAGTTAAGAGTCTGTCTATCTTTGTTAAAGGAGTTTGTTCCACTGTATAAATGTGCCAACTCTGAAAAAAGGTTTTGTTTTGCGCGTGTGGCAAGAACAAATAAAGTAATTGAAATGGCGCAGAAAAGACTGCACAAAATAAGAGCAAAACACTGCAGACGCTGGAAATCTGCAATTAGAAGAGAAAGGTCCAACCGCATTAGTGGAAAACACAACAGAGTTAAAGTTTAATGTCCGGGATGACTCAACTACGGCAGAATTTGACTCGAGAAATGTGAATTCTGTCTCTCTCTCTCTCTCTGCACAGACACTGAGTTTCTTCAGCACTTTCTATGAAAGGTTTGAAGTTGAGAGGAACGATGCATGTCACCTGTTCAGGGATGCAATTATAAATGGCACAGCCCAGTTACCACAAACTACAGGGAGCTTCAGAGACCTGGGACCACAGAGGTCTCTTCCAGGAAGAATCACATCCTGATACCTTTATGGCAGTTTATTTTATGTTAGCTCCTTGTCCCAGAGGTGCTCCACACTGGCAAATCCTAAAGGATCGACACAATACCATCTCCTTTTCCACCATGACTTCCAATCTGGGGAATTTGTTCTGTGCTGGTGGATTCTCAAAGTGGTGCAGTCTGCTGACTCTGACCCTGTGGTCTCCCTCCAGTATCCTCCATTTAGTTGTCAGGTTGTGGTCTCTCTATCCTCCATGTCCAGGAGGGACAGGCAAGAGACAGGAGGAGACTCAGCCGTTTATAAAATACCAGCTGCCTATCTTGAGACAGCAGCTAACTTGGCGTAAAACAGAGTGGGATCTGGCCACAGATCTGACAGCAGGTTTGAAATCTTATCTGAATGTACAAACTGGGTTTGAAAGTCTCAAAGTTTGGGAACACATTGTGGGAACTTGGAAGGGAATTGTCCTCAAGATCAAAATTAGAAGTTGCTGGAAAAGCTCAGCAGGTCTGGCAGCATCTGCAAAGAGAAATTAGAGTTAACATTTCAGGTCTGGTGACCCTTCCTCTGATAGTTTTGACAAAGGGTCACTGGACCTGAAATGTTAACTCTGATTTCTCTCCACAGATGCTATCAGACCTGCTGAGCTTTTCAAACAATTTCTGTTTTGGTTTCTGACTTACAACATCCGTGGTTCTTTTGGTTATGATTTAGTACTGTCCTCAAGGTGCCTGACTGCTCAGTTAAACACTGGGACAACACATGTTAAACTTTCAACCTTACCTTCAGGTGGGGCAATGTTACGCCCCACATGACACTGGACTGTGCCCCCTCTTGGAGTTGACTACAGTAAGATGCTGCACAATCACGGAGATCCGCTCCCCATGATATTCCACACTAAACCCTGTGTAAATTTTGGGCGGCACGGTGGCACAGTGGCACAGTGGTTAGCACTGCTGCCTCATAGCGCCGGAGATCCACGTTCAATTCCCGCCTCAGGCGACTGACTGTGTGGAGTTTACACGTTCTCCCTGTGTCTGCGTGGATTTCCTCCGGGTGCTCCGGTTTCCTCCCACAGTCCAAAGATGTGCAGGTCAGGTGAATTGGCCATGCTAAATTGCCCGTAGTGTTAGGTAAGGGGTAAATGTAGTGGGTGGGTTGCGCTTCGGCGGGGCGGTGTGGACTTGATGGGCCGAAGGGCCTGTTTCCACACTGTAATATAATCTAAAAATAAATTCAGCAACATGATCTGAGATGGTGCCAATATTCTCTTTTACTCTAATCTTGCCTCACTGTTTTCTCTAGAGCTCTCTGGAAACTCACCTCCATAGCTTCAGCGTGTAACTCTTTCATTAGACAGAGACTAGTTATACAGAATCTTTATTTTATTCACTCACAGGATGTGGGTGTCTCTGACCAGGTTAGCATTTATTACCCAACCCCGTTAGCCCAGAGGGCAGGTAAGAGTCAATCACATTGCAATGGGTCTGGTGTCAAATGTGGGTCAGCCCAGGTAAGGGACTCCGATTTCCTTCCCTGAAGGACATAAGCAAACCAGGTGGGTTTTTAACAATGATTGATACAGTTACCATTGGATCAGCTCTTTATTCCAGTGTTTCATTGAATTCAAACTTCAACATCTGCCACAATGGAATTTGAACTGATCATTCCCAGAACATCAGCCTGGCGTCTTGACAACATCACTATGTGACATCACCTTCCCCTCAAACATTGTTGAAGGAGAGGAGACAGTGTGTCCTTGAACCATCACAGCCAGTCCAAGACTTGAACGTTCACTGCTGGCATCATTCTACACTACATTTCAGTCACCTGGCTAACTGAGCTGACCAAAGCCCCCGATGTGTACAATGTTGTGACGCAGTGGGTATGTCCTTACCTCTGGATCAGGAGGCCTGGGTTCAAGTCCCACCTCCTTCAGAGCTGCGTAATAAAATCTCTGAGCAGAAAATATTTAAAACTCTAATTCAGCTGAAGTACTATCTTAAGAGAAAGGAACCATCTCTCATCCTAGACAGAGGGTGGTAGTGGAGAGTTACTTTTCGGACTGGAGGTCTGTGACCAACGGTGTTCCACTGGGATTAGCGCTGGGTTCACTGTTGTTTGTCATTTATATAAACAATTTGGATGAGAATTTAGGAGGCATGTAAGTTTGCAGATGACACCAAAATTGGTGATATATTGGACAGTGAAGCAGGTTATCTAAGATTACAAAGGGATCTTGATCAACTGGGCCAATGGGCTAAGTGGCAGATGGACTTTAATTTGGATAAAGGGCAGGACTTTTATGGTTAATGGTGGAACCCCCTAGGTAGTTTTGTTGAACTGAGAGACCCTTGGGGTTAAAGTTCATAGTTCTTTGGAGTTGCATTGCAGGTAGACAAGGTGTTGAAGAAGGCATTTAGCACGTTTGCCTTCATTGCTTAGACCTTTGAGTATAGGAGTTGGGATGTCATGTTGAAGTTGTACAGGACTTTGGTGTATGGTGTGCAGTTCTGGTCGCTCTGCTAAAGAGAGGATATTATTAAATTGGAAATTAATTTGTCATTTATCTCAAGAGGGTTGGAATATAAAAGCAGCAATGTGCTACTGAGCCTTTATAAAGCTCTGTTTAGGCCCCATTTGGAGTACTGTGTCCAGTTTTGGTCCCCACACCTCAGGAAGGACATGCTGGCACTGGAGCATGTCCAGCAGAGATTCACACGGATGATCCCTGGAATGGTAGGTCTAACATACAAGGAACGGCTGAGGATCCTGGGATTGTATTCATTGGAGTTTAGAAGGTTAAGGGGAGATCTAATAGAAACTTACAAGATAATACATGGCTTGGAAAGGGTGGACTGCGAAGAAATTGTTTCTGTTAGGTGAGGAGACTAGGACCCGTGGGCACAGCCTTAGAATTAGAGGGGGTCAATTCAGAACAGAAATGCGGAGACATTTCTACAGCCAGACAGTGGTGGGCCTGTGGAATTCATTGCCACAGAGTGCAGTGGAGGCCGGGACGCTAAATGGCTTCAAGACAGAGATTGATCATTCCTTGTGACATCAAGAATTTAAGGGCTATGGGGACACTGCTGGTAAGTGGAGTTGAAATGCCCATCAGCCATGATTAAATAGCGGAGTGGACCCGATGGGCCGAATGGCCTTACTTCCACTCCTCTGTCTTATGGTCTCATGGAAAGGGTTCAGAAAAGACTTACCAGGATATTGTCAGGAATGAAGGGTTTGTGTTATAAGGAGAGGCTGGATAGGCTGGGACCTTTTTCACTGGAGTGCAGTAGGTTGAGGAGTGACCTCAGAGGTTCATAAAACCATGAGGGGCATAGACAGGGTGAATAGCAAAGGTCTTTTCCCTAGTGTGGGGTAGTTCAAACGTAGGGGGCATATTTTTAAGGTGAGAAAAGAAAGATTTAAAAGGGACCTGAGGGGGCAACTTTTTCACACAGAGGATGGTGTGCGTGTGGAATGACCTGCAGAGGAAGTGGTAGATGCAGGTACAATGACAACATTTAAAAGACATTTGGGCAGGTACATGAATAGAAAAAGTTTAGAGGAATATGGGCCAAATGCAGGTGAGTGGGACTAGTTTACTTCGGGAAACTTGGTTAGCATGGAGGAGTTGGACCGAAGGGTCTTTTTCCGTGCTGTATGGCTATTATTCTGACTCTGATTTACAATGAAGACCATGTGGGGATCAGAAGCCACATAACCATCTCCCCTTTCACTGACTGCTCCCCAGATAAAACGGGTCTCTGAAGAGAAGGAGTTGAATTTTTACGGCGTTTTTGTCACACTCTCCCAGCTGGTGCTGTGGTTTTGTCACACCAGTTGCAGAAAATTCACAGAAATATGTGAGAAGGCTGCACAAACAACAACTGCAGGAGGGCAGGACAGAGAGCAAGGACTGTACAACAGCTGTCCGCCTTAAATCACTTCCCAACCTCATCCCCTGGCAACTGGTTCCTCAAATCTCTTTGAGGGAGAAAACAGGGAAAAGTGAAACAGAACTCCAGGCATCTAAGGATGACTTTCTCCCATCACTGACTGCCTATCAGCAGTCAGTGAAAGGGGAGATGGTTATGTGGCTTCTGATCCCTGCATGGTCTTCATTGTAAACCAGAGTCAGAGTAATAGCCATACAGCACGGAAACAGACCCTTCGGTCCAACTGTCCGTGCACATTCAAACCAAGTAAACTAGTCCCACTCACCGGCGTTTGGCCCAAATCCCTCTAAACTTTTTCTATTCATGTACCTGCCCAAATGTCTTTTAAATGTTGTCATTGTACCTGCATCTACCACTTCCTCTGCAGTTCATTCCACACGCACACCATCCTCTGTGTGAAAAAGTTGCCCCCTCAGGTCCCTTTTAAATCTTTCTTTTCTCACCTTAAAAATATGCCCCCTACGTTTGAACTACCCCACACTAGGGAAAAGACCTTTGCTATTCACCCTGGCTATGCCCCTCATGGTTTTATGAACCTCTATGAGGTCACTCCTCAACCTACTGCACTCCAGTGAAAAAGGTCCCAGCCTATCCAGCCTCTCCTTATAACTCAAACCTTTGCATTCCTGGCAATATCATCACAATCCCATTAGGTACCGAAAAATCTGCAACATCTCTTTGAGAACATCCTGTCTTGGTGCAGTTCTGCTTCTGAGTACTGAATTAATGATATTAATGAGTGTGTTCATGTGAATATGTATTTATTCATGGATGGTCTTTTGTATAATTTATCGTGAACAATATTACATATTTGTTCAGCACTGTACTTGCCTTTTCTCCAAAATATTTACTGAATTTTAAAATTTAGGTTAAAATAAAAAGCCTTTTCAACATTTCTAAATGATTGCAATTTGTCCTGTTTGCCAAGACAGGAAATCCCACCAGAGTCAGGGATCAGGGATGCAAGGCCAGCAGTCAACATAGAGTCACTCACTAACATCACTGCTGCTTTCGACTGTCACTGTCTGATAGCATCTGCACCCCAATCCTTGTGTAGGTCAGTGTAAAGGTCAGAAAGACACAGGGGTCAGTGTGAAAGGAAAGGTCAGTGTTGGGGGAAAAGATCAGTGTGGTGTGGGGGAGGGGTGAGTGTGGGGGAGGGGTCAGTGTTGGGCAATGGTCAATGTTGGGGAGGATCAGTGCAGGGCAAAATGTCAATGTGGTGTGGTGTGGTGTGGTGCAGGGGAGAGGGTCAGTATGGGGGGGAAAGGTCACTGTGTGAGGAGGGAGCAGTGTTGGGCAGAGGTCAGTGTTGGTGTGGGGGAGGGGAGGGATCAGTGTTGGTGTGCGGGAGGGGAGGGGTCAATATTGGGCAGAGGTGCTGAGGGGAGGCTGGACAGTCTTCTCAGCCCCTGACCGACCCAATAAACTGCTGACAATTGAGTCTGTGACACTGACAGATGGAGCAGAAACTGTGGCCCAAATGATTCCAAAGCTCAGTGGATCTGCCAGTGCTACAGAGTGAGGTGAATGTCCTCCAACCTACCTCCCGTTCTCTGTCTCTAATAATCAGCTTTACGCAGTCCAACCCAAATCAGTGCAGAATGGGACTGACTCAAAGCATCTCCTTCATGATCATGACCACAAGGTCACCCATTAGTGACGTCCCTCTGTATCCTTGGTGACATTTCCCCCTTGGCTACAACGAGACTTTGGGGTCTGGACATAAACAATCTGTAGGTTGTGAAGGGACCACTTTGATAGATTCCTGGAGCAACAAGGTGTTTTAACGACATGATCCCAATGACTGGTCATGGTACATCTGGCAAACGTTCTCTCAACTTGCCATTCTCGGAGAGTTGTGCAAATGGAATGTTAAAGAGTAAAGCTCTTGCTAGGGTACATTTCACTGTCTGAGACCTACAGAACCTCAGCGTCAGCCTGAATAACACTGACTGCTTTTCGGAACATGTCACAAATATACAAGCTGCGGCTCCTTTGCCTTTGAATGCTTAGTTGCACATTTTCATCCTGCAACTATCATCTCCTTTGACAAGCTTAATTTTAAATGCTTTGAGGGTTAGGTCGTTTCGAAGGAAATATTGTGTTGCGATTTATATTAACATCCTTTATAGTTTTAAAATTCAGTCTATTAAGATTAAATAAAAGGTTTGTTGTGCCTTTAACACTTGACTCGAGCCCTCTGTGTTTAATATGTGCGGTCAGTTTTCAGTAACTATTCATTTTTATGTCTCCAAATCGGCGGATCATTTCATTTAATGAAAGATGGTTGACGTTTTTGTCCAATTAATATGCAAATTAAAGTGAGGATTTATTTGTGACATCCACATGTGGTAAAAGTAAAAGAAAACAAAAAATACTGTTAGCGGACGTCCTCATTGCTTTGACGCTCTGTCACATGCCATTAATCAGACTCTACATTGCAACGCAGAATTGCTTTTAAAGGCATAATGTCCCTTCAAACCTCAGAGAGCACATGATTGAAGCCATGTTAAAGGTCCAACCTTCAGAGCTCTCTCTTTCACCCACACAATTCAGGAGAATAAGAATCCATTTGCAATGCCTAGTTAGAGAGTGGAGGATATTATTTGCCCTGTTTTACCATGGGGTCATTGACCGTGATTGGCCTTGCAACAAATCTTTTCAATGACTGCCCTTAGAATAATTGTCATTTGTAAAATTAAACTACAAAAGAAAATGAAATGGTGGAATTAAGTGGACCAAAGGATGTGGGCATTGCTGGCTGGGCTAACATTTGTTGGCCATCCCTAACTGTCTTTCAGAAGGTGGTACCTTCCTGTTTGGGAATGAAAATTGGGAGGGGGGAGGCACCTTATTGGAAGGGAATTCCAGGATTTTGACCCAGTGACACTGAAGGAATAGCGATATATTCCCAAGTTAGGAGGGGGAGTGGCTTGGAAAGGAACTTGCAGGGGGTGGTGAATCCTCTGAATCCACTGCCATTGTCTTTCCACTGTTTCTCCTTTATAATCTCCCTTTAAATTCACTCCCAGGACACTGGGGCTCTGCAGTGAATTGATCTATCCTCAGATGCTGTGAAATGAAGTTTTGGAAAAGCGGCATTGGAAGAGACTAGGCTGATTCAGAGTCACAGAGATGTACAGCACGGGAACAGACCCTTTGGTCCAACCCGTCCACACTGACCAGATTGCCTAAATTAATCTAGTCCCATTTGCCAGCACTTGGCCCATATCCCTCTCAACCCTTCCTATTAACACACCCATCCAGATGCCTTTCAAATATGGTAATTAAGACGTTAGCACTCACGTCCTATACATGGTCCCCCTCCCACTACAGTGTCTGTTTTGTCAACTTGGGCTCTGCTTCTTTCACTAATTCATGTGAGCTCTCCCCAGCAGAGGCAGGCCCATGTTCTTACGATGCCAGTTTGGAACTTTCCTGGTCTTGTAGACATTGAGCATTACCGGGCCATTTCTGTCTTCCACCCGGATTTTCCGATCTCAGCTTTTATTTCTGATTTCATTCCTCATAGGAATACTTCTGCAATTTTGGAAGATCGAGTGGCTTCTAACAGTTTATGTTCAGAACCTCTGACTGGCTTTGTGTGTGGAGGCTAAGGATGGAGTTTTTGGGGTTTCTTCATCTTCCAGGAGGTTCGGTCCAGCTTCCTGGATTTTTTGATATATTCACATCTCCAATGTTACAGCTGCCCGACTTGCTGCACTTTTCTGGCACCACACTCTCAACTCTAATCTCCAGCATCTGCAGTCCTTACTTTCACCTTTCCAATGTTACAATGTTACAACCTCCTCTCTGATATCAACTTTAGCAAGTATGATTGGATGAACTGTGTCTAGGGTCTCATCATTAACCTGGGGAACTCTCTTCTCTATAAACCAGTGCAGACCTGAGCTTTGCATTTACTTAAGGCTAAGAGAGACACAGTTTTGAAAGACAAGGCAATGAAGGGTATGGGGAGGAGTGCAGACAGGAAAGTGGGCTTGAAACCACACCCACACCAGCCATCATCTGATTGAATGGTGAAGCAGATTTGAAAGGCCAAATGGATCCCAAGTCCCTATGATTTCTCTCCTGTTCTTGTTGTCGTTAAACTAAAAGAAAATTTAAGACAATTAGTTAGATTATGATGCGGCTCATTTACACTTGCTAGAACTGACATTCCTTCATAAACAGGGATCCATCCTCCGGAAACAAAAGAGTTATGCTCATGCCTTGCACATTTTGGAATTTGCCAGGAACTTGGGGAACCTACAGTATCCCCGCTGCTTTATTCCACAGCACTGCCTTGACCAATCAGCTCCCTTCCCTGTTGCAGAATGAATTGTTGTGCTCGTTTGAAATTTGACATTCTTGCAAATTGTCCTGATGGGTGCAAGAGAAAAAGTTTCAACAATGTGACTCCTTCTTCAGGGAGACTCCTCATTCTGGGTCTTTGGCTCCAAGGAAGTTCAGAGAGGCACAGGAGAATTCATCAGCCAACCTGAACAAACTCAGACCCATGGGGATCCCAATCTGTTCAAGCTGCTGTTTAGGAATTTAATTCATTCTGGTATCGCATAGACCCTCTACTTCAATCATCCATCTTTGTGGAAGCTGTAATGCAGCTTGTATTTATGCTAAAACATTAAATCTCAAGCAATTTGCCACTGTTTGAAAGTAAGTGAAGTTGCAAGTAGATAGGGTAGTGAAGAAGGCCTTTGGTCAGAGTATTGAGGACAGGAATTGGGAGGTCAAGTTGTGGCTGGTACAATTGCAACATTTAAGAGGCATTTGGATGGGTATATGAATAGGAAGGGTTTGGAGGGATATGGGCCAGGTGCTGGCAGGTGGGACTAGATCAGGTTAGGATATGTGGTCGGCATGGACGGGTTGGACCGAAGGGTCTGTTTCTGTGCTGTACATCTCTATGACTCTAATAGCACCTTTATCACAGTAACAATGCCCAAAGTGTTTCACAAGAGAGCAATCATAAGTACTGACACCTTCTGCAGGAGAACAATCATCCGATGTTTGATCAAACAGAGCTGTTTAAGCAGCCTCTTGAAAGAAGACACACAGGAAGGTGAGAAATCCAATGTTATCGAGCTGTAAGAGATCCAAGTTGTTTTGTAATGTCTCCCGTGTGAGACTGCAGAAATCTGCACGGTGCTATGGACACAACAAGTAGCCAGCAACAAGTGGAATGGTTTTAGGTGGCTCAGTGTCCTTTATGCCAAGCCCAGAAAAAGCCACAATCGAAGAATTGCCTCTGATATTGCTCCAACCGCGACTCAGATTCAACTTTAACCTGTTTGTTTAGAACTCTGACCTTCAAATCCTATAGAACCCAGGTCCAAGCATGACATGGAATGACAAATCTGACTATCATCCCTGGTCAACATTTCAGTTCCGTTTCAGTCCTTGTAGTTGTTCTTTTTTTATCATTTTCCTTCCACATTTGGCATAAAGGTGCAGTTCAGTTTTTGTTGATGTGGAGGAATCAGTGACGGAAACAACATTGAATGTCAAGGAGCGATGCCAACCTTTGCTGAGATGAACTAAAAGGCATTCCAAGGATTCGGGGACAGGAGGATGTGCTGACCATGTTGTAGTTTTGATGCAGATCAATTCCTTTATTTTTCTAACTCAATCTTCGCCGGGAGAGACAGATTTTCTAAAATCAACGGGCAGGACTGTAATCAGCTGGAGGGTCTGAATGAGTTATTTCGAATCCAGAATCTGGGAGTGAGGGAAGGAACAGGGCAGGAACTGAGACTGAGCAGAGCGTTATTCCTCATGTCCCCGAGGCACTAACTGGTCAATGTGGTGACTGTGCACATTGGTGACACTGGATAGCAACATGGATATGGGAAGACTAACAGGGCGATAAGATTCAGAGGGAAACAATAACTGGAATGATCTGCCAGAGGATGTGGTAGATGCAGGTACAGTTACATCATTTAAAAGACATTTGGACAGGTAACTGGATGGGAAAGTTTTGGAGGGATATGGGCCTACCGCAGGCAGGTGGGACTAGTTTAATTTGGGGAAAATTAACCAACATGGACGAGTTGGACCGAGGGGTTGGTTTCTGTGCTGCATAACTTCATGACTCAACTGCAAAAAGTTTCAAACTAACTCTGCCTTAATTTGAAGTTCAGTTATTTCAGAAATTCATATCTCAGTGAGAACTGAAGCACTCATTTCTCCTATAAATGTTTAATGACAGACCCACAATATATGACAGCAGATTCATTCAGTTAAACGGAGCTAAAATAATTCAAACCGTTGACAAGAGAGAGATCAGAGGGAAGGGAAAGCACTCAATGTGCACATGCTGTTTGATTAGTGGCGTCAGTCTCTTGTGGTGAACCGACAAATATGCGGCAACAAGTAAATGCTAAGATAATCCTATTATCTGTTTTGACTCCATCCTGACAATAATGAATCAGTATTTTCACAAAACTGCAGAGATCCAAACCGTCCAGCCCACTACCCCGTTCCCCGAACCCCTTCAATCAGTCAAAGACAAGTGAGCAATCACAGTCATGGGGACTCATTCAAACAGGATGCCATCTTCTTCGTAGAAACATGTGTAATTCTTATCAAATAAGTCCACTGCTTCAGTCATTTCAAATGTGCTCAGCAACTTCAATATGTTTCTCCTAACCCTCCTCTGAAGAACACTGCTGTTAGAAAGTTCTCAAATCAATATGTTTCTCTTCTCCACTGTTTCTGTCACCCATTTATCCTCCCATTTGTCAACTTCTTCTCTCTCTTCTCCACCGCACTCCATCCTCCTTTCCAACTGACCTCCCTCACTGACTACTCCCACTCATCACTCTCACTAGCGTTTACAGATCTTTCGTTATGTGACTTTATTAGTCAGGAGTGGTTTGTACTTAAGAAATGCAGAGATTTTGCACAAACATTTCAGGTTCTTGCCAAGGAAAGAGCGCCGACTCTCCATGACACCTGGCTGTATTTTTCTTTCCTCCTCGTCCCCCGCGTCCCCTTTTCCTCTCATAGAATCCCTACATTGTGGAAGCAGACCATTCGGCCCATCGAGTCCACACTGTTCCTTCCAAAGAGCATTAACCCAGACACCCCCCTTCTACCCTATCCCATAGTTAACCCAGCTAGCCTGTACATCGCTGGACATTATGGGCAATTTAGCATTGCCAATCCACCTCCTCCCTGAGGGCTCTCTCTTCTACTGGTGGGTGAAACCAGAACTAGGGGGGCATAGCGTCAAAATAAGATTAGGTTGTCTACAGTATGGAAACAGGCCCTTTGGCCCAACAGGTCCACACCAACCCACCCTACATTTACTAACACACCTAACACTATGGGCAATTTAGCATGGCCAATTCTCCTTACCTGCACGTCTTTGGATTGTGGGAGGAAACCCACGCAGACACAGGGAGAGCGTGCAAACTCCACACAGACAGTTGTCCAAGGTGGGAATTGAACCCAGGTCCCTGGCAACATGAGGCTGCAGTGCCAACCACTGAGCCACTGTGCCACCCAGAGGAAGCAGATTTAGGATGGAGGTGAGGAGGAATTTCTTCACCCAAAACGTTGTGAATCTGTGGAATTCCCTGCCCAGTGAAACAGCTGATGCCATCCTGTTGAATGCTCTTAAGGCAAAGATAGTTAGATTTTTGAACAGTAACGGAATTAATGGTTACGGTGAGAGGGCAGGTAAGTGGAGCTGAGGCCACAAAAAGATTAGCCATGATCTTATTGAATGGGGGGGACACGCTTGATGGGTCAGATGGCCTTCTCCTTCTCCTAGCTCTTATGTTCTGAAATGCAACAACAATCTCAAAGTCAATCCATTGACTGTCCTGACCTCCCTCCCCTGAAGTGTTACTGAATTGATTGGAGCTAATGACTTTATTACAGTATTGCTTTGACAATTCTCTTCATCTGACTCCATGTGAGTAGGACCAGGACCCACAGTTTTGGAAATAATCAACTATGGGCACATGTTACATGTCTCGTTCAAATTTTAGCTGATCACACCATGATGGTTAAAGATATCAGACAGTACAAATACACAGTCACCAAAGTACATCGATGAGATGATCAAAATAAAAACAGACAAAATACAAATTTATTTCTACGCGAACAGAACTGAAAAGTAACGTCGTAAAATACAGTGCAAAATAAAAGCTAAACTTGCACTGAACCTTGAAGAGAGCATTTGCGTACATAAAAAAAAACTGCAGATGCTGGAAGTCAGAAACAAAAACAGAAATTGCTGGAAAATCTCAGCAGGTCTGGCAGCATCTCTGGAGAGAAATCAGAGTTAATGTTTCAGATCCAGTGACCCTTCACTAGACAGTCACCTGTGTCCATTTCTGGTCGAGTTATTGTAAAAGGATCTTGAGACACTGGTGCACAACAAGAGGGTTATCAGGAAAGGAGTAACAGGCTGGATCACACCACTCACAAACAAGGGATAAGGCTGACAGATGTCCCAATAGACTCTGAAACGAGCAGAAGAAATGAATACAGTGAAAATGTTTCCCCTGGGGAAGACACCAGAAGTGTTCATTCAAAGGTAGTTACTAAGAATCTCATCGGGTATTCAGAAGAAACAACTTCAACAAAAGACTGGTGAGAATGTGAAAGTCACTATCACAGGGGGTCACTATTACAGGGAGTCACTATTACAGGGGGTCACTATTACAGGGGGTCACTATTACAGGGGGTCACTATTACAGGGGGTCACTATTACAGGGAGTCACTATTACAGGGGGTCACTATCACAGGGGGTCACTATCACAGGGGGTCACTATCACAGGGGGTCACTATTACAGGGGGTCACTATTACAGGGGGTCACTATTACAGGGAGTCACTATTACAGGGGGTCACTATTACAGGGGGTCACTATTACAGGGGGTCACTATTACAAGGAGTCACTATTACAGGGAGTCACTATTACAGGGGGTCACTATTACAGGGGGTCACTATCACAGGGGGTCACTATTACAAGGAGTCACTATTATAGGGGGTCACTATTACAGGGGGTCACTATTACAGGGAGTCACTATTACAGGGAGTCACTATTACAGGGGGTCACTATTACAGGGGGTCACTATCACAGGGGGTCACTATCACAGGGGGTCACTATTACAAGGAGTCACTATTATAGGGGGTCACTATTACAGGGGGTCACTATTACAGGGAGTCACTATTACAGGGGGTCACTATTACAGGGGGTCACTATCACAGGGGGTCACTATCACAGGGAGTCACTATTACAGGGGGTCACTATTACAGGGGGTCACTATTACAGGGGGTCACTATTACAGGGAGTCACTATTACAGGGGGTCACTATTACAGGGGGTCACTATCACAGGGGGTCACTATTACAAGGAGTCACTATTATAGGGGGTCACTATTACAGGGAGTCACTATTATAGGGGGTCACTATTATAGGGTGTCACTATTACAGGGGGTCACTATTACAGGGGGTCACTATCACAGGGGGTCACTATTACAAGGAGTCACTATTACAGGGGGTCACTATTACAGGGGGTCACTATCACAGGGGGTCACTATCACAGGGGGTCACTATCACAGGGGGTCACTATTACAGGGGGTCACTATCACAAGGAGACACTACCACAGGGGGGTCACTATCACAGGGAGACACTACCACAGGGGGGTCACTATCACAGGGGGTGGCACTATCACAGGGGGACACTATCACGAGGGGGGGGTCACTATCACGGGGGGGGTCACTATCTCAGGGCAGTCACTATCACACGGGGGTCACTATCTCAGGGGGTCACTATCTCAGGGCAGTCACTATCACACAGGGGTCACTTTCACAGGAGGGTCACTATCACAGGGAGTCACTATCACAGGCAGTCACTACTACAGAAAGTCACTATCACAGGGAGACACTATCACACGGGGGTCACGATCACGGGGGGGGTCACGATCACGGGGGGGGTCACTATCACGGGGGGGGTCACTATCACGGGGGGGGTCACTATCACGGGGGGGGTCACTATCACGGGGGGGTCACTATCACAGGGGGGACACTATCACAGGGGGACACTATCACAGGGGGACACTATCACAGGGGGACACTATCACAGGGGGGGTCACTATCACAGGGGGACACTAACACAACCAGACACTATCACAGGGGAGACACTATCACAGGGAAACACTATCATAGGGAGTCACTGTCAGAGGGGGTCACTGTCACAAGGGAGTCACTATCATGGGGGGGACACTATCACGGGGAGACACTATCACGGGGGTCACTAACACAGGGGGGTCACTAACACAGGGGGGTCACTAACACAGGAGGTCACTAACACAGGAGGGTCACTATCAAAGGGGGGTCACTATCAAAGGGGGGTCACTTTCACAGGGAGACACTATCAGGGGAGGGTCACTATCACGGAGGGGTCACAATCACGGGGGGACACTATTACAGGGGGTCACTAACCCAGGGGGGTCACTACCATGGTGGGACACTATCACAATGGGACACTATCACGGGGGGGGGGTCACTATCACAGGGGGGCCACTATCACAGGGGGGTCACTATCACAGGGGGGTCACTATCACAGGGGGGTCACTATCACAGGGGGGTCATTATCACAGGGGGGTCACTATCACAGTGGGGTCACTATCACAGGGGGACACTATCACAGGGGGACACTATCACAGGGGGGTCACTATCACAGGGGGGTCACTATCACAGGGGGACACTATCACAGGGGGACACTATCACAGGGGGGTCACTATCACAGGGGGGTCACTATCACAGGGGGGTCACTATCACAGGGGGGTCACTATCACAGGGGGTCACTATCACATGGAGACACTATCACAGGAAGACACTATCACAGGGGGGGTCACTATCACAGGGGGGTCACTATCACAGGGGGGTCACTATCACAGGGGGACACTATCACAGGGGGACACTATCACAGGGGGGTCACTATCACAGGGGGGTCACTATCACAGGGGGGTCACTATCACAGGGGAGTCACTATCACATGGAGACACTATCACAGGAAGACACTATCACAGGGGGACACTATCACGGGGGGGTCACTATCACAGGGGAGTCACTATCACAGGGGGACACTATCACAGGGGGACACTATCACGGGGGGACACTATCACGGGGGGGGTCACTATCACAGGGGGGGTCACTATCACAGGGGGGTCACTATCACAGGGGAGTCACTATCACAGGGGGACACTATCACAGGGGGACACTATCACAGGGGGGTCACTATCACAGGGGAGGCACTATCACAGGGGGGCACTATCACAGGGGGGACACTATCACAGGGGGGACACTATCACAGGGGGGACACTATCACAGGGGGGACACTATCACGGGGGGGCACTATCACAGGGGGTCACTGTCACAGGGAGAGACTATCACGGGGGTGTCACTATCACGGGGGGACACTATCACGGGGGGGACATTATCACGGGGGGGACATTATCACGGGGGGGGACATTATCACGGGGGGGACATTATCACGGGGGGGACATTGTCACAGGGAGACACAACTGCATCAGTCAATGGAATCTGTACTGTTGATGCATTTAAGGGGAAGCTAAACGCGCAAATGATTAGATTAGATTAGATTAGATTACTTACAGTGTGGAAACAGGCCCTTCGGCCCAACAAGTCCACACCGCCCCGCCAAAGCGTAACCCACCCATACCCCTACATCTACATCTACCCCTCACCTAACACTATGGGCAATTTAGCATGGCCAATTCACCTGACCTGCACATCTTTGGACTGTGGGAGGAAACCGGAGCACCCGGAGGAAACCCACGCAGACATGGGGAGAACGTGCAAACTCCACACAGACAGTCGCCTGAGGCGGGAAATGAACCCGGGTCTCTGGTGCTGTGAGGCAGCAGTGCTAACCACTGTGCCACCGTGCCGCCCACAAATGTAGACAGATAAAATGCAGAATTTGGTTGGGAAACCGGAAAATTACTCGGCTGGCCTCCAGTTGTTGGGCTGAATGGCCTGCATTTTGCTGTATACTCTGTGTCACCTGAGGCATTGTTACTGACCTCAGCTACGTTTGCAACTCTGAGAACAGCAACTGGGAAGGGCTTTGACAGATCAAGTTTTATTGGATTTCATTTCTATTTGTTCGACTTTTACTTTACCTTTTTATTCCTATGGGTGCCAATGTCCTGGAATCGACTGTACAGAATCCAGTTTGAGATCATTCTTGGATCCCTATCTCAGGACTTCCTCTTCAAAGTATTTTGCCAAGCATCTCTTTTTGAAATATTCCCAAGTTCAGAGCACAGGCCTGTTACAGCACAGTGCCTGCACTGACAATGACCAACCCTGTCATTTCAGAAGGGACAGATATGAACCCTGACAATCTCATACAGGAGCTTTAGGGTTTGGAAATGTAAACAGGCCATTTGACCAATCAAGCCTATGCATCAAAGTGTCGGTCTGCATCTAAGCTGCCTAACCTTTTCGCACACTCCTGACTAATTTCCATACGCTTTTTCAAGTGAGCATCTAATTCCATTCTCAAAGCCATTCCTAACAAGTGGGGCAAGCAAATTCTAGCCTCCACTTTCAGTTTTATTTTTGTGAATGTCATTCAACTTCACTCATCCAGGCACCAGCTCACCCAACTGGCATTATCTCATTATCTTCAAGAATTCCACCATGTTACCGCTCAACGTTTCTCAGCTCCTTTGTCAATAGAGTCATAGAGTCATACAGATCCTTCAGTCAAAGCCGTCCATACCGACCAGGTATCCCAAACTGAATTTGTCCCATTTGCCTGTGGTCCATATCTCCCTCCAAAACTTTCTTAATCGTGTACCTGTCCACTTCTGTACATGCACCACCTTCTGCGTGTAAAAGTTGCCCCTCAGGTCCCTTTTAGATCTTTCCTCTCTCACCTTAATCCTATACCCTCTCTAACTATGAGTTCCCAGCCCAGGTAACATCTGAAAGCATCAATGCTCCACTTGCATCATTGTATTTCTGTCCTTGCTCTACTGAGGTGCCTTAAAGTACACAATATGGTAAATTGTGCCCAGGACAATGCATCAGGATTAATGCATTCTGTTGCACTATAATCCTAACATTGAAACGACATTTAATTTTCTGAAAATTCCACTGGATCACTCCTAAGATTCCATGTAGAAAAGACTCACATTCACACAAAAATCAGCACCACACAGACGATAATACCATTTGCTCCAAATTAGTTTCAACGTGTTACTTCATTATGAGTGCACCAACGGAAGACAGAAACAGAAGGCTGTTTTGCCCTTCGCTGAGGTCATGGCTACATTATCTTTTAATTTCTTGTCCCTTACTATCTTTGAATAATAAATGTCTATCAATCTTCAAATTTAATAATCGTGCTAACAACCAAATCACACTGGTGGATGAGAGTCGCAAACTTTTTGACCACCCTTTCGGTATCAAACTTGGTGAATTTGACTCCTCAATAGGCTGGTTCTAATTTTTAGACTATGGCCCTTGACCCGAGATTCAGTAACATGTGGAAATAGTCTCTCAACCCCATCTGCACCCCTTAACATCTTGAAGTCTTCGGTCGAATAATCTCTTCACCTGAATTCCAGAGAAATCATCCTTAATTGGCGTGATTTCTTGTACAAGGTCAGAGGTCACACAACACTCAGGTCATAGTCCAACAGGTGTATTTAAAATCACAAGCTTTTGGAACCTGGCGACGTGTGACTTCTGACCTTGTCTACCCCAGTCCAACACCAGCACCTCCACAACATGATTTCTTGTAGTCGAACCTTTAAGAGTCTGGCTATCGTTTTGGGAAATCAACAATGCATTCCTCCAAAGCCAAGAATATCTTTCCTCAAGTCTGGTGCCCAGAACTGTTCACAGTACTGTGTGCTCTAAACAATGCTTTTTAAAGCTGTATCTAACTTCTAGCTGCTCTATTCTAGTTCTCTAGAAGGCAATTGGCTCTGATTAATTCTGTATTGTTCCTGACATTTCAATGATCTGGACACTTGGCTTTCCAAACCACAGAATCACATAAGTCTGGCATCACAGAAGGAAGTCATTCAGCCTGTTGTGTTTGTACAGCTCTATTACCGCTAGTGCTGATCTCCTATATCCTGAACACAATTTCTACTCAAATAATCTTCTAATGCCTCTCTTGAATGCCTCAATTAAAGCTGCCTCCCCCACATTCCCAAGCAGTGCATTCCAGACACTAACAACTCACTGAGTGAAAACATTTTTCTCACACTGTCCCTGTTTTGTTGTACCTCACTCTCATCTATGTCATCTCGATTCTTTTTGGTTTATGAATGGGAATAGCTTCTCCCTGTCTAATCTCTCCAGCCCGCTCACGATTCTGAACATCTCTCCTCGCAGCTTTCCTCTCTCCAGGGAGAACATTGCCAACTTTGTCAATCTCTGAACCATCAGTCCATTAAGCCATCGCCATTCACAAATCCTGCAGCATTTGTATGAAGTAATTCACACAATAAGAAGAGAAGAAGCTGTAGGAAGCCTGAATGATCCTGATCAAGATCAAAGTTGAATTGTACTCAACAATACCTTCCCCCACCATCAGAAGTGCTTAACAACTAGATATCCAAACCCCTAGATATCCAAACCCCAGTGGGAGTTGGGGATTCCAAAACCCCCACCCCCATCATTGCAGCTCAAAATGGCTGATTCTTCTTTTTTGACACTTTCAGGCCACTTCCTCCATCCTGAGTAAAGGGGCGACGTTTCCTCAGATCCACCCAGAAAATCTCCAAGATCGAAAGTTTATCAAACACCAAGTCTTTCTTTCTTATTTGGTGGCAGCATGGCGTTGGCGCTTGGACCTGAAGTTTGGTTATAATGGTTACCTGTGTTGAGAGTGTGGTGCTGGAAAAGCACAGCTGGTCAGGCAGCATCCGAGGAGCAGGAGAATCAACGTTTTGGGCCGGAGCCCTTCATCAGGAATGTGGACTCATGAAGGACTCCGGCCCAAAACGTCGATTCTCCTGCTCCTCGGATGCTGCCTGACCTGCTGTGCTTTTTCAGCAACACACTCTCAACTCTGACCTCCAGCATCTGCAGACCTCACTGTCTCCCATAAGTTACCTGTTGACGTAACCTTCTCCTGTTAATGCCAGTGTTCAGGACATTGGCTGCCAGTAGCTGCACATTGGTCAGCCAGCAATGAATTGCTGCAATTCGTGCAATTTCAGCATGAGGCCTGTTGAAAGCTAAATCTTTTCCATTCCTTTCTAAAATATACTTTCGACACGTTGAAGTGTGACATCTGTAGTGTGATGGATGCTGTCAAATCTCACACATAAATAGATTTGTTTTCCAGTTTTTGAAAGTTTATAATAAACTTCCAAATTCTGAACCAGGGAGAAAAATAATTGTGTTTTTTTTAAGTCATTGTCTCTCACCCATGTATTGCCTCTTTGCTAAGTGATAAGGCACCAGCAGCGATTACAGAACAAGGTGCTGAAACAGCCAGGCATTTTAAGAACGGAGGTGTTTGCTACAGTATTTGTGGTGCTGACTCATGGTATCCCAGTTACTCAGCAGGCTATGGGTTAATGGATTTAACAACACAGTGTTTTTGGACCACACAGTGGAAGTGCTGGCTTTGCCCTTTATCTGCCCTTCATCCTGTATATATCTCCTGCTCAAACATAGAGTCATACATCATGGAAACAGACCCTTCGGTCCAACCAGTCCATGCCAACCAGAATCCCAAACTAAACTAGCCCTATTTGCCTGCATTTGGCCCATATCCCTCTAAACCTTCACTATCCATGTACCTGTCCAAATGTCTTTTAAATGTTGTAACTGTACCGGCATCTACCACTTCCTTTGGCAGTTTGTTCGACATACAAACCACCTTGTGTGTGAAAACGCAGCCCCTCAAGTCCCTTGTAAATCTTGCCCCTCTCATCTTAAAACTGCACCCCCTAGTTTTGAACTCCCCCACCCTGGGGGAAAAGACCTTGGCTATTCACCTTATCTAATCCCCTCGTGATTTATAAATTTCTATGAGGTCACCCCTCAGTAAAGAAAGTCCCAGTTAATTAAACTTCCTTTTTGTTAAACTAAGCCATGTTTGCCTATCCTCCTTCGTGTGCGCTGATGTTTTACTGGTGGAACTCTTAGTGAGTCATTTGTCATGGCCATACAAATTTCAATTTTAAATTTTTCATCCTTGTCTTTAATTCTCTCCATGCCTCCACCCCCAAAACTACCTCACCTCCTCCATCTCTGGAACCTCCTTGAGCCTTGAACTCAGAACCTTTGAGGAGCCTCAGTAGCAGTTACCCCCCCCCCCCCCCCACCATTGATGGCCATGTTGAGGTATGAAGCTCATGAACTGCCCCCTCTTTCTCGGCCTCTCGAACTGTCCCTCCTTAAAACCTACCCCTTCAGGGAAGTCAGTGACCACCTGCTCTATTATCTCCTTAGGTGGCTCAGTGTCAAATGTTGCTTTGCTACAATGCTGCAGAAACCATATGGGGATTTCTTTTTCACATTAGTGGGTGCTACATAGACACAAGTTGCTGTTGCAGACTTCCAAGTTTCGTTTTCAGGGGTTCTGCTGAGGGGACAATCATAGCATTGCACACGCCAAATGCACACTTCGCTTGTAAGTTTAGTTTTAGCTTTAAGTTTGCTATAGAATATCTGTCAGGAAAAAACATCTGGGGATTGAGGCCCCATCTTCTTCCTGTTATAGTTCATCCTTTGGCACTTGACCAGAGATGGTTCTGGTCCAAACTGTTCAATGTGGTTCACACTAACCCTGGTGGTTTCACTCCTGAGTTAGGCTCACACCAGGTCGAGTGGGACTGTCCCTTTGTGTGCTGCTTTGTCCTCTCAGTGACCAGACTATCAAACAGCATTATTTCAAGGCCTCCGGCAGGGACAGAGAGGTTTGCTAATGGAACTGTGGCTGTAATTGGGATACCTAAACAGCAGATTTGAGACGAGCTAGGATTCGTTTGTGAGAAACAACTTGATGAGGTTCCGATGCCCATTTTAATGGCTATTGGACGCAGATCATAGAATCCCTACAATGTGGAAACAGGCCATTCGGCCCATCGAGTCCACACTAACCCTGCGAAGAGCATCCCACCCAGACCCACCCTGTACCCTATCCCTGTAACCCTGCGTTTCCCATGGCTAACCCACCCAGCCTACACATCCCTGAACATTATGGGTAATTTACTACGCGAAAGTGAGGACTGCAGATGCTGGAGATCAGAGACAAGATTAGAGTGGTGCTGGAAAAGCACAGCAGGTCAGGCAGCAGCTGAGGAGCAGGAAAATTGGCGTTTCGGGCAGGAGTCCTTCATCAGGAATGAGGCTGAGAGCCTCTGGGGTGGAAAGATAAATGGGAGGGGACAATTTACTACGGCCAATCCACCCTAACCTGCACATCTTTGGACTGTGGGAGGAAACCCACACAGACACAGGGACAATGTGCAAACTCCACACAGACAGTCGCTTGAGGATGAAATCAAACCCAGGTCCCTGGCGCTACGAGGCAGCAGTGCTAACGATTGAGCTGCCATGTAACATTCAGTAAATCAACATTCTCCACAGCTCTGATTGCAGTTGGCAACTTGAGTAAACTCTAACCAGCCTTCGGGCAGCATTGAAGGGCAGAATGTCCTGTAAGTGGATCAGAGATGGGCTCTGAGGGTTCATAGAAGCTGGCACATGTTGGATGGTAGTGTCCATTGATGTGGACTGTGTGAGGCTGATGCCCATGGAGTGTGCCCTGAGATGTTGGCACCCAGTGACCAAGATGGACCTCCTTCGGAGCAAGCAGCCCACGTAACTGCTCTGACTCGCTGTGAGCCACTCTGACCTGCTCTAACCCGCTCTGACTCGCTCTGACCTGCTCTGGCCCGCTCTGGCCCGCTCTGACTCACTCCTGCCTGCTCTGACCCACTCTGGCCCGCTCTGACTCGCTCCGACCTGCTCTGGCCCACTTTGGCCCACTCTGACCCGCTATGACCTGCTCTAAGCTGCTCTGACTCGCTCTGACCTGCTATGTCCTGCTGTGACCCACTCTGACCCGCTATGTCCTGCTGTGACCCACTTTGACCAGCTCTGACCTGGTCTGACCCACTCTGACCCGCTATGTCCTGCTCTGACCCGCTACGACCCACTATGACTCACTCTGACCTGGTCTGACCCGCTATGACTCACTCTGACCTGGTCTGACCCGCTATGACCCGCTACGACTCACTCTGACCTGGTCTGACCCGCTATGACTCACTCTGACCTGGTCTGACCCGCTATGACCCGCTATGACTCACTCTGACCCGCTCCATGTCAAAGATTCTCAGCCTTCAGTTTGTTTGGTGCGTTTGGTCAGAGAGGGAGCTGAATATTGATGAGATGAGCAGTGCCTTTAATACAGCATGTAACAAGCTGTAATCCCTCTTAATTGGCAACCCATTGGTGCCCAGCAAGAACCTCCCCACACTGCTCAGTGAAAGATGCAGCAAGAGGCTCCCAACATGGAGATGAGCCTGACTGGAAGTCTCATCTGATTCCGCCACAAATCTCCTCATAGCCCACATTGCTCAGACCCCTACAAGTGCCTGCCCTGACTGCATTTCCTTTTGCATTTTAACTTGGGCAGCAGTATTTCTCAATGGCTCTGACGTTCCTGTAGATCTGAGTTAAGTCACAATTACTGTACACTTCGGCCCCGTGTAGCTCAGACTGACTCACAAAGCCTGTGGAACCTGCACGCACTCCTTCCTAGACTAGGGGCTTATGCCAGTGGCTGGAATGATAGCAGAAACTCTGTGGAGCTGTTAGACTGGTCTAACTCACTCTGTTCACTCCTGCACAGAAACATGCTCTATCATCATGAGTATTCAGTTATTTGAAACACACGGTCAAATCTTTTGGCTACACGTTTTTCAAAATATTGATTTTCCTGGAGCGACTAATTTTAATTGGGAAGAAGATAAATCATATAACAGCTTTACTGTAAATCCGACTGTTCACATTACAGTCTGAATTACAAAGTGCATTCATTTACCTGCAACACATCTGCGAGAAACAATGAACACAACGTCTCGTCAGAATTTGAATTTTTGATAATTATTCACTAATCAGGTGTGCACCTAAGTCGGACTAACAGGATTGACAAGTCAGACACAGTGAGCACTCCAACAACAATGATGGTGACTTGTGTAGCTCTGTAAAGGTTGGAAAGAGACACTGTGCACATGATGAGAGCTCAGCACTATGGAAGATTGAGCTGTATTTCCATATCACCATTGTGACTTTTGATTTATATTTGATTTGGAACAAAACCATTGCAGCACACACTGTAACATGTTTGAATGAGGGACCTGGGATTAAGTCTAAAGTCATCATCATCCAACCAGACCATAGGGCTGCTCTCTCATGTGAGACAGAGAGAGAGAGAGAGAGAGAGAGAGAGTGAGAGAAAGACAGAGAGAGAGTTGGAGGTTAGGATGAGGATCTGAGGGTCACCATGCCTCAGCTGAGGGGAGAGGTTGAGAAGGAGAGTCCTTCATAGTTATGTCAGCCAGTGTGGGGATTGAACCCATGCTATTGGCATCACCAACTAGCTGCCTGAACTAGCTAACCCTCCGAGTTAAGCCTAGCCCTTGGTTAAGTCTTGGCTTCGAGCTTTTCTCAGTCTGGTGTTTCACTTTGATTCAGTGCTTGTGGAAAACTGAATGTCCCATTGACACAGACACAACACAAGGGCAATGTATCTTGGGAATTTAAATTCAATTAAAACAAATAGATCTGCAATTTAAAAAAGCTGGTCTCAGCAATGGTGTAACAATGTAATAGTGTAACCGTGTAATAGTGTAACCGTGTAATAGTGTAACCGTGCAATAGTGTAACCGTGCAACAGTGTAACTGTGCAATAGTGTAACCGTGCAATGGTGCAATGGCGAGAATTAAACTGTGAACTGGATGTAAAATTCCATCCGGTGCAATAAGAAACCAGCCATCCTTATCTGGTCTGACCAATATGTAAATCTAGACACACAGCAGTGTGATTGACTCTTGACCACTCGCTGAGATGGTTATGGTCCAGAGGCAGCTCAAGGACAATTGACAGTGATCAATACATGCTGGTCTTGCCAGTCAACATCCTATTAATTTTTCAAGAATGTAGACTTTTGTTTCGGTGATTTTTCCAAATAACTCTAATATACTTAGTGTGGTATTTTCTGGGAACAAATCAGAATGCTTATTTCCCAGTTGCTGGGGAGAATTTCCAATGGCACATGTACAACTCATCCACACCACACTCCAAAGTCTGCCTGGTAACACTATCAGCAATACCGCAGGCACCTGCTATTTCCCAATAACAGGAAGAGTTTACCAAAGATTTAGCCCTTCAACATTGGGAAGGGAAGAAAGATTCAAAAATAATGATAGCAGTCAGGGCATCAACACTTAAGACTATAAGAAATAGGAACAGAAGTAGACCATTCTGCCCCTCGTCCCTGCTCCATCGTTCAGCGGGATCATGGCTGGCCTGATATTCCTCACACCCACTTTCCTGCATTTTCCCCTAATCCTTGGTTTTCCTCCTAATCCTATCAATTCAGCCTTAAATATACAAAAGGACTCAGCCCTCACAAATCTATTTTTCAAGGAGTTCTAAAGACTCAGAACACTCTCAGAGAAAAAAAATAAATCCTCCACATTGGTGTCCCTTTACTCTGACACTATGCTGCCTGCCCCTAGATTCTCCCATGATGTGGATAAATTCACCAGAGTCTTACCAGACCATGAGCTGCTCTCTCACTCGACCAGAGGGTCCCCACGCCTCAGGCGAGGGGAGAGGTTGAGAAGGAGACTCCTTCATGGTAACCTCAGCCAGTGCGGGGATTGAATGTACATTGTTGGTGTCACTCTGCACCAAGAAACTGTCCGGAATATCGAGATAGTCAACCCAGCTGAGTAACAAAACATTAATTATTAAATCCAGCAAGTTTTAATGTGCGATTAAAAACAAATCTGGATTGTTCCAATCACCAGAAAGAATCTGATACCTTGCAAATTCAGAATCTTTTCAGGACCAAAATGGGGCATTGTTTTTATAACATCAGGAATCATCATTCTGGGGACAATCTGAAGCCCGGTGATATAAATAGTGTGACGGTTAGTGGTAGCTGTTTTGTACGTGTCCTGTTCAGATCAGATTATCAAGTATTTCTGATGGATTGAGTCAGCTTTGCTGCCAGTTCTATATATATCTTTACGTCCTTTATTGGACAGGGAAATAGATGAAAATAATATCGGCGTTTAAGATTGGATGGCCATCCTTCTCCAAACCTTACTGAGGAAGAAAAATCGAAAACCTTCAGTCACTTACATCTATGCACAAGCAAAATACTGCAGATGCTGGAATTCTTTAACAAATAGAGAGATTGTGGGAAAAACTCAACAGGTCTGGCAGCATTTGTGGTGACAGAAACAGAGGTTAGAGTCTGGTTTTGAAACTGGAGTTTGGTGGTCAAAGAGTCCTGAAGAAGTCATAAGTCTTGGAATCAAAACATTAACTCTGTTTCTCTCTCCACAGATGCTGCCAGACCTGCTGAGCTTTTCCAGCAATTTCTCTTTAATGTTCCTGATTTCCAGCATCCACAACTCATTCGGTTTTGATATCGTCAGATGGCAGCTGCTTGACTGTACAATCATGTCATTGCATTGAACTTGACAAATGGTTCACACCATTATTGCAATTACAGGCTGCTCAATGCTGGTTACATGGACATCTTTCACAAAAATGTTTTTTTTTCTTAAATCAACCAGGTCCAAAGCATTTTGACACATCTTCAGCCTAGGTCAGACTTCAAATTGGACTACCTAGCTCAGAGGTAAGGACACTGTCACTACATCACAACAGCCTTCATTCTGAGTGGGGGTGGTGTATTTTCCACACATTAACAGCACAATACCTCTAATTTTATAACTAAATTACTAATGTTTTTAAAGTTATAAACCACACAGCACCAGGTTATAGTCCAACAGGCTTATTTGGAAGCTTTCAGAATACTGATGAAGGAGCAGCGTTCTGAAAGCTAGTGCTGCCAAATAAACCTGTTGGACTATAACCTGGTGCTGTGTGATGTTTATACTTTGCCCACCCCAATCCAACAGCTGTACCTTCTCACAATGCTTTTAAACTCATTCCCCTACGATGTTCCTGACCTACGGTAATGACCACAGATCTCTTCAATCAATTGCTATCTTAAAGGGGCCACTGTCAATGCTGGAGGGACCCCAAGCTTCTGTATTGCAGAGATATCATTTGCATCCCATGTGGCCAAATTAACACGGCAATTGTAGCATCCACAGCAAAGGGGACTTGGTAGAACATATAATGCAGCAGTGACTGAACCAGAGGAGCCTTGGCAGGGTAGATGTGGGATGGGGGAAGCTGCTTGGGAGACAACATGGTCAGAGGTCACTGTTTCCAAAAAAGAGGGTCATTCATATCAGAAAGAGATAAGGAGGTTTTTTTTTTCTCTTACAGAGGACCATGAGCCTTTGGAACTTTCTTCCCCAAATGCCAATGGAGACAGCATACAACACGGAAACAGACCCTTCGGTTCAACTTGTCCATGCTGACCATCTTCCCAAACTAAACTAGTCCCACCTGCCTGCTCCTGGCCCACATCCCTCTGAATCTTTCCTATTCATGTGCTTATCCAAATGTCTTTTAAATGTTGTAATTGTACCCAGATCCATCACTTCCTCAGGATGTTCATCCCACACACGAACCACCTTCAGTGTCAAAACTCTTGTGTTTTTTAAATCTCTCATCTGTCAACTTAAAAATGTGCCCCCTCATTTTGAAACCCCCATCCTCGGGAAAGACACCTGTCATTAGCCCTATCTGTACCCCTCATATTTTATACATTTCTATCAGGTCGGATCTCAAATTCCTAGGCCCCAATGAAGAATGTCCCAGCCTTCCTTTACAATCCAAACCTTCCATACCTGGCAATATTTTTAAGGGAAAGGTAAATAGATTCTTGATAGACAAGGGGGTGGAAGGTTCTCAGGGTAGGCAAGAATCAGAGCAGCCATGATCTGATTGAATGCCAGGACAGGTTTCAGAGGCTGAATGATCTCCTCCTGCTCCTAGCTCATGGCCAATGTATGAAAACCGCCCTGAGGCTTCCAGAACAGAATCGGGCACATTCTGAAAACCTGCTGGCTGGTAACAATGCGACTGTAATTCAGAACCGACTGACCATCAACCAAGTGGAACCTACCCCACTCCCACCAAACCCGTTAGCACCAGGAAGAGAAACCAGGGAACAAGTACGGACAAGTAAAGTCATGTCAGATTGCTCGAGCAACCTAGAACCCTCTAGGTTCGAAACCCACCACAGCAATTTTAATTCAACAAAACTCTGTAATAAAAGGCGAGTATATTGGTGACCGTGTAATCACTCTCTATTGTCAGAAAAACCCATCTGCTTCACATTTGTCCTTCAGGGAAGGAAATCTGCCATCCTTTACTAGTCTGGCCTATATGGGAACCCAGACCCACAGTAATGTGGTTGACTCTTAACTGCCCTCGGAGCAATTAGGGATGGGCAATAAATGTTAGTGTGACAGTGACATTCACTTCCCATGAATGAATAAAAAAACACATTTACAACACACAGCTAACACTGAAAACAGTGATGTGAGGGAGATTGGTTGGAAAACAAGTTTTAAAATGTTGACCTGTTGACACAAGTGGACATCCTCCTTTTTAATTACCATAACTATGACTTCCCTCTCAGTGAAATGTTTCTTCCACTGCTTAGTCCATGTGTTTCTAGTTAATTCCAATTTTTGTTTTTAATTTTCAAACTATTTTTTTTTGCCATATTGCATGAGCTGCTCTTGGCCACTTTACTCAAGGGATTTTTTTTCTCTCTTTAAATACAGTTTTAATTTATGTTCTGACCACAACAAAAAGGTCTTCTGCCTTGAGAAGGCAACCTTTATTGCTAATGTATTGTGAAAGGAATCCAGTCCATATTTTCACTGTCACAGCTGAATTAGTTTGTGTGTATGATGTAAGAGTAAATTAATTGCAAGGGCTATAAGACTGGAGTGGATTCTTTGGAATATAAGTTTGCTTATAGGATAACTTTGTATCAAAAAGTCTTGTAAATTTTACAAAACTTTGGCAGAGAAAATAACATTTCATTGAAAAATTAGGGTGCTTTCAGAATCAAACGCTACCGTCGTTCTTGAATTCTATGATCGTTTATCCTCCAAAATGGTATGTCCTTAGTTGTAATTCTTCATTAATTAATGCTTCACATTGTAAGCCATCCCCTAGTGCTGCTCTATTCTGCAAACATAGATGTCTTGCTGAAAAATAACACATTTTGTCAAAGCTATTTTTACTGACCCATCAGGACAAATTTGCAAGAATACCAATTCAAGTGAGAAACCAACATTTCTACTGTCATTTTTCAGCAAGACCCAAGTTCTGAACCACTACATGACTCTTTATATAAGTGTAAGCTGTTTCTGTTTTCACAAGGATGTTTAGAAACCTTTCCATCTTTTCTTGTGTCCCATGGATTGGACTAGAGAACCATGCAGCAGGCCAGCACCTGCAGTTCTTGTTATGCAATAGAGTTCAATATTTACTATTTAACGATGCTTCCAAAACTTTCAGTTATAGTCCAATAGGTTTATTTGACATCACAAGCTTTCAGAGTACTGCTCCTTTATCATCTGACTTTATATGTTTCTATGAGATCCCTCATCCATCATTCTCCTACATTCCAGGGAGTACAAGCCCAGTTGATCCAGCCTTTCCTCATATATCAGTCCTGCCATTCCCGGAATCAGTCTGGTGAACCTTCGCTGGCAGCAATGCCCTTTCTCAGACTGGAAGACCAAAACTGCACACAATACTTAAGGTGTGGCATCAGCAAGGCCCTGTATAACTGCAGGAAGACATCCTTACTCCGATACTCAAAGCCTCCCGCTATGAAGGCCAGCATGCCATGAGCTTTCCTCGCTGCCTGCTCCAGCTCTATTTAGTGAGATAGATGTGCTTTAGTCTGTTGTAAGCTGCCAGGTAAAGTGATGATCTGACTGATGTTGACTTGGATCTACCTCTATTGATTGGTGCTTTTCAATCTGCAGACTTGGCTGAGCAGAAATCAGACTCACTTGCTGAACAGTTTCCTAGAACGCTCATCAAAAGAGACTTTAAAACACCTTCAGTCGACAGAAGCCAGCTGCCAGCTTTTCATGTTATCCTGAGAGAAAGGGACAGCTCCAACTGTGCACTAAAGGAACCGTCAGCTTTTGTGGGGTTTGGAGCTTTGACTCAAGTCCCTTTCACAGGGGCAGGTTGGATAAAAGCAGATTATACACAGTTGCATCACTAGAGGGTCCTTGCTCATCATGTCTACCCATCTGGGAGTTACTCAAAAGCAGGAAGATCTATTCCAGCCTTCATCCCAGACTTTCTGTGGAATGGCTACCTAATTTTCCTGGCCAACATTCCAACTCTCGGACCTGGGCGCCTGTACTGCTTTTCTGACTGTCTGCAGGAAATCTCTGCTCCTAAGGGAAAGCAGCCATTCACTGACTCTTGAAGCGTCAACGCTCAGTCCTTCAAACATCTCCAGGACAGGGGATTCCAGTCCAGAAGCTGAGAAATGGAGAGCACCAGGAAGGTAGAGATCTCCAGGTGCAGTCACAGAAAAATGAGGAAACTGTAACCCTGAAGTGAGATAGGGGCCACAGCTGTGGAAATCCAGCCCAATGCAGTATGCCACTTTTACAATTAACCAAGAGGCAAGCAAAAATCCATGTTAAAAGGATTTTCTTTGTATTTAATTTGTTCTGTTCAGACTTCTCTCCCACAGAGTTGACCTCAAATTGACGATGATTGTAAAGTGAAAAGTTCATCACTCTAAAGAGTCAATCTTAATTTAGTGGCAGTGTGCATGACACCAAGAGTGTGCACAATACAGAGAATACACAGAGTGTGCACAATTCTGGCCTGGTCTATTCTACATTAGTCAATGATTTTGTAAAATGAAACTTACCTTCTGTGACATTTTCTAATGTGTCAACAAATTCTTCCTCTTTCCAGCTGGCGAAGGAATTGACAGTCACACAACAGGAGCAGGTGTTATGTATCATTCTTAAAAGGGTTTCATAATTGCACAGCACTGAAAGAGGCCATTTGGCCCATTGGGTCAGTCACAGTTGTGTGAAATAACAATCCAGTAAATCCCATTGGAATGCCATCTTCCCATTGCCCCACAACATGTTCCTTTCCAAGCAATTTCCCGATTCCCTTTCCAAGGTGACTTTTAAATGTACCTTCCCAATTTTTTCAGACAGTGAATCCAGAGTAAACATGGTTGCTGCAATTAGTTACGATACCAACCTTTCTCTTCAGTATGTGAACATTTATTTGAGGGCTTTAATAAAATATCTTTCATGGGGTCAGTTTGTCACTGGCTGGCCAGCATTTGTTACCCATGCTTAGTTCCCCTCGAGAAGTTGATGCTGTGCTGTCTTCTTGAACTGCTGCAGTCCCTGTGCTGTCGTCAGACCCGAAATGCTATTGTAGGGGGAAGCAATTCCAGGATTTTGATCCAGTGACAATGAAGGAACAGCAATGTATTTCCAAGTCAGGATGGTGAGGGGCTTGGAGGGGAACTTGCAGAGGATGGTGTTCCCATGTATCTGCTGCCCTTGTCCTTCTAGATGATAGCAGTCATGGGTTTGGAAGGTGCTGTCTCAGGAATCTTGCTGTGTTGTTGTCAATCACACACACTCCTGCTACTGAGTGCAGGGAATAAATATTAAAGTTGGGGAGTGGAGCATGTTTGTAACCACACAGTATTTCTACAGTTCAACTACTGGTCATTGGCAACTCCCAAGAGGAGTACAGTGGGGGATTCGGTGATGGCAATGCCCTTGGATGGCAAGGAGGGGGAGGTGGTCAGATTCTCTCTTGTTGGCGAGGGCTATTTCCTGGCACTTACGTAACTTGAATGTTACTTGCCACTTATCAACTCAAGCCTGGATGTTGTGACATCAGTTCAATCCATGCCCTGCAAGGTTCCCATGAAAGAAAGTGCACAGTGCACTAAATGTGGAGAAGCCAATGATTAGTTGTGTGGAGCAGGGTAAGGAGCGGACATTCTGCTCAGGCAGATAAACAGATGCTGGACATTGGTGACAATGGATACCCTGAATGGTAACATGTAGGGAGAAACAACTCCCATCGAAAATGGGCATGAAAATATGTTAAATGGCATAAAGATCAACTTCCAGAAATAGTTATCCCCAGATGTTGGCAAAGCTGGAGGAAGGTTGGGAGGATGTTGGGTGGACAGTATTTGTGAGGGAGTTTCTTTTTAAAGGGATGGTATTGTCTCTTTTAATTAGTCAGAGAAACAAATCTCACACTAATGAGCACTTTCTGCAAAACAAGGAAATAAAGCGAAAACTGAGGCCAGGATTTAAAACGGAAACAGTTTTGTCAACAATACAAACAAAAGCAATGGAAAAAAAAGCGCAGAGCCCAAACACTGGCTACTAGAAACTGGCTCTTTTTTTCTTTTTATGTGTTTAATCACACTCCATTCAGCATGTTTAAAAAAAAAATCAGCTTCCAAAGGCTTTGAAACAGCTGCAGTGAACTGTACAAACAGGAGCTGCCTGTCGTCTTTTCCTCTGAGCTATCAGCAGCACAGAGGGTGAAAAAAACTACACATAAAGCATGAAAGCTGAATTATTAAATTCCAGGAAAAAACGTCACCAACAACTGATGGGAGATGAGAGATGAAATTTCCAGAGAAGAGTTTAAGGGGCATTTGTGTCTCCTAAGGACTCACTGGCACCTTCTGGTCCATTTGTAAGGGTCACCCCTCTTGCATTTTACCTTGTGAACTCTGCCTTTGAGGTTGTTGGGGGTTAAGGCCTGGGAAAGACCTACCTCACCCCACATCGGGTATCACTTAAGGGTCAGGGGCACTGATTCAAGATGGGCAGTGTTGGACTCTCCTCAGGGTTGGCACACAGCAGGGCAGTGCAAAAGGAACTGTGTGAACCTCTGCCCTTTCCCTGATTAATTAATTGATTTATTGCTGTCACCTGTACCGAGATGCAGTGAAAAGTGTTGTTTTGCATGCTCTACAGGCTGATCGTACCAAAGTAATTGATGGTAGCAGAGCACAGTGCACAATACAATCTTACAGCCACAAAGAAGGTGCAGAGTGAGATCAACATTAACATTAAAGAGATCCATTCACAAGTCTGATAACAGCAGAGAAGAAGCTGTTCTTGAATCTATTCGTACATGTACACAAACTTTTACATCTTCTGCCTGATGGAACAGGGCGGGAGAGAGTATAACCGGGGTGGGAGGGGTCTTTGATGATGTTGCTTTCCCAAGGCAGCGGGAAGCGTAGACAGAGTCAATAGAGGGAAGGCTGGTTTGTGTGATGGACTGCGCTGCATTCACAACTCTCTGTAGTTTCTTTCAGTCTTGGGAACAGCAGTTCCCATCAGCTGTGATGCATCCAGTTAGGATGCTTTCTATGGTGCATTTATAAAAATTGGTAAGAGTCCTTGTGAACACACTGATGCTGAGTGGAATAAAGCATGACCTTTGGCAGATGGAAATGTTTTTATTTCCTTTTGGCAACTTCTACCTGTTAAGTGAATGTGGAGCCGGACTTTAGTTGAACCAAGTGACTGAGAATCAGATGAGTTTTTACTGTTCTAACCATGGAGCTCTGCTTTCTTCAGGAAATGTGTTGGAAGACTAATAGAGTCTGAACAGTAACAATGTAGGAACAAAGTTAAAACTCACACAACACAAGGTTGTAGTCCAACAGGTTTATTTGGAAGCACTAACTTTCGGAGTGCGGTCCCTTCATCAGGCAGTGCTCCGAAAGCTAGTGCTTCCAATTAAACTGTTGGATTATAACCTGGGGTTGTGTGATTTTTAACTTTGTACACCCCAGTCCAACACCAGCACCTCCAAATAATGTAGAACAGCAATAGTGTGGGAACAGTAATAGATTAGGAACAGTAACAGTGTGGAAACAGTAACAGTGTGGAAATGTACAGGGGAGAGTGGCAGACACTTGAACAAACCTCCCCACCGTCTCTAGAGGTACAGCACAGGTACCCTTGTTCCACGTTAAATATTGCTCAGCTTGGCAAAACAAAATCTAAAACTACCACACACTGAATAAACTGGTCGCATGCAGCAATAAAACTTTCAAGAGTAGTTTTGTCCTTACTAACACTCCTGTTCATTGAAGATAATAGGTTGCGTGTATTTACAACTGGAATCTTCAGCGAGTGGTTTAATATTTGCTGATAAATGCAGGCAGGGTGGACAGATTGCCTGGTGATTATCACTGGCTCACTCTGACCACGTACACACACAAGCAAGCAAGATGGCAGCTGTACTGCAGCATTCTGGCAAACAGGTGTCACTTGGAAATTCTCAACTTACTGCAGAGACAACAAACAAGCACTTTTCAAATAAAAACACAATGCGAATTTTTTTTTATCACCAAACCTGTTTTTCCACTTAACTATTAAATATAGTTTTTCAAACGAACAAGTGATCTCCTAGCAACCAAACCATAAAACACAATATAGATTTTCACCCAACCAAACCAATCCAGGAAATGTTTTTTTTAAATAATTTAATTTGTGTTCATTTTCCCCTTGCTCCAAGGACACACACTGACCTTCTTTGTGCATCTCACATCTGCTTTCCTCATGCCCGTCACTTTGGGAAGATGAAATGTTTTATTTGATGTGAGCACAGCCAATACCCTGACACTGTCAGGCTCCCAATCCTCAGGAGCTGTCTGAGGGACCCGTTGATGTCCTGGGTCAGAAAGTCTCCTGAGAGTCAAGACCATATCCAATCCCAGAGATGGACGTTACCTCTCACAGCATCTACAGTAGATGAAATAGAGGCGGGCAAGTTGTTTCCGCTGGTGAGTGAGACTAAGGCTGGGAACATGGCCTCAGGATTAGGGGGGAGTAGATTTAGGACAGAGATGAGAAGGAGCTGCTTTTCCCAGAGAGTAGTGAATCGAAGGGATTCTCTGCCCAAGGAAGGCGTAGAGGCATCTTTATTAAATATGCTCAAGACACAGTTGGATGGGTTTTCGCATGTTAAGGGAATTACGGGCAATGGGGATGATGCAGGTAGGAAGAGCTGAGATGATGGATAGATCAGCCATGATCCTAATGAATGGTGGAGCAGGCTTGACGGGATGAATGGCCTACTCCTGCTTCTATTACAGGGCGACCCCTACATCTGCGAGTCCAGTTACTGTGGTTTCACTTACTTGCTGTTTACCACGGCCGAAACATATAAAAGGGAATGTTCCAGCACCAGAGACCAGGAGGCTGCCGGGTAGGTATATTTCCCATTGAAATCAATGGGTTCGCTCCTATCTGCGGGTTCAGCCTTCTTTGACAGGCCCTGAAATGTCACCCCCTATGGGTATGGGGGGTGGGGGGGGCTACTGTACTATGACACAATGAAACGAGTATTTACTCAGGTTCCGGTACACACACGAGTAAAGTTGCTCTTCGTTCAATATAACAGAGAGGTACATTTTGTACTCTCCCTTGGCAAGAAAGCTGAAAGTGCAGCTCAATGTGGGAAATGGAAGCCTCCCATTGGAGGATTGGAGGGGTCTCTCTGAGAATGGGGTCAGTGTGAATGGAAAAGTAGAGGGTGTTTTTCACGACAGCGGGGCAGGGAAGGGGAGACTGAGGTCAAATTACTCCCAGGCTCAACACGGAGCTCTGTCATTCTGTTCAGTTCAAACTAACAAGAGGAAATTTACTTTCTAAACATTTGACCCTCCAAGATATCAGCTCTCCTCTAAGTGTAACCTCTTGCCCATTCCCAACTGTAATCACTCCACCAGGGATAGTGATACCTTCAATTGTCCAAACTCTGCAATGAACCTAAATGTGTCTGACAGCCTGCCTGTGACTCTAAGCCCACAGCGAAGCAGTCAGTAAGAGATGGAGAATAAATGTTGGGCCTACCCATTGATGCCCACATCTTATAAGCAAATTTTAAGAAGGTCATTGGGCCCGAACATATTTGAAATATTTCACCTTTCTGAAGGCAAGCCAGTTCCTGGATACAGGGAATCCAGTTCATCATCAATGTGGCCCTCCCCCTACTCTCTTTTCAAACAGCCATCTGCTATGAGACAGTAAAGAGGACATCAGTTGATTACCTGGACAGAAACGGTGTGGAGGACTGTGGGGAAAAGACAGGAGATTGGCACTTGGGATTAGAACTAGCACAGACACAATAGGCTGAATGGCCTACTTCTGTACTGGAACAATTCTGCGATTCTGTGATTCATGTTTCCTCCTCAGGTTCTGGCAGGATTGGCCTGTTGGGATTGAACACCACGTTGTATATTTCCTGTCGGACATGCTTCCATCAGATTAATAACGGACAGATTAAGAGATGGATGGCGAAATAAGCCAGCACTGTCCTGTAACCAGGTGGGTATTTGTAGGACATTCCCTCTCATCTGTCGATCTGATTGCCAGGTCAATCTGCCAGTTCTTACCGACCCCACTTCCTGAGCAAGAAGGTTAAAGAGTGAAGTTGAACCTTAACCTCGAATTTAAAACCAACTGTAATCTGGAAAAGTTTTCCCTTCTTGCTTTGCAGGACCTGTTGATGCACTCTCTTAGTCAGTGGCTACAGTAATGACTGAACAGCCTAAGGGTTTTGACATTATTACAAAAGATATGAACATGTTCAGCGACTCATTGAATTCATTGGTGCAAGGGTCTTCAAACTGTGTAGGGTAGCTGGATATATGTGAAAGGCTAGTCCTAATAGCTGGTGCGGCATTTTGTCAGTTAAGACGTGCTCCTCATCCATTTACAGTGAATGTTATTAATGGCCCCTGATTTAAATGATAAATGAGGGGGCAGTGTTGGTGTGAATGATAGTGACGTCACAGAGGCCGGTACTAATTCTTTGAACCCTGTCTGTCCTTCAAGCATCCATTTTTGTTGTATTTTACAACTTGAGCTATTCTCCTGTGACAGGTGCAACAGTTGGAGGTCTGGAGACAGAGGGTGAGTGCAGAAGCATAATAGCTTTTTAAAGAGCCCTTTGTTTGACCCGTGTTGGCCATTTTTCAATACTGTTAAAAATCAATTCTGCACACTATCTTAGTGCCCAGAGTTCTCTGTATTACCTAGAACCCATTCAAGAGACAAAGTCAGCCATGAACCTGCAGCAAGGAGCACTATGGGGAACGAGTGGCTGACCTCTCCCAGCTCTGAGCTGCGTGGATGACGCGTCATACTGGCCCAGAGCCCACAGCACCAGCCAGATACATGCCCAGCTGTCGTAGGATTGGCATCTCAGTCACAGGGTCTTAACCGATACAAATACAGGAGGCATGTTAGCACTAATTTATCAGGATCCTGCCACTGGGAACACACTTGTCAGATCATTCTGTACCCAGTCCCCAAACAGTTTTGCAAAGTGCAAACTTTGGAGAGTAAATCAGAAATATGAATGAGTGGGGTGCAGAACAATCTGAGGACTCCCGCACTTCGATTGCTTCTCTCGGATTCACTACAGTGACACACACTTGGAAGGTCTCAGCAGGTCTCCCAGAACCAGCTCCACAAACATCACTTTCCCCAAATGGTGGCGAAACACAATGAAGCTGATTCTTGCACGTGGCAGGTGACAGGAGTAGGTTCAGTTATTTTTAATGCTGTCAGGTTTATGGAAGGCCATTGGCCTGTTTTGTTCCAAACTGTACCATCCATCTTCAATCAACACCACTGCAAACAGGATCTGAACAGCTGGACTGTGCAGCACACCCTCCGCACTGCACTGGAGCCAAGTTGATGCACAGTTACTCCGCTTTGAATGCAACTTTCTAACGGGAAAGCAACTGCACCAAGCTGTCGCTGAACCGATCAATCTGTGGTGTAGAAACACAACAAAGGGACACAACCCCAAACCCATGCACCCAGCACGCACCACACACACACCACACACACCCATATAACCCCCACAACACACATAGACAAACACTCACACACACTTATCAACATTCACACACACATTCCCACACCCACAGTCATGCACACACACACACATATATAACACAGTTCGGGTCAGAGTTGATATTCTTCAGCGAAGTGGCAACAGAATCGTGCCTCCTGCTGGTGACCTTCCTCTGAACAACTGACTGCTTCCCTCACACCTACACAGACCGACTCCCTCACACCTACACCGACCGACTCCCTCACACCTACACCGACCGACTCCCTCACACCTACACAGACCGACTCCCTCACACCTACACCGACCGACTCCCTCACACCTACACCGACCGACTCCCTCACACCTACACCGACCGACTCCCTCACACCTACACCGACCGACTCCCTCACACCTACACCGACCGACTCCCTCACACCTACACCGACCGACTCCCTCACACCTACACAGACCGACTCCCTCACACCTACACAGACCGACTCCCTCACACCTACACCGACCGACTCCCTCACACCTACACCGACCGACCCCCTCACACCTACACCGACCGACCCCCTCACACCTACACAGACCGACTCCCTCACACCTACACAGACCGACTCCCTCACACCTACACCGACCGACTCCCTCACACCTACACAGACCGACCCCCTCACACCTACACAGACCGACTCCCTCACACCTACACAGACCGACTCCCTCACACCTACACCGACCGACTCCCTCACACCTACACAGACCGACCCCCTCACACCTACACCGACCGACTCCCTCACACCTACACCGACCGACCCCCTCACACCTACACAGACCACTTCCCTCACACCTACACAGGGCAACAGGCGAAACCCCAGCAAAGTTACTCTTTCAAAAATATGTAATTCCAAAAAAAATCATTAATTTTCCTTCTGGAAGATGCAGTTGGCAAATAACCATTCTAAGCCAGCTTCAGGTGAGAAACTCACAAATCCAGAGTGGATTCTGGTCAGGAACCTGTTGAGATTTTCAGCTGAAAGTGATCTCCAACTGAAATGTCTAAAGCACCAGACCCATGGCCAACAGTCTGTGCTTATTGCCTTTAGCTCATGCTACTGAGCAACAGGGATTAGTTAGCTCAGTTGGTTGGTTGGCTGGTTTGTAATGCAGAGTAACACTAAAAGTGTGGGTTCAGTTCCTACACCAGCTGAGGTTTCAATGACAGACTCTTCCCTCAGGTTAAACCACCACCAGTTGCATTTCTTTAACGAGAGAGAGTCTGGTAAGACCATGGCAATATCACTTACCAGACAGCCTTTAAACATCATTTAGCTTGAGTTGATCATATTGTGTTTACAGATGATTCTACTTCATTGGAAATTATCTCAACCTGAGGTACCATATTAATCATAGCTAACCATTCATTCTGATCAGGCACCATGGATGTTTGTGTACATCTGGCTGTGTATCACATGAAGGTCACAGGGTCAAACTGGGGAAACACTAACAGTCGCACTGTTTACATTTCCTGTAAATGGAAACTCTAAGTCAGGGTCTCACACTCACCAAAGCCCAGCTGAGGTCACTGACATTTGAAAGTTGATATTCAACATTGGAACATCCTCAGAAGCCTTGAGGAACAAACAGGACATTTCACTGGCATGAACGGAACTCGCGACAACAGCTGTATAAAAGATGTACATCTCCATTCTGGTGGTCACCTGGTAGGTATATGGAACACTCGCTCATATCAGGCTGTCTGTTTGATCCAGCCACAGGACAGTTCCTGAGTAAAGGAACTGGGTTTCATGGTGGGTCCAAACCTTGTTGCATTTAAGATGAATCAACGCTAGACATTCTCAAGGAGGAAGTGCTCCATTAGTTTGCACAGAGGTGGAAACTCTAGAGAATACCTAGTTCAGGGACACAGTGGAGACGGAGGGTGTCAGTAAATTTAAGGTGGAGCTGGATAGTTGGAAGTGAGAGAGATGTAAGGGATTTAAATCTCTGGAAGTATCCCTGGGCCAGCTGAGCCTTTTACACAATGTCATCCCTCTGACATCTGCCTTGGTGAAAACATTAAGGCAGTACTTTCATAAGGATGACAGCCGATAGCAATATTTGCAGGCAAAGACATAGCAAACAATTATTTATCGAGTTGATCCCAACGCTGGGCTATATCACTTGGTGTATCTGGGGACATGTGTACTGTCAATGTAACAGTTAGGCTAGAGGGCAGGTGGTGGCTCAGTGGTTAGCAGTGTTGCCTTAAAGCACCAGGGATCTGGGTTCAATCACAGCCTGTGTGGAGTTTGCACATTCTCCCTATTATTTGTATGGCACTCCACTGGGTGCTAGGGTTTCCTCCGACAGTCCAAAGATGGGTAGGTTAGGGTGGACTGTCCATGGGAAATGCCGGGTTAGAGGGATGGTAAGTGTCCTTTGGAGGGTCAGTCTGGACTGATGGCCTGCTTTCACACTGTGGGGATTCTATAATAGGAAAGGAATCGGCCACTGAGCATGCTCTGCCTTGTGATATGATCATGGCTGATCTCTCTCAATCTCAGCTCCACTTTCCTGCCCGCTCCCAAAATCCTTCAACTAATTAAAAACCTGTCTCTCTCCTCCTCAATTTTACTCAATGTCCCAGCATCCACTGCACTCTGGGATTGAATTCCATAGATTCATGATCCTTTGAAAGAAATAATTTCTCCTCATCTCGGTTTTAAATCTGCTATCCCTTGTCCTAAAAATGTGACCTCTCATTCCAGATTGTCCCACTTGAAAAAACATGGGGTGGTACGGTGGCTCAGTGGTTAGCACTGCTGCCTCACAGCGCCAGGGTCCCAGGTTTAATTCCAGTCTCGGGTGACTGTCTGTGTGGAGTTTGCACATTCTCCCCGTGTCTGCGTGGGTTTCCTCCAGGTGCTCCGGTTTCCGCCCACAGTCCAAAGATGTGCAGGTCAGGTGTATTGGCCATAGTGTTGGGTGCATTAGTCAGAGGGAAATGGGTCTGGGTGGGTTACTCTTCAGAGGGTCGGTGTGGACTTGTTGGGCTGAAGGGGCCTGTGTCCACACTGTAGGGAATCTAGTCTAATCCTCCCTCAGCCTACTGTGTCAATCCCCTTTAACATGCTATATCCCTCAACTAGATCTCCTCTCATTCTTCTAAATTCATGATTTGGAGGAGCCAGTGTTGGACTGGGGTGGACAACGTTACAAATCACCCAACACCAGGTTATAGCCAAACAGGTTTATTTGGAAGCACTAGCTTTCAGAGCGCTGCTCCTTCATCAGGTTGCTGTGGAGCAGGATCATAGGACACAGAATTTATAGCAAAAGATCATAGTGTCATGCAACTGATGCGATATATTGAACAAACCTAGATTGTTGCCAAGTCTTTCATCTTTTAGAATGGGTTGCAGGTTTCAGTTATTAATGTGTAAATTCCAGAACTACTTTTAAATCACATTCTTGAGATAACTTTAGGTTTAATAAAAAAAGATGACATCTCAGCTCGGGCAATGCATTAAAGGTGTAAGGTTAGAGTCTGTCTGTATCCCAATCTTGAGTCAGACTGGCTGTATTTCCAAAGTGTAATTTATAAAATATAACATGAATTGACTGCCTGCAGATTGTGCACTTTTTGAGCAAAGTAGAATGTATCTGCAAATATAATTCTGCTAATACAAATTCACCCCGTAGACTTGTATGTCTGTGTGTATGAGAGAGAGTCTAAATGAGTGCGTGAATATATAAGAGTGAGTATAGGCCTAGACTACTTGGTATCTCCTCAGAAGACAAACAACATCTGTCCAATAATGTCCGACCATACTGTATTTTATAACGAGACGTAGTAAACCTAAGAGGGAGGGATCAGGTCAAACTTGACAAGTCTTCCTTCCAGAAGGTGGGGATCTCCTGCAACGGCACACACCGAAACCAACACGATCCCACTTTCAAAGTTATCTGTGTGGCCTGGCACCTCACACAGGGCACTTTGCAGCTCAGAGTCTCTCTCCACAGACTTCAAAGGCCCAATCCTTAATTCATTTTCGCATGGCATTCCCTTAGATTCTCGACCTTACTGAGGCCTGTTCCTCATGCCCTGCTGAGGAATTTTTCAGGAAAACTTGAAAATCGCCACTCTCCAAACAAGGAATTTCTTGCACCCTGTGCAAGATGCACTGAAATAGCCCCATGAATGAATGATCAAACAGCAACGTGACATGAAAGAATTTAATGAGAGAGCTCGAGTCTTTATTATTCATGGGAAGGACACAACAGCTGCCCAGAAAGTGAGAAGACGGATTTTTTTTGACTATTTGCGACTATTTCAAAAGCAGGGGTGTATAAATTTCACAAAAGTCAGAGAGAAGTAAATCTTTCTTTCACTGAAGAGAATCAGTGTGAAAGAGTGCAATGTATTTGTTTTCTTTTTATTAAACAGAATTAAATATAAATGTTTAGTGAGGGAGCTTCCAATGACTAAGGTGTCATTTTGGCTTGGATTGTGTATCCAATCAAATTCCGTGTTGAGAAAATTAAGACTTGCACCTACACAGTACTTTATATCCAGTACGATACTTTCAAAGTATAGTCACTTTTGTAACGTAAGAAACACAGCAGCCAACTTGGGTAGAGCAACCTCCCATAGACTGCAAAGAGGTAATGACCAGATAACCGACCAACTCCCCCGACTTGTTGTCCCCATTAACAGCGTTTCTTCTTCCCTGGCTTTCTATCAGCCATCCCTCTGTCTGCCTAACTTTCCTCTCTCTACCTAAACATCTCCACCTATCTGTGCACATCTTTCCCACTCCTCCCGGCCCCTGTCATCAGCACAAACCACTCGCTGCTTTCGGTTCTGGCAAGGGCTCGCTGGACTTGGGAAAATGTTAACTCTGTTTTTCCTCTCTCCACTGATGCTGCCAGACCTGCTGAGTTTCTCCAGCACTTTCTGCTTTTGTAATCTGTTTTATCGTGTGTGAATCATAGGATCCCTACAGGGTAGAAGCAGGCCATTTAGCCCATCGAGTCTGCACCAACCCTCTGAAGAGCATCCACCCCCCACCCCTGCATTCCCCATGGCTAACCTACCTAGCCTGCACATCCCTCGTCACTATGGGACAATTTAGCATGGCCAATCCACCCTAACCTATACATCTTTGGACTGTAGGAGGAAACCCACATAGATACGGGGAAAACATACGAACTCCACACAGACTGTGACCTGAGGGTGGAATCAAACCCAGGTCCCTGGCTCTGTGAGGTAGCCGTGCTAACCACTGAGCCACTGTGCCACCCACAAAAGATGGGCCATGGAACTAGTGGTAGCACCTCTTCAAAATAGCGGCAAAGGGTCTTTTACATCCACTTGAAAGGGGCAGACAGAGGCTCAGTTTAAAGTCTCATGTAAAAGATGGGGTCTCTGACATCCCCTCATGCTGCCCCCTGGAAGATCAGCTTTGGATCGGCTTCTGGATTGAGGCTTGAACCCCGCGCCATGAGTCTCGGAAGGAGAGAGCTACCAACACAACTGGGGTTGACACCTGAGGGGCTGCTACAATCTTCCAGGTGAGACACTAAACTGAGGCTCTGTTTTCCCTTCCCTTCAGACTTTCCATTTTATCCTTCATCATCCCTGTTACTCAATAAACATTAGCCTTGAGTATATTCTTCCAAATTCCAAATGATGCTCTGATAGAAAAAACTCCTTCACATCTCTGTAGCAAATGGGCTAAACCCCATTTCCACTCATTCTAGGTTCCACTCACATCCGCTCAGCTCCCTCTCTGTCAGCAGCCCCCCTCCCCCACTGACGATCTCAAATGTTTCAGTAAACTTGCCATCTTTTCTTCCAACTTCCAATGGTATAGACCCTACCTGTCCAATCTTTCTTCATAATACAAATCCCTTAACCTGCAAGCACAGAAAATATTGACAATTCAGATTCCACACATTGGCTCACATTCTCTCCAGTCTACGACATGCTTCAGAAATGTCAGAAATTCTCTCTTATTCCCATCCTTAATGACAATTCACTTCTCAAATTTCTTGTCGGAGATACAGTGGAGGTTTCAGTGAGACTGATTTGTGTAAAGGAGTAAGATACTGAAACCCCAATTTTAACATTTCGACTTTTGCAAATAACGTTAGCTTTTGCCCCTGGAAGTTGTAATCTTTTACAGTTACTGCTTCTGAAGGTCACATGACACCAGCTTATAGGCCAACAGTGTTGCTCCGAAAGCTTGTGATTTCAAATAAACCTGTTGGACTATAACCTGGTGTCGTGTGACCTCTGACTTTGTCCATCCCAGTCCAACACCAGCACCTACACATTACAGTTGCAATCGCTTGAGATTGCCCACTTTGCCAACTTAGGATTCTGGGTAATCCAAGATGGAGGACAGGAAAGGTTTCTGGCCGTAACAGGCTGCTCCTTTTTTGAGGTATTTTAGGTGTTGGAGGTGATTTCCTCCAATTCCAGGAGCAGCAATTACTGTTTAAATGCTGATGCATTGTTTTGGAACTTCGAAGAAAAAAAAGTGAAAACAATGGCACTTTTAAAAGGGAGAGGGGCAGACCAAGGCAGGTCAGTGCAGGAGAGAGACGGAGAAAGAACACCACAGTGCTAACTGACACAGCAGTGAATCTGCGCAGTTACTGCCTTTGCTGTGAATTCATGTATCGCTGGACATCGGCGTGCGTCCAAGAAAATTAACAAACAGCGAAATTCACAAATGATCTTGGAGGAACCTGTTTGGGAGAGGTCACAGCACAGAGACAGACAACTGAATAGTTTTTAGTATAGCCTTAGAGTAGAGTGGGTTCTTTCTTGATTGTATATTTTATTTGAGAAATGTATGAGCTGGCAGAGGATGTGGTGGAGGCCAGTACAATTGCAACATTTAAGAGGCATTTGGATGGGTATATGAATAGGAAGGGTTTGGAGGGATACGGGCCAGGTACTGGCAGGTGGGACTAGGTTGGGTTGGGATATCTGGTTGGCATGGGCAGGTTGGACTGAAGGGTCTGTTTCCATGCTGTACATCTCTATGACTCCATGACTCTATGATAGGTTTTAACTTTAAGCCAAGCAGTAGATTGAGCTTGTTTTGTAGGTGAAAACTTTCTGTGAATATTTGGTGCAGGTGCTGAAGTCATAAAATGAAGACGTCAAGAGCAGGAAAGGCAATTTGGAAAATCAGCTCCTCACTCAGCCTGACCAACAACTATCCGTTCTGTCACTATCTGCATGGCTCCATTAAGCCCATTCATTTCTTTGTGAATTTCAGCTGTAGAGAGGGGTAAGAGACCCACCTTCCATCAAAGCCATGGAACTTCAGGCTGCCATTTTAATTTAAGTGGATGATTTGGTAGCGTAAGAAATGGCTGACAGTGATTACAAAATACAATTACAATTCTAAAATAATTTTGCATAAGAGTTCCATTGAAATCCCACATGCAAAATGATTACACAAGAATAGGAACCCAGGAGGAAATGATAAGATACAAACCAATTCATATTGCATCACAACACATTAAAGAGCAGCAAATGAAACACTGACTTCAGAGATTAAAGCTCCTATTGTCTGTTTCTGAGGCCTTGCAGTTTAGCTGCTGTGGGGTCAGTATGCATTCTCACCTCCCAGTAAGAAGGTCAAAGCTTTAAGTTCCAGTCCAGCACCTCGGTACACAGTCTGGACTTTGAGCCGAGTGCAACATCGAGGGAGTGCACTTTTGTCCGTGGATTGCACATTAGAGTCATAGAGATGTACAGCACATAAACAGACCCTTTGGTCCAACTCATCCATGCTGACCAGAAATCCTAAATTAATCTAGTCCTATTTGCCAGCACTTGGCCCATATCCCTCTAAACCCTGCTTATTCATGCCCCCATCTAGATGCCTTTTCAATATTGTAATTGTAACAGCCTCCACTACTACCTCTGGCAGCTCATTCCATACACACATCACCCTCTGTGTGAAAAAAAGTTGCTCCTGTGGTCGCTCTTACATCTTTTCCCTCTCACCTTAAACCTATACCCTCTGGTTTTGGATTATTCCACTCCAGGGAAAAGCCCTTGTCTATTTACCCTATCCATGTCCCTCATGATTTTATAAACCTCTATAAGGTCACCCTTCAGCCTCAGACACTCCAGGGAAAACAGCCCCAGCCTGTTCAGCCTCTCCCAATAGCTCAAACCCTCCAACCCAGGCAACATCGTTGTAAATCTTTTCTAAACCCTTTCAAGTTTCACAACATCCTTTCCATTAAACTGAGGCCACTCTTGCCAGTTACAGTGGATACAAAATTCACCCATTATTTGAGGTGAGGAATCTAATGTCTTCTCCAGGGAGTCGTGGAGATCTGCACTGAGATCCTTCAGCCCATTATTTTTGACTGGTGCCGACGCAATGTTCAAAACCCACTGTCCTGCAGCTGGACCTTGCCCGAGCTGTCTCTATAACCAACAAAACAAATGAGAATTTTGTTTCTTCCTGCACAATTACAGTATTTTTCCTGATTTTAAAGTGAATGAATGGATCGTTTATCTTGTCCACACTTTGCAGAATCTATTACATAGAAATTGGCTGTTTCATTTACCTAGATAATCATACGGCTAAATAAAGGAGTAATTGGTTAGATTCAAAACATTTACTGATATCTCAAGGGTGGAAGAAGGTCCTATGGAGTAATTGTTTGAGCTTGGGAGGCAGTGAACCTTTCACAATGGGCACCAACATTTATTAAACTTCAGCATTTGTCTACTGGGCTGACTCAATGATCCAGGAGCAAATGGTCTTGGATTTGGCGAGCATGACTCTGAAATAATGGAAAGGTGATCCCAAGTTGTGCCAACTTTAGGGATATGATGGCGGGAATGCTGGATTCAGAGCATACTGCTCTTAAAGAGTTAGGAGACAGTGAGCATTGCAGATGCTGGATATCAGAGTCGAGAGTGTGGTGCTGGGAAAGCACAGCAGGTCAGGCAGCGTCAGAGGAGCAGGACAGTCAACGTTTTAGGCATTAGCCCTTCATCAGGAAAGAGCTGCTTCTCAAAAAGGCGGCTGTGTCTTTTAAGAGGGCGAGGTTCACACTGTATAGGAGAGGTTCCAAATCACACTGTATCGCGATGGATCAGCAAGGGTCAGGGTACAGGGGTGTCAGAGAAAGACTGAAAGCATAAGCCATGGAGTCACAAAATAAAGTCTATGGATAAACAGTAGAACAGCACTATCCCTAATTCATTTCCAATGGGCATCCTGTCCAAGTGGCATTATCCATACCCACCAGCCTTCAATACAGTGAAGGACTTTTGAAGTGTAATCATTGAAATCTAGGCAACACAGAAGTCATTTCTCACACAGCAAGCTCCCATAAAACTTCACCTGATGAAGGGGGCATACTCTGAAAGCTTGTGATTTTCAATAAACCTGTTGCACTATAACCTGGTGTTGTGTGACCTCTGACTTTGTCCAACCCAGTCCAACACCAGTACCTCCACATCAAACACCAATGTAATCACCACTCAGTATTCTGTTTGTGTGATGTTGATTGAGGGACAAATGCTGACTCTGGAGCATCACCCTCTTCATTATCTTGCATATAGTGCCACGGGATCTTTTAGGAGGGCAGATGGACCTTAGTTTAGCATCGAGTGGCAGTGCAGCACTCCCTCAGTACAGCGCGAGAGAGTCAGCTTCAGTTAGTGTGCTCAGGTTCTGCAGTGGGAGTTGAACCGACAACATTGTTACGCTGCAGTGAGCGTGACAGCACTTCCAACTGAACCAGGGTTGAGGAGAAAGAGGTTTGAGGAGGAATGGGGTGCTTGCTACTCGAAGGCTTTCTGTCCACAGAGTGCAGCAGTAGTGAGAACTAGCCTGAATACTTGTCTATTGTACCTGTAATAACTTGGAAATAGATGGAGAGGCAAGCTTCACCATTGACCACATTGATGGTAGAAGCTGTAGTATGGAATCTGACAATCCGTTTCACATTGACTGTGTCTGCATGCTAAGTCCTCACATAAACACGCAAATTAATCATGCCTTGCATACGGCTCACAGTTTGGAGGCTATGTACGATTGGAAGATTTTCTTGCCTGCAGTTGCCTCAGGTTTGACTGGACGATGCAGGAATGTTGCATTTGGTCCAGTTAGACCTTCTAGTCCTTCCTTCTAAATACGAAGGAAATGGGTCTGGGTAGGTTCCTTTTCGGAGGGTCGGTGTGGACTTGCTGGGCTGAAGGGCCTACTTCCACACTGTAGGGGAATCTAATCTAATCGAATAATGTTTATCCGTGCAGTGGCTGGCTCCCGGGAGCCTTTCATCGACATCTTTCATGCACCAAGTTACTTGTCAAAATTTCAACTCAACAAACTGTCAGTAGATTGTCCAGCTGATGACGTTTTGGGCTTAGATTAAATTGGATCTGGTGCAAGGGCCATTTCGGGTTCAGCTAGAAAATTCTGGAATTCTCTCCGCAGCCTGAATAAAAATAACATAAACCTGAATGAAGCAGAACGGATGCTGGATAAACATTTGACAGTGGTTATAAACTCTCATGAACGGAGATCCCATCTTAATTTTGCTTTTGGGATTAGATTTCTTGTTATATTTTCTTTCCATCCTCTTTGTGATTATGGCTGCATTGATTATTGTTCCCATCCCTCGACATTTTGAGAAACACAATAACCAGGTCCTTTCAGTGCCCGATTGTAAAACAGTATTTGGGTAAATGGCTGCCTCCCCAATAATAAGGCCTGCTTCAGTCAGGTCCTGTCTTACTAAAGTGGGTGGGTACTTTGCATCAATATTGAATAAAATATCCAACCATTGTCTTTCTAAATCATTTTAGCGCAAAACTCAAAGAACATTTTAAAGCAAAACACAAGAATAATTGAATACAAAACTTGCTGGAAGTGTCTTTGATCGATTAAATGAAATCATGTAATTTTCTTTTTAAAAATGTGTGCATAAACAGAACTATAATGTGGCCTCAGAGGAATCAGTTGTTCAGAGGGAACTTCCAGTGCAGCAATGATGGGATTTATGTGGCCTTATGTAGCAGTTACGTCAATTAACTTTCCTGTACCTTTGGCGTACTTCAGGGAAAAAAATTAAAGATTTGAATCACACATGACACCATATATACACACAATCTCACACACACACGCTCACTTGCACACTTTCTCATACACACACGTACAGACACACTCACTTTCTTACACTCACTCTCAGTCATGCACACACATACAGACACTCTCACATGCACACATCTTGTCACATGCACAGACACACAAACACACTCTCTCTCACACAAGCTCACACTCTCACAGACACACACACACACATCACAAAAGCGTAATCAACATTTTGAATTTAAATCATGACTCCTGGTGGGTCCTCACACATTGAAAGCACATTGTGTTTTGTAAATTTCACACTGTTAGTTTCCTCTGTTACCTGAACAAAGAGATTAAAGCGTGTGACGAAGTGCACTTTGTGTGTCTCGCTGGATGGGTCAGCCATTGAGCTCTTTAGTGTCAGATCATAAATGATAATTGATCGACCACCAGATCCATCCAAAAGTAATGGTTATCATGGCAAAACTGGTAAACGTCACAGATATGTGTAATGGAGCAGGAGAGGGGAACAGTGATGAGATAGCCAATCAGCCTCTGCAAAGTACTCTAGGACATTCCTCAAGATTAAAAGCTTGATGGAACGGGGAGCATAGTTAGCTCAGGAGACCAGACAGTTAGCTTGCAACTCACAGAAATGTCCAACAGCACAGGGGTTTGATCCCTGTTCCTGCTGATCCCGACGTGGGGACATGAGCTCCTCACTCTACTCCACAGTAAAATCACAGGGTTCAGCAGCCCTCAGGTAATTCGGGGAAGAAGCAAGGCACTCTGCAAATGCAACTTGCTATTGCTCTAGACCTAATGTTAGCTGGAACCGTTACTGCCTTTTACGGAGTGGAAGTGTCCAGATCGAATTGATTGTACCTTGTCCCATCAGAAAGGCCTGAGGGCTCCAAATGCAGAGGTGACATGCCATCATTCAGCAGCTGTTTTTCTCAGGCCTTCACTGGAGTCTGCAGCAAGTGTTAGGTTATAAGTTTGAAGGAAAGGCAGCTTAATATAGCAAGAAATGGATTTAAGTTGATAAACGCACAAAACTATCAGAATGAACGCAGTGCTAAAACTTTTTAGGGATCCCTGTCTTCAATTCAGTCAAAGCCTGACTGCTCACCAGACACTGCTGTCACCTCTCGCGACCTCCACTACCCACACATCCAGTCAACTGGACACAAGCTTCATACAGAGTCTCACCGAGTTTACTGTTGTAATATTTTCTGTCCTGATTTATTTGCAAGTATAAAAGCACAAGGACGTGACAGGAACAGATCCTGAAAACACAAGCAGGGCCGAGAGAAGTAAATCTGAATCATTTTGGACTCCGTTTGAAGCTTTACTTTCTTGCAAGTTTGCATATTTTCTTTTTAAAAAGGCAAGGTGCTGTTGCTGCAGGAGGTTTGTGTGGCTGGACTAACAGAACACCCAAGGTCACAAAGAATCTGAAATGTCCTTTTGGAATATTGCTCAAAACGAGGAATAGGCATTATTAGAAGAATTAAATGCAATGAGAAACCTTCATTTTTTTTTCAATCACACACACACACACCAAAAAAACTCCCCAGCCCCCACCTGCTAACAGTAATTATAATAGACTGAACAATAAGTGGTAAACCAGCTCGCGACTGCATCTTGGGAATTCTCTTGGGTATGTGGATTAGCTGGAAAAGCCTGAATGATTAAAATACACTAATTAAAATTTTGTGTTCCTTGGAAACTCGTCCATCAGCAGTATGAGAGCGAGCAAGAGAGAGAGAGAGAGAGAGATGACTGACCCAAAGTAATTTATGTCCAAAATAAATAAATAATTAAAACAAACAATCAAACATACACACGTCAGTCCTTTGTGACTGCTTTATGCTTTGTCCCTGATGGGTCAATGTTCCAGAGAAGGTGCAGAAACCCCTTTTCTTTTTGAAAGTAAGTGTTGGGTGTTAGGTGCTGGGGGTGGAGAGGGGGATTCTGACACAATACAAGTCTGAGCCTAATGTTTTTTTGTGTGTGTAACAGATTCCGAATTCCTGTATAGATGCAAGCATGTCTGTTCTTTGTACAAGAACATGACTTCTGATATAAAAACTTCTGCCTCATTGCAATTATACAAAAGAAATTGAACACTTTGGGTTGCCAGGGTAACCTAATTGCATCAGAACGTTGCACACAAGAGCAAAGTAACTGAATTTTGATGAAAAGGCGGCGGTAATTTACGGCATCACGAAATTTGTTGCCATGCCAACGTGTTAATTACATCTCAAATTAACAATGCAAGTGTAGTGAAATTAAATATAAATCATATTTCTGCATAAATTATAGGGGTTGATTAGGCCGGGGCTCTGGGAGAGGGAAAGGTTGTGACTCAAGGGTTCCGTTTTATTCTGACTCACTGAGGGTCTCTGAATAAACACACAGTCAAATGGAGGAGGAAAAATAAAGAACCGTTTGCAAAACCTCTGCTTCTTTTCCGAGCTCCGTAACAGTCCAAGCATCGCCTCCCCCAAATCATGAAGGATGTAACCCAGTGCAAAGCGGTCTCTATTTAAGCGAACCCAATGTTGCCTTTCCAACCGTACAAAGTTGTGTTGAGTTCTGAAACTAATTCTCTCTGCGCCTTCGCTGCATTGACAGCTCTGAGCTTCTCAGTCTTCCCACTTTTTAGCAACAGGCCCCAAATTGTGATTCATTTGTAAAGAGGAACAGGAAAATCCTTGCAGTAAAGTTAGTCCCCCAAACAAAAGATAGATCTCTGGAAATCATAATTACGAAAGTAACTTCTCCTGCTCTCTTCTGCCACTTTAACCCCATGGTCACCGCGTTCCAACTGAACTGTGTCAAAATTGATAAGACATCAGCGTCTCATTCTGTAAATTACATGAATTGTTTTTTAACTATTATTGAATGGCCCTAAAAGACTCTTAATCCTTCCTTTTACACACACAGACAGACACACACACACACACACAGAGACGCACATACACAGACCCACACACACGCAGACACACACATCCACAGGCACACGGACAAGACACACGCACACACATATAAGGCAGACACACACTCACAGACGGACACACACAGACACACATAAGGCAGACACACACTCACAGACGGACACACACAGACACACATACACACAAACAAAGAGGCAAAAAAGAATCTGTTGCAAATTATTCAAAAAAAAATCCAAGCTTGTATGAATGCTTGATGAATAATCAAATACGGTTTGGGGGTACTGTTTGAATGTTTTATTGAAGATAAATAAAGATTGTTGCATTATCTTCTGAGGATGAAACATTACTCACAGCCTCTGAAATGGAAGGAAATGAAAAGTGTGGAGTCGGAGACAGAAACAGGGTGAGGGTGGGGGCCAGGGGAAGAGAAAGGGGCTTTTCTTCCCTTCTGTGGGGGGATGGTCATTTGGTGGAGGGGGTTCTTCTGGTGAATAAAACGGGTTTTATTGGCACAGCAAGGTTGTGAATGGGCAGAGGTGAAGGCTCGGAAGGGGGAGAAAAAGGGAAATAAATTGATTAAATGCTCTCAAAATGGCTCAAATTCGCTTGTAATGACCTCCCTCAGAGCTAGCTGGGGAAGGGGAGGGGGTGTGCCACTGAGCTGGGGTGAAAAAAAGAGAAAACAACAGCAAACAGGAACTCAGTTCAAGCCATCTAAATTATTCATGTACCAGATGGATTCTTTTTCCTGTCTTGAAATGCTATTTCAACTCGCAACCCAAATGACACGCAAGTACTGGGGAGATCAAACACACCACTCAGCCTCACACTTTGCAAAAGTAACTCTTGCAAATGATGGCCTTTCGCAAGCCTGGGGGAAGGTAGGGGGTGGGTGACCCTGTGTGAAGGATATTTTAAAAATCCACCAGCCCCGAGGGACCAGGTAACCATGTTACATGTTGCCTGTGAAACTGGTCTACAACAAACAGAATAGAGGCCATGTGCCACCCAGACAGCCCACTGGATCCCAGAACCATGTCAAAGTGTTGGACACCATCGTGTCACCCATTCAAAAGGAAATGCTTGTCACTGCCAGTCATTTGTACATTCTTTGGGTGCAGAACGAGCAGTGAGGTATGAGACTGTGGCACTGCAGAGGGATAAGGTCAAGAGACGCTTGTGGTCACTTAGTTGTAGCCCTATTATTGAATTGAACAGGTGTCCTCGGAATGTTTCAAAGTTGTGGATTGCTTTCATATTTAGTAGCCTGTACACTTCATCCCCACTCCCAGAGCCATGTACACTCCCTCTGGGCTCCTGTTCATGCCCCCAAGTCAACACCTTCATCTCCGACCCCCTCTCTCTCTTCTACGTTCCTTTTGCCTTCATTCGCTCCATCGTCTGCACGCTCATTCCTAACTCTCCAACGTCCCACCCTCATCCACAATCCTGCGCCCCCCCCATCGATACATCCTCCCCCTCCCACTGCCCCACCACCCATACATCCTCCCCCTCCCACTGCCCCACCACCCATACATCCTCCCCCTCCCACTGCCCCACCACCCATACATCCTCCCCCTCCCACTGCCCCCCATCTATACATCCTCCCCCTCCCACTGTCCCACCATCCATACATCCTTGCCCTCCCACTGCCCCCCATCCATACATCCTCCCCCTCCCACTGCCCCCATCCATCCATCCGCCCCCTCCCACTGTCCCACCATCCATACAATACCCCCCTTCTGGTCCCACCATCCACACACCCCTTGCCCACACGCTCGCCCAGATCTCCATGCTCCCCAATCTCATTCCCACTTCCTTCCTCATACCCCCTACACATGAGTATCACCACCTCTCTCTCAGCCTTGGGCATGTCATTCTCAGCCTTGAATGTTGCTACTGAAATTATGCTGCTCCCACTTGGAGCATGATCCTCCATAAGAATGACACGTCTGTGGTACCCATTTTTACCTGGGATTGGATGGAAGGTTTGTTTTTACTTTTGGTTAGGGCTGTGATGTGGGGTTGGGGATCTGCGGGACACTGCTGGGTGCAGGCCGAGAGGGACCTCACGGGGATGTATAAAAGCATTGAAGATCGAAGATTCTGTTCCATCAGAGTCACAGTGAACTGGAAACGTTAACTCTGTTTCTCTCTCCACAGAAGCTGCCAGACCTGCTGAGTTTCTCCAATGTTCTCTGTGCTTACTTCAGATTTCCAACATCCTTTGGCATATCTTGCCTTTCTTAACTTTTCTCTGTTATCACGTTCTTTGCCGGTGTCTCTTTCCCAGATGATTGAAGATAGGAAAGAGAAAGGCTGACAGTATCCCATGGGTTAGAGAGTCTTTTTCCATTTCCAGACTATCGCAGGACCTCCCAGGGATGGCTTTGTGGGTTGTCCCACAGCTGGAGTATGGAGAGTGAGGGGATGCAGGAGTTAAGTCCCACACATGGTGAAACCTCCACATGTAGCTGTGGTTCGTCACCCCGGTCATGGGTGCTGGCTGTGGGAGGGTGCACTGGCTGTGAGAGGGGTGTTGGGGTGTCAATAGGTTGAAGCTTGAATTTCTTTCAGCAGCTGCCCAATCACACCAGACAAATTCCAAATCCTGACTGACCCAGTCACTTGCTCCTAATCCTCTTCTGGATCTGACATTGTGTGACATTGTGTGATCAGTGGGGAAAGAGTATGAAGGCTATTGGGGAGGCAATGGCCTAGTGGTATTTTCGCTGGACTGTTAATCTAGAGTAATGTTCTAATGGATTTAAATCCCACCACAGCAGATGGTGACATTTGAGTTCAATAAAAATCTGGAACTAAGAGACAAATGATGACCAGGAAATCATAGTTAGAAAAACCCACCTGGTTCACTAATGCCCTTTAGGGAAGGAAACTGCCATCCTTACCTGGTCTGGCCTACATGTGACTCCAGACCCACAGCAATGTGGTTGACCTTTAAATGCCTCTGAGTAATAAATACTGGCCTGCTGAGCACTGCCCTCATCTTGTGGAATTCTTTTTTAAAAAGGACACAGGATACAATGGAAGGCTGAATGTTCACATCCCAGGCCACGGTGCAGCTGACTCTCCACGAATTCCTGTTGATGCAGCTGGAGATCAGGAATCCCCATCCCCTCCAAACACCATCTCAGAAACAAGAGAAAATGGGACAGCTCCCACACTCAGAAGCAGCCCTTTCAGCTCAGGAATACGCGTTCATATTTAGCAGTTTGGGGAATTGCTGGGATCAAGATACATTTTTGTTCCTGCAGCTCTACAACCTTGGAGATAAGACCATAAAATATAGGATCAGAATTAGGTCATTCAGCCCATTGCGTCTGCTCCGACAATCAACAAGATCATGGCTGATGTGGTAATCCTCTTATTTTCCCTTGCCCCATATTTCCCAACGAACCCCAAAGTTCTCTGTATTCTTCCAATTCTGGCCTCTTGAGCCTTCCCAGTTTCCTTTCCCCTAACCCTGGGGGCTGTGCCTTCTGCAATTTAGCGTTCAGATTCACTCTCAAAATCTTTCAAGCTCATTTTGTAATGTTCCTTTTAAAACAGACATCTTTACCAATATCACCTTCTGCTGTCAAATCGGGTTTGCATGTGTTGCTGTGAAACAGTATGGAACATTGTACTGCATCAGAGGTTCTACAGAAATGCAAGTTGCTACTGTTCTTACTCTCCCATGCCTCTTTAGTAAAAACAGTGATGAATACCAGCCCACACTTCCACAACTCCCTCATCCTTTACCCAGTTGCTCAGTTTTCACAATTAACAGGGCACGAAGCGCTAAATCAAGGAAGGGTTACTCAGAGGTCTTGGAAGCTGAGGCTATCTTCAGCTTGATGTCCCCAGGCATATATTAAAGTTGGGATCCCTCACGAGGACTGGGAACTCTGATTGATCTTAAAAAAACTGATGCTGTCAGTAGAACATTGAACAGTGCAGCACAGTAGAGGCCCTTCAGCCCTCGATGTTGTGCCAGCCTTTTATCCTACTCTAAGATCAGTAGCATCCCTAACTCACAGTCTTCCTGATCAGAATGGTTCATTCGAGACATTCCTGTTTCATTTGAAGTATTCCCATTGATTTTAGTCCAAAAGGTTTGGAGGGATAATGTCAAACAGGCAATCTGGCTGGAGTAATTCACAAAGCATTCAAATTACAGTGATAGGAAAAACAAGGCTCGTTTATTGTTAATCAATTGATATCTTTATGCTAGGGGGCTCCTACTTTAAGCAGTTTAGCTGTCTAAGCTGATTCTTCACAGTTTCGTTCAATTTTTATTGAAAATGTAATTCAGCAAACCATATTTTGTAAGCTAATGCAGCACCGTTGTTTCACTCTGTATTGACACTGCAGTCAATGGAGTCAGCTGTCTAGTTAATGCAGAAAAACAGTTCACCGTCACAAAACCATTCATGATCCTAAATTCAGAGATACAGTTAATGGAATCTCAGACTCGACACACGGTAAAATGAAGTGCATGTTCACGGTCACATCCAGTGAGGTTAATGTCATATTTGATGTGTGACAGAGCCATGAGTTATAGCACACCTCACATGTGGGAATAAAAGTCGTAATCCGTAACATATGTAAAATATCAGTCAATTTCCAACAGGGAAAGGGAATTAATGAGCGGTTTTGTAGATTTCTTAACCCAACAAAAGCAAGGAAGTGCCGAGAACAGTTGCAACACACACATTAAGCCCGTAAAAATCTCACTTCATATCCAATGTCCCTTAGCTGACTAACTGCCGTAAAAACTTCACCTCCAGTTATTATCAATCCCAGGGCTCAAGGTGGTTTTCCACCAAAATGTGAGGTACAAACACCTACACATAAACAAGCAAAAATGCGCCCCCCCCCCCCCCCCACCGCGACACACATACACACACTCACCTATACAGTCATCTCCACACACAGAAACACACACACATGTACACACACACACCTCCACTGACAGACACATATACACAACGACACACATATGCACATATCTACATGTACACACACCTATATACACACACAACTGCATACACAGACATATGCAGACATGCATATACACAGACACACACACAGACACAAACACACAGCACATATGCATTGACATGCACACAGATATACGTACACACAATACACATGCATACACAAATACATGCACATTGGAATATAACACAGATGATCACCGATTTTTCAATATATTCTGATTTTGCCACTTATTAATATGATGGACTGTCCAGCAATGTGTCGGTGTGTTCAATGAGTCAGGGTGTTAACTGCGCAACATTTCACAGTGACCTCAGCCTGGTATCAGATTGCTGATTTCTTACTTTCAGTGTTGTGCACAGTGAGATAGTTCCATAGTTCTTTATGAAATGTTTTCTTGGTATTGTACAAAGGAGCTGTGATACTGTGTAAGGTAAACATTAAAAGTTATGGAATTTAGTTGTGTCCTGTTACTGCAAGGATGACAGAAACACTACACGCCAAAAGATTACCCATGTAGAAAGTAGCTGTACAAAGATGCTACCTGCATCTCAAGATCACTTCTACAGCGAGATCACTTATATAGGGAGACCACCAGTATGACTAGATCACCGATACAGGAAGGCCACCTGTCCAACCAAGAACACCTGTACAACTAGATTACCTGTATGGGAAGACCACCATACAACTAGATCACCTACATAGAAATACCATCATCTAACTAGATCACCTATACAGGAAGACCATCTGTACAATTAGATCACTTGTATGAGGGGGAATCTATATGACCAGATCACCTGTACGACTCAATCCCTTTACAGGAGGACCATCTGTACAACTAAATCACCTGTTTAACTAGATAACATTTAACTAGATATACAGGGGACCATTTATCATTTTGATACAGTGTTCACTCTGTATTAATGATCCCCTCTGTACACAGTGGGACTATCTCCTGAGGCAGCACCCACACAGAGAGCAGCTCCATGGAACCCATCAAAGATCATCTGCAGTACTGTACAGAGGGCACTGTCCATACACTGAACCTCATTTACACAGAGTACAGTGGCATGTGGTGTCCCTGTACCAATGATACCATCAAGACAGACAGAACCCTTCCAGGGAGACAGACACCTCTCTTCAATGACCTTTAACCTCAGATTCAATCCTAAGTAAATGGCCGAATGCAGGTCCCATTGAAAGGGGTGGTACTTTCTGATAGGACAGCTATTTACATGGACTCAATGGTCCACACCCTCTGTCCTCACTTTGCCCCTCCTCTGGAAGAGGCTGTTAGGACGAGGACGAGAAGGAAGAGGAGTGGAGGAGATGATCAAGGGCAGGTGTGTTTTTTTTAAAAAGATACGTTGCCAGGATGTGACGTTCTCTGGCTCAGTGAGTGTTTATTGGGCAACTCCAACTGCCATCACAAATTGCTCCAAGTATTCTGGGTGTTCAAAAATCTGATTGGGAGATCTGCCATGTTTTGACATCCAATGTTAGGTTTTTGATTTGGTTTAAACTGTCCTTGGAGGAAGAAGCTGATTCTGGAACCCTGTAGAGAGTGATCACCTGTAGAGAAACAGATTATCTGTATGAAGTGATCATAGAGTCATACAGCACAGAAACAGACCCTTCCAACTCGTCCGCACCGATCAGACATCTCAATCCAATCTGATCCCATTTGCCAGCATTTGGCCCATATGTTTCTAAACCCTTCCTATTCATATACCCATCCAGATGCCTTTTAAATGTTGTAATTATACCAGCCTTCACCACTTCCTCTGGCAGCTCATTCCATACATGTACCACCCTCTGTGTGAAAAAGTTGCCTCTCCGGTCCCTTTTATATCTTACCCCTCTCACCTTAAGCCTATGCTGTCTAGTTCTGGACTCCCCTACCCGGGGAAAAAAGACCTTAACTATTCATCCTAGCCATACCTCCTCTTGATTTTATAAACCTCTATAAGGTCACTCCTCAACCTCCAACACTCCATGGAAAATAGCCTCAGCCTATTCAGCCTCTGTTTAATTCAAACCCTCCAACCCCATCAATATCCTTGTAATTTTTTCTTGCACACCCTCAAGTTAAACAACATCTTACTGATAAGAAGGAGACCAGACTTGTACACAGTATTCCAAAAGTGGTCTCACCAATATCCTGTACAACCTTAACATGACATCCCAATTCCTACACTCAAAGAACTCAGCAATGAAGGCAAGCATGCTAAATGTCTTCTTAATCACCCTGTCTACCTGTAGGAATAGATCACCTGAACAGAGAGCTCACCTGTATAGAGATAGACCACCTGTAGACAGTGATCATCTACACAAAGAGATCAACCATATGAAGTGATCGCCTGTAGAGACAGATCACCAGCACAGAGGGATCACCTGTACAGGCAAGTAAAAGAATAAGTCTTTTCATTTGTTTTCTTGAGAACCTTGTCTAATGCAGGGATTGTCTGTGATCACAGTGAGTGGGACTGCACCTTTTAAAAACTGAGTTTGAATTCGGGACAAACCCATTTGGTTTTAATTCTATCAATCGACAGATGTAGCTTTTCAAGTGGATGGGGCACCATCAGGCAGATTCGGTTTCCAATGTGTTATACGGCTGTGGAAAAAGGCAAAATGCCTCCTTAAATTAAAGGAAGAATAAATGAATGAATACCAGCCCACCCCAGTCAGACATTGTCTTTTTAATTAGAACTCTCCAGTCAGTGTGTATTTGACACAGACAGATGGTCAGACAGATAGCTTGCAACCCTGAGCAAAATGTGCAATTTAAATTTTCATCTAATTTTCACAAACTCCTAACTTCTAAGAATACTCAAAGATCCTCCAGCCTTTTATAAAACAATCTCCCAAGAATAGGGTCCCGAACTAAATTCGGGCACGAGCCAAATGTCTGAAAGAACAGGATTCTATTCAACACATAGAAAAAGACTTTTCAAACAGTTTGTGCCACCAGGTTATTTTAGGAAATGGTTATTCTTATAAGTCAGTTGGTGAGATGTGAGATAAAAAGAGAAACATGAAGAGGGATGAAAAGAATTTACTGAACTTCCTTTACATATTTTAAGATGTTTTTCATTTAGCTTCATCTACAACTAAGATAGTTTGGAAGCTGCCATTTTTCAATGCAAGTGTAAAGTCTGCCTTACAGCATGTTCAAACTCAATTAAGAACTTCAGCCGAAATAAAAATGAATTTGGGATAACTTTGATCTTTGAAAGGTCAATTGGGATAAAACTTCTCTTCAAGAAGGTGGTACTGTGGTTTTTAAAAGTTTTGAACTGTGCTAATGGTCCATTTGAGTTTTCTTCCTCCTAATCTCCTTCATCCTGCATCCCCCACAGTTTCCTCCTCTCCCTCACACTCAGTTGGGAGTCATCCCCACCCTACATTCTCCCCACTCTGGACAGCACCACACCACAGCCCCCAAAGACGCAGTGACACAGTTTATGGAGCTTTCGGTGAACATAAGAAATGAGATCCCATCGTGGAATTAGAGCTAATCTGAAATGCTGTGGCTGTCAAATCTTTAATTAGCTCTAAACCTGCTCAGACCCGGCTCAATGCGTACAATCTGGCATCAGAAATAACAGAAGGTGAAATGCACAAAACCTGTACTTAAAAAAAATGAAGAAAAATAAGGAATATTTTGACAGCTGTTCAGACCTGAGGCAGGAGCTGTAGGGATGCCATGTACACTGTACTGTGCAGACTCTGAAATATACAGCGGCTTCACATTCAAAATGCACAAGGTTGTTTTCTGAACAGATGGAACTAATGACATGAAACAAAATAGATCATTTCATTTGGTTAAAAAAAACCCATAAAGGCACAAAACAGAATGAATGATAGGGGCTAAAGGGCAAAGGTGAAAGCAGGGCAACACTTAGAGAGTGAACGTAGGGAACATTCTGCCTTGTCTCTGTGCTTTTCACTCAGGAGGAGAACAGACTTCTCATCTCGTCTCTTCTATCCAAGGTGGCCAGTTCCTAGAATATTGAACTCAGCTCCACACAGTCTCAGCCCAGCCCCAGCTCCGACAATGTAACCTTCTCAGAGTGAAGGAGGTGCTCAAACATTTTCCCTTGGACAGGCCCTCTATGATAATGTCCGCAATAAATCCATTCTGGGAGGACTGTACAACAACAACAATATTTATTCATCTAACGCCTTTAATGGAATGAAATGTTCTTCACAGAAGCATTATTAAACAATATTTGTCATCAAGCCATCGGGACAAAATGGCCATTTCCAGCGGTAGATTTTAGGCAGCATCTTAACAGAGGGAATTGAGATCCGACAGGTGGGCAGGTGTATACGATCATGAGAGGCATGGATAGGGTGAATGCACTCACTCTTTTTCCCAGGGTTGGGGAATCAAGGACAAAAGGGCACCAGCTTAAGGTTGGAGAGGAAAGAATAAAAGGGAATGTGAGGGGCAACTTTTTTTTTTACACAGAGGGTGGTACGCATATGGAATGAGCTGCCAGCAGAAGTCATTGATTAGAATCACTACAGTGTGGAAACAGGCCCTTCAGCCCAACAAGTCCTCACTGGCCCTCTGAAGAGTAACCCACCCAGACCCATTTCCCTATCCTATTTTACTCCTGACTAATAGCTTACACTATGGACAATTTAGCATCGTCAATCCACCTAATCTGCACATCTCTGGATTGTGGGAGGTAACCCACACAGACACGGGGAGAATGTGCAAACTCCACACAGACAGTCGCCCAAGGCTGGAATCGAACTTGGGTCCCTGGTGATGTGAGGCAGCAGTGCTAACTACTGAGCCACCATGCTACCCTTGGTTGAGGTGGGTACATTAACAACATTTGAAAGGCATTTGGACAAATACATAGATCGGAAAGAATTAGAAGGATATGGGCCAAGTGCAGGGAAATGGGGTTAGCGTGGATGGACATTTTGGTCAGCATGGACCAGTTTGGGCTGAAGAGCTGAGACTGTGTAGAGATGAGTTAGATATTCTAGTGCTCTAGGCCTCTGTGACTCTGTGACTCTATGAGGTGTAGGGAAGGAATTCCAGAGCTTGTTAGGAATGTTCAAAATGCAGGATTTAGAGGAGGTTACAGAGATAGGGAGAATTGTGGGGCTTCCAGGGATAGGGAGGGGCTGTAGGGGCTAGAAGAGGTTAAAGAGATAAGAAGGGTTGTGGGGTTACAGGGATAGGGAGGAGCTGTAAGGGCTAGAGGAGTTTACAGAGATAGGGAGGGGGTGCAGAGGCTAGAGGAGGTTACAGAGATAAAGAGGGCTGTGGGGGTTACAGAGATAGGGAGGGCTGTGGGGCTGGATAGGGTTACAGAGTTGGAGTGTTGAAGCCATTGAAGGGTGTGAAGACAAGATTGAGAATTTTACAAGTGATTTATTGTTTGACCAGATGCTAATGTAAGTCAGTTGGCATTGAGAAGATAGGAGAATAGGTCTTGGTGTGAACAGAGTTTGGAATGAGCTTGAGTTTACAATATGGGAAACCAGCCAGAAGTGTGTTAGAATATTAAAGTTTAAGAGTAACTATTACAAAATCTTCACAGAAAGGAATATTGAATGAAAAACATGATGTAAGATTGACAGGTTACAATAATTGTAGGTCAGCCAGCTGTTTGTGAAATTCATTGATGGGATGCTGATGTCACTGCCTACACCAACATCTATTACCCATGGGGCAATTTAGAGTTAACCACATTGCTGTGGGCCTGGAGTTACTTGTAGACTTAGAACAGGTTAGAGTTTTCTCTAAAGCACATCAATGAACCAGATGTCTTCCTAACAAGTTAATGGTTACATGGTGAATGGCAATGGGTATAATTAGACTGACTTTTGATTCCAGATTTTAATTAAATTCACATTTTATCAGCTGCTATGGTGGGATTTGAACCTATACCTTCAGAATATTGGCCGGATTTACTTGCCTAGTGACATGACCATTACACCATCAGCTCCCCCAATTAGCTTACAAGCAAGCATTTTATCAAATGATCACAGAGATCAGAAATACTCAATAACCTGAAATGAGGAAATGAAACCAGAACACTATTGTTAAAATCTTTCTTTTTGGCATTGGGTGGAGGTATCTGAAATATTGCCACAATTATAAAAGTATTTAAACTCAGAAGCATCCAGTTTTCCAGAAAGCACCTGACTATTTCAGGTCAGAGTGTTGTACTTAATGAAATGGTCTGATCATAGACTAGGGTTTACTGTGCTGCAGCAACACCTGCTCAACTAACTGCTGCACAGTAACTTGGCATCAGCCACCACTATCAGTCAGAGAGATGGAGGGAATGTTGCTTCACTCAGATAGTAGTGCCTGGGCCCCTTCTGTCAGAATCCCATCAGATTAAAACCAACTTCAGAACCCAAGCCTCTGAGGGGTGTGGAATCTGAGGATGATGCCTATCTTGGTTGGGGGGTCGGTGGGCAGGGGGGATGCTCGGTGACAGTAACGTTTCAAAAATTCTGGAAAACTGGGCTGTTCAGTCAAAGATAAGAGCCAACAGTGAGAGATTAAACCAAATCCCAGTCTGTCTGGCGAAACTCCCCCGAGACATTTTCAAACCGTGGCCCTGGTCAACTTTCATCATCAAGACCAGTTCGTTGTCATTGATCTCATTGTCATTCCTGGGCACAAATTGCCTGTCACCCTCACCAGCACCACCACAGCGACCACACTTTGAAATCACTTCTGGCTGCTTTGAAAGAAAAATCACTTGGTAAAATCACTTTCCAACTTCATTCACTTTATCATACAAGCGAAACTCTTTTATTAATTCCATAAACAACACTGTGCACTGGAATATTTTATTTGTGGTTAACGGTATGTTACACAGTGTGTCTACAGAATCATGATCATCACTGGAAAGCTTCAGATGAAGCCTCTGTCTATAAAACGAGTTTTAACATTACTCCAGTAAAACAATCTAATCCAGTGTAACAGCCTTGAACACGCTGTCACATCCTGCTATATGAAAGAATACTTCCTGGTGTCAGTCTTTAACTAATACTTGAACTTGAGCTCTTTTGACCTGCTTCTGAGAACATCTGAAGGTATTGATCACAGTTTAAGTTTCTCTGCGTTTTATCTTGGATTTCTTTTGTAAGGCCCCCATTGATACAAGCAAATGCCTGATAATGTTCTGATCAATGCAGATTCATGCTCATCCCCAGTCAGTTAATGGCCCAGGCAATCCTTTCCTATGTAAAGCCTGTGTTCTGTAATTTGTTCTGTTTCATAGCCATTATAACATGACCCAAACAGTGCCTGACAATTTCTAGAAAGTATATTCCTAACAATTTTTTACCACCCCGCGCATTTTCTAAATTCTTTCTTGTATCCTTTCTCTCTAAATTAGCTTTCAATGTTTAACAACTTCTCGTAAGAGGGATTCCCATTTTGGGATTAAATTGGTTGATATCACTATCGTGGAAAGATAACTGGACAGAGTCACTAAAACCGAAAACGGGAGACTCCCCACCATCACTGAGGGAGCAAGTCAATGACAACACATACTGACATTATCCTGCACTGTCTCCCTGTACAATTTTTAAACTAATCCCTCAATGAGCTCACTTACACTCTCTAAAATCTATCAGAAAAATGGAAATGCAAAAACGGTTTTAAATTTTATTTTGGGCAAAGAAATACTGATGATGAGATTTCAGAGGGTCAGTGCCGAGGGAGTGCCGCACTGTCGGAGGGTCAGTGCCGAGGGAGTGCTGCACTGTCAATGAAACCTGTCTTACTAACAGAGGAAAAATATGGATATCCTTTGTTGTCCTGATCCTGATCAATATTTAGCACTGATCAATACCAATAATTTGTCATTTCTTTCTCTGATGCTTGAGGAAAGTCTCGTGGGCAAATTGGCAATTGCGCTTATCTATGTAACTGCAGTGACCAGACCTCCTTGGAGTACAATTGCTATGAAGTTTCTGATGCTCTGAGGAACATATAAGGTGTTATATAAATGCAAGTTCTTTGCTAAGTAGGGACTGATAACATTTCAGCAATTGACAACATCCTCAGCTATTGTGATTATTGATTATTGGAAATAAAAGCAGCAAGTACAGGGAACACATGGGGCAGCATGGTGGCTCAGTGGTTAGCACAGCAGCCTCATAGGGTTCGATTCCAGCCTCAGGTGACTGACTGTGTGGAGTTTGCCCATTTTCCCCGTGTCACGTGGGTTTCCTCCGGGTGCTCCAGTTTCCTTCCACAGTCCAAAGGCGTGCAGATTAAGTGAATGGGCCAGGCTAATTTGCCTGTAGTATCCAGGCTGGGTGGGCTGCTCCTCAGAGGGTCAGTGTGGACTCAATGGGCTGAATGGCCTGCTGACACACTGTAGGGATTTTGCATTCTATTCTGTATAACAGGCCCATCCATATCTGAAGAGGGAAAGGTTTGTATTTTGGATATAGCTGCTTGATCAAAACTTTTCTAAGAAACGGCTGACTCCACATTTCCAACATCTCTTTTCTATTTCCAATTCAGACCAGGTTTAGACTTTGTCTTTGTCTCTCCTGATTACATCAGGATAATTACTTTTATGTTATATTAAAAGCCAGCTGTTTCAATCATTTGAAAGCCAGGGGTAAGCCAGTTTTTTTAATATATTGATGCACGGTACGTGAATGGTCCAGCATTTATTGTCCATCCCTAGTTGCCCCTTGAGAAGGTGGGGGTGAGCTGCCTTCTTGAGCCGCTGTAGTCCATGTGCTGTGGGTTGTCCCAATTCCCAACAGGAACTAACAGCAGCTTAGGTACATACCTGAGGGCAGTTCCTTTAATCGGGGAGTCAGACAGGGAAGGAGGAATAGCAACCAAAAACACTGTTTAAAAGGTTTTATTTTAAAAGCAGCCAGGGTTAAAACAAATGTAAGATCCCAACTACGGAGGCCAGCACAAGATTGCTTCATAAGGTAAAAACAAGGACTGCAGATGCTGGAAACCAGAGTCTAGATTAAAGTTGTGCTGGAAAAGCACAGCAGGTCAGGCAGCGTCCGAGGAGCAGGAAAATCAACGTTTTGGCCAAAAGCCCTTCATCAGGAATAGAGGTGCTGATGAAGGGCTTTTGCCCGAAACATCAATTTTCCTGCTCCTTGGATGCTGCCTGGCCTGCTGTGCTTTTCCAGCACCACTTTAATCTAGACCAAGATTGCTTCATGTCCTGATTGGGTTCTCCCTTCAGTGTGGAAACAGGCCACTAGCCCATTGAGTCCACACCGACCCTCTGAAGAGCATCCCACCCACTGCTCTCCTCCTGTATTTCCCATAGCTAACCCAATCTAGCCTGCACATCCCCAGACACAAAGGGTAATTTAGCATGGGAGAAAGTGAGGATTGCAGATGCTGGAGAGTCAGTGTCGAAAAGTGTAGTGCTGGAAAAGCACAGCAGGTCAGGCAGCATCCAAGGAGCAGGAGAGTTGACACTTTGAGCATAAACCCTTCATCAGGAATTTAGCAAGAGCAATCCACCTGACCTGCACAACTTTAGACTGTGGGAGGAAACCCACACAGACACAGGTGAATGCAACATCACACAGCCAGTCACCCAAGGATGGAATTGAACCCAGGTCCCTGGTGTTGTGAGGTAATGGTGCTAACCACTGAGCCACCCTATATTCAGAGGCCAAGGCTTTTCATTCTTTGCATTAATTTCACAGCAACAGACAGAGTCAGAATCAATCAGTTTGTAATGTATCTCATGGATCTTCAGATCAAGAGAACTAGGAGCAATGGGTCATCCATTCACCCATGTGTCTGTCCATCTGTCTCTTGTCAGTCAGTCAGCTTTCCATCCTACCATTGAGCTTTGTCCCATGTTAGACATTGACGGTGCAGGTCACAGGGTGTACCTTTAATGGCACAGGGCAGCAGGAAAACAAAGCTAAGGTGGCAAACAAGTTAATCTCAGATTTGGTGCTTTACCACAGAGCTCTCAGTGACCAGGTAAGTTGGAATGCCAATGTTCAGCTGAACAACAGCGTTTCCAAAACACAATCTGAAATAGAACAACACAAGCATGCTGATCGTTCACTGCTGATTATTTTGAACAAATACTGAGATGTTTCCATGGATGTTTGTGTTTTGCAACAACCACCCCATGCGCTGCTTAGACATTTCCTGGCACTTCTTGTTATGTTGAACACTGTTGCCACTACACTGATCGTCAACCTCAAACAGTGTCCTAAAGGGAGTTCTCACAAAATCACCTGAACTATGGCCATCGGAACATGGTCACCTTACAAATAGCACAACAGCTCAAAATACATTTACAATTGGTGCTTCAAATTAGGTACAGAAATAAAAACTCGGCAGGTCTAGCAGCATCTGTAGAGAGAAATCAAAGTTAATGTCTCAGGTTTGGTGACCCTCTTCAGACCCTTCTTATTTTGAAGGGAATCACTGGACCCGAAACATGAGCTCTGATTTCGCTTCACAGATGCTGACAGACCTGCGAACTTTTCCAGCAATTTCTGTTTTTCATCCTCAGTTTATGTCAACAGACTGCTGGTCGGTTCAATGCTTTAACATAAAAAAATTATTTCTTTTCAAACAGATTGGATTCTGGATTTACATCAAAATGTAGAAACCAGGAGCCGAAGTGGGCCATCCAATAGGATCATGGCTGTGCCTCTACCTCAACACCATATTCCCACCTGCTCTCATACAGTCATACAGCCCAGAAACAGACCCTTCAGTCCAACCAGTCTGTGCTTAACATAATTCGAACTAAACTAGTCCCACCTGCCTGCTCCTGGCCCATATCCCTCCAAATCTTTCCTATCCACGTACTCATCCAAATGTCTTTTAAACATCGTAATTGTACCCAGATCCACCATTTCCTCTGGTAGTTCATTCCACACGCAAACTTGCTCTTATGTCTTTTATAAATCTTTCTCCTCTCACCTTAAAAATGTGCCTCTGGTCTCAAAATCCCCCATCCTAGGGAAAAGGCACCTGCCAATGAACTCTATCTGTGCCCCTCATTATTTTATAAACTTCTATAAGGTTGCCTGACAATCTCCGTCACTTGAAGAAATGAATATGATTTGAGTCGGTTAAAATGGAAGAGAGACTTAAAGCAATGTCATCCTCTGGATGTCCAGACCTCACCTTCCCTTCCCAACCATTCCTTAGTTCACTTCCCACCCCCTCCCTCTCCCCTCCTTAATTAGGATGGGCAGGTGCTGAAATTAACAGCCAACCCCCACTGTGTATAAATCAATAAAATGAAGGGTTGAATAAACTTGTTTAGAGCTCACTTGACTACACTATGAGCCAGTGTGCAGCCTCATACAGGGCAATGAGCAGATGGGTGGAAGTGGGCAGCTGATATATTTGCAAATCTTTACAAGGTGGGAATGGGGAGGGGAATCACAGCCATCAGGGAGTTCCCTTGGTGCATGAGGGCATTCCCTGCCCTCCACCACAGCCCTCCCAAGACAGGCCACAACCAATCACAAACATCTTTGTTTGTGCTCAATATGACTCCAACCAGGATTCCCTCCTGGTGCCCTTTCACTCCTATCTTGTTAAGGATCTGTGATACCACACTGGGTCAAAAACAGCCTTGATGTCAAGGGCTGTCCGTCTCCCCTCCCCTCTGGAACTCAGCACTTTTGCCCATGTTTGAACCAAGGCTGGAATGAGGTCAGGAGCTGAGAGGCCCATGTGGAACCCAAACTGGGCATCACTGAGCAGGTTATTGCTGAGGAGGTGCTGCTTGATAGCACTGTTAATGACCCCTTCCATCACTTTACTGATAATCCAGAGTAGACTGATGGGGCGGCAATTGGCCGGGTTGGATTTGTCCTGCTTTGTGTACAGCTGGTGCTGCTCCTGGCATGCTCTCCTGCACTGTCCATTGAGCCAGGGGTGATCCCCTGACTTGATGGTAATGGGGGAAAATGCCAGGCCATGAGGTTGCAGATGATGCTGGAGTACAGTTCTGCTGCTCTCGATGGCCCACAGCACCTCATGGATGCTAGGCCATTAGAGGGGGCATTTAAGAGTCAGTCACAATGCTGTGGATCTGGAGTCATGTTTTGACCTGGTTTCCTTCAGCGAGCCAGAAGGATTTTTACAGGAATCAAAAATGGTCACTATGACTGAGATTAGCTTTATCAATTCCAGATTTTTCATCAATTTATTTTTAAAACGAGGGCCTTGTTAGCTCAGGTTTGGGATTTGAACCCATTGTCCCAGAATGGGTAGTACAATACCTTTGCCACAACCTCTCCTCTGGCCCACTGCCTTTGATACAAATGACCATTTGCTCTCACACAGAGTCCTATTGTCTTATCCAGGTTAACACTCACTCTGGTTATAGAGGGTTCCAACCGACCAAATCACCAGCCCATTCCATTCACCTCCTATCACAATGACAGCACATTTTCAGCGAAGCCTCCCAGGGTTGGGGAGAACTCAACAGCAAACAGAAGTTAGAGAGAGGATTGGGGAGGTAACTAAAGGGTTAACCGATAAAGTAACTTTTGGAAGTGGACAGCCAGTGACCCACCAGTGGAGGTAGACCATGTGAAGGGTATAGACTGGGACAGGAGGATAGAGAGTGCTCCAGAGAGAGTAAATGGCAATGCCTTTGAGGGATTTAGAGGAAAAAGCAAGAATTTTGAAATCCACATAAACAGAAATTCAATGGACCAAGCATTCAATCTTATAATTTGGATCCCAATATAAAAAAAAACTACAAGAATTCCCAGGCACCACACAATTCAAACTCAATCAGTTACCAACCAAAGACCAATCAGATCTCTCTCCATGCAGCTGGTAATATGGAATTTCAACACCCCCAAATCCTTCTTCCTCCTTTGGAAATTCCATGATTCCAGTCTAAACAGGTAGCCCAGATTCAGTCAGCAAGTGTCTCCCAATTATTCGCATATTGCTGCTTATCACTGTCACTATGTTCAGTCCAGCATGTCCCTAATAGCCTCTTGTGAAACATTAATATTGTATAGTAATGGGACTTAAATTTGCATTTGGCTTCATCAGGTGGGATTAATTAAGCCAAGGTGCAAATATTTCAATTTGGCCCTTTTTCACTTTATGGTTTATAAATTGTCTGTGGAAATTCTGATCCAAGCACGGTTGTGTTTTTTTAAATGAGTGATGCATTTAGGGATTCAGCTGTCCAAGCGACTGTGTACATCTAATGAGCAGATAGTGTCATTCATGAATATAGTGTAGCTGGGGTATATGGCAATCCGCCAAGGGGTATATCCATGTGTACGGTACACTCAGGCATGCTTTTACACAAATGAATAAATAGGTGCAGCATGGGTCACTTTTAATGAAATTACAGCAATTATGTAAATCTACTAGCCAAATAAAGACTAAACAGTACTGGAACATCTGGGTGGGAAATCGGCTCTTTACAGTTCATTCCATGCTGTTAGCAAGTGTTTATTTCATTGACAATAAATTGAAACAAAAAAAGCTATCAATTGTTACATTCATTCCACGTTAATTGAAAACATTTGGTCGGGAATTCCTTGTACAGCAAAGACCTCATTCAAAGTTTATTCCTGCTACATTTACAGTGACAGTTCTATCCAGCCTTGCTCTGCTTTGGAGTATTTAGCTTACAGTGCCCCAGGAATACCCTAAAGAAGTTTTATGAATGTCACAACGTGCTGTGAAGTATTTGAATATGATGAAGCAGGGATTACGAACAAGGAACAAGAGGAGGCCATTCAGCCCTTTGAGCATGCTCCCCCATTAATATAAGATCATAGCTGATCTGCTTTTAACCTCAACTCTACATTCCTGCATATCCCATTGATAATCTTTCACCCACCTTGGTCATCAAGAATGCATCTATGTCAAAGGAACAGAGGAAGACAGTAAGAGCATTACTGTCACCACTAACTATGCCCCTAACAATGAGCAGGAAGAGATCCCATTTCCTCTCCAGAATCCAATTCACAGTCAGTTTTGGAAAAGACTGTGATATTTCACCTACTTACAGGTGACAAAGAAAAATCCTCATTTTTTTTTGTTAAGACACCACGGAACCCCTTTGAATAGACTGGCAGGTTGCAGAATGGATGGGGTAAGTGCTTCTTAAGAGGACTTTTTTTTGTTGAAAACACTAAACATAACCGTGTAAATGAGAATCCTCAGCAAGTGAATAAAACGTACTGACAAATAAATTATTCACTTAACAGGAATTGACCAGAGCAGCAAACAACGAGAAGAACTGTTATTGGGTCCTGACAGCTTTACAGTCCTTCAGGCAATTTGGGAATGGTCTGAATGGTTACAAATGAAAGTGTGAGTGACATTAATTAAGCCAGGCAATTTAAGCTACAGTATAAACACAGTACAGAACTCCCTTTGAACATGTATTGCATACTATAGACAAAAGAGGTGACAATGCTGGCAGTAGGTTCTAACACTGAATGGTATAAGATTAAGGCCTGGCATTGAGATGAACAAGTAGCCCATTAACCCCTTGTCACTGAGTCCTCTTGTCAAGGATTAAGGACAGACCAGCTGTATTCTAAACATTTTAAACCAAACACACTTTAGGTGGAAACAATGAGTGTTTTACAGAAGAAAGCTTTTCTCTGTTTTTTTTTGTGTGGCTTCGACATGTTATGACAGCCATTACCCTCATTGGCAGAATCCCTCTTTATTGGCATACCATAATTGTAATTTAAAACTGTCAAAGAAAATTAAAGCGATATGACACTTGTTTAAAAACATTCAAGGAATTATAATTGTAACGACGTTTTATGTGGTTCCTTTACAAATACATTTGGATTGCTACTAACTCCTGCTTGAAGACCTGTAATTAAGGATAGCGGCTGTTCTATTTGGTACACAGCTGTCATAATATTTCATTAAATATATCCTAAGCACCCCCTGTGACAAGGTTAAGGTGAGTAAAATACGTTTCTACATGTGTTCTCTGATCACATTATCAAAGGATAGCTAACTCCTTAACCTGGTAAGGATTAAAATAGCATTTGTTTAAAAGCAGAATGGAAACCAAACTCTGCTCTGGAGCTTGTTGGTTTTTTCAACGTACAGTTGTAGGACTAATCATTCTCCATATATTTTATAGGACTATTACACTGGATGTGCACTTAAGAAAGGGATACATTAGAAGATGCTCAATTGACAGATTGCTGACAGGAGTTTACCCTGTGACTGCACCAGAGCTACAGAACCAATTGTGATTGGTGAATAATGATCAATAAGCTACAAAATAAAACAGAAAGCGAAAAATGTTTTAAGGTTATCGCTATCACCTTCACTTCAGCTACTGCAAAAATAAAGGGCCCAGTGATATGTCCTTTAGTTTCCTGCAAAGTGTCTTTACCACCCACAGAAGATTTTCTCAGCCATTTTGGAATCCCATTACTAGAGACTGAAGTTAAAATTATGGTCAGATCCAGCTATGTATTTCAATATCTTGTCACACTGCTAGTTCCATGTTCCAACTCTTGAGTTTTCTTTGATGAATCAATTGCAAGGTATTAGGGACCAGACTTCATGCTAACTCCACACTGCACTGGCCCACTCAATGCTTCTTTTTCTGGTTGCAGTGGAGAATTAAAAACAAATTCTGTGTTTTGAGTCTCTGTAATAAGAACCTGCGATGAACCTGTGACAAATTTATTTGGTATCAATAATTATTCTCTGACTGAACCAGTCCTGGAGATTGACTGAGGTAAGACATTATTCGCAGACCCCCCCCACTTGAATGAATTATGCAAATAAAAAACAGTCAATAACAAAAACTGTATTCCACTCTCCACACCCTTCAAAATCAGCATTAACAAATAAAATTTGCTGTAAACAAACTAATGTATTTAGAACAGAAACAAGGCTTTATATTTACAATAATAGGGAAGTTCACTGGACAATCTATCAGTCAACTTCCTGATCAAAGTTAACAACGCTGCTCTCTCCAGACAACGGAAAAATCCCAGCATCAAATTCTGATGTTTCTGACTTAGTTAATCCTACAATGTCCTTATTACCCCAGCAAGGCTGTGGGGAAACCAGCCCAGGATCATGTAACTCACTGCCATGCTGTGAGATACCAGTGGAGAATAGAGGTTGATTTGGCCCAGTTGTGAAGCCACAGCAGTTGAACAGTTTGCTCACGACATCAACGTGAAGCAGGTACATTTGGTCAGCTAGTCCCAGGCTGCTGTGGGATTGCATGCTGTAACTGCTTTCAAAAGAGGAGGTAATTATTCTTCTTAGAAAAAAGAATGAGAGACAAAAGCTCCAGCCTAGACTGTTGGGATATAAAATGTTTAGTCATTCTTGAAACCGAGTGGGAAAACTTGAGAGAGTGTGCCTTGAGGGTGTCCTTAAGAGTACATTGATTGGGAGGTTTATCTGTCATTTATCTATTCCTGTGCCTGACCTGGAGCACTGAAGGAGAGTAAGTGGTAATGTTACTCCTTATGTCCTTTTCCATCCTCCTTCAGTTCTGAAGAAGGGTCACTGGACTTGTAACATTAACTGTACTTCTCTCTTCATAGATGCTGCTGAGTTTCTCCAGCATTTTACTTTTACGATGCTCCTTAATATGTATATTAAGAAAGAGACCTTGGAGTGCAGGTTCATAGCTCCTTGAAAATGGAGTCGCAGGTAGATAGGATTGTGAAGAAGGCGTTTGGTATGCTTTCCTTGATTGGTCAGAGTATTGAGTTAGGAGTTGGGAGGTCATGTTGCTGCTGTACAGGACACTGTTGGAATATTGCGTGCAATTCTGGTCTCCTTCCTATCGGAAAGATGTTGTGAAACTTGAAAGGGTTCAGAAAATATTTACAAGAATGTTGCCAGGGTTGGAGGATCTGAGCTACAGGGAGAGGTTGAACAGGCTGGGGCTGTTTTCCCTGGAGCGTTGGAGGCTGAGGGGTGACCTTATAGAGGTTTATAAAATTATGAGGGGCATGGATAAGATAAATAGACAAAGTCTTTTCACTGGGGTCGGGGAGTCCAGAACTAGAGGTCATAGGTTTAGGGTGAGAGGGGAAAGATATAAAAGAGACCTAAGGGGCAACTTTTTCACGCAGAGGGTGGTACGTGTATGGAATGAGCTGCCAGAGGATGTGGTGGAGGCTGGTCCAATTGCAACATTTAAGAGGCATTTGGATGGGTATATGAATAGGAAGGATTTGGAGGGATATGGGCCGGGTGCTGACAGGTGGGACTAGATTGGGTTGGGATATCAGGTCGGCATGGAGGGGTTGGACCGAAGGGTCTGTTTCCATGCTGTACATCTCTATGACTCTAAATGTAAAATAGAAAGAAGCATTTTTGTGCATTATAATGAGAGCATTTATATTTTAATGCAGAAATGACACTCAATCCTCAATTAAATTGGATCAACAACCTTAAAGGAAAGTAACAATCAAAATCCCTGATTCCAGGTGGAAGGTGCAATACACTCAACGTTTCAACATGCAAAGCTTGTCTGCAATGGGGGATTATCAGAGTTGACACAGGCTGACACACTGAAAGATCAATGAAACTAATGCCCTCTTTCCATTCAGAGCATTCCTGCAATATCTGTCCTCACAGAACAACAGGATCAGGCCATTCAGTCCATTGAGCCTGTCCCATCATTCAATTGGATTGTGTCTGATCCATACCCCAACCAATAGCTTCAAAGCCTGTTAGAATCGAATGGGAAAAGTGGACTTTATCCAAGTGCTCCTGCATTGGCAGCTTGGATTCCTCATCTACCCCTTTCAATGCTGATGCAGATTTGCTAAATCTATGAAACTAATGACACACTATCACACACATTCCTCCTCCTGGAGGTTTGAGATGGTAACCCAAAGCCCTTTGATTCGTTTTCTTAAGAGACTTAGCGCAAGAGATTAGAAAACCCATTGTAGCAAACAGTCTGTAGTGCAATGCAGCAGTTTCCATTGAACTAACGCAAACAGGTTTCTATCTGAGCCAATGCATTGTATTCCTCCCCCTCTATATCTGCTTCATACAAAAAATCAAGCTCCCAATTCTTACAATTTTGTAATTCGGAGAAAGGTTGTTAAGCACACAATGTTTTTGCAAAGCAGTTGTCTGTATTTGAAAATATTGCTTGCATTATGCAAAGTTAAGACCAATTATTGTTTTCATTCTTCTATTACAGCAGGCTATTGATTAATTCAGTGCCATTAATAATTTTCCTCAGCACTGTGTTTACGACTTAAATACAGCCTCAATGAATCATGTATTGAATCTATTGTAATCTATGAAGCTTACCTGCTCTTCAGCGGTGGGAAGCTTGTCTTGTAACCAGGTCTTAAGCTATGGGAGGTCACTCTGCACTAACCAATGTTGCTGTCCATGTTACATCCATGAGTGGTTTCAAACGGACAAATATTTCTTCATCTGTAGGGGAAATGTTACATCAAATTAATTCTTAATTGTGGTACTTTGCGATTCTATTCAATTGGTGAAGATCATGTGAAAGGAAGATATTAATAGGTGGCATCATCATGGTATAAAGGGTGCTCTCATTCTGATTGGCCAAGATCATTGGCCCACGTACTTTCCTCAGTGTGCGTTCGGGATAGGGGAGGGGAGTGACACAAAGACACATGTAATACAAATCCAAGGGCATCCTGATGGAAACTATCCTTGAATTGAGGAAAAATGTCTTCACCCAGAGCGTGGGGAGCCTGTGGAATTCTCTGCCACAGAAACTGGGTGAGGCCAAAATACTGAATGCTTTCAATAAGGAGTTCGATATAGTTCTTAGGGCTAAAGGGGTCAAAGGGTATGGGGAGGAAGTGGGAATTGAATTGAATGATCAGCCATGATTGTGCTGAATGGTGGAGCAGGCTCAAAGGGTTGAATGGCCTGCTCCTGTTCAATCTTTCTATGTTGCTATAGCCCTCAATGGATAGTGGGGGATAGTGGGCTATCCCCCATCTCAACTATGAGACAATATTTGTGAGGTTTAACTCTTGGTTTATGTGGCAATGTACAAGAAAAAACTGTAAAATACTCTTGCAGGCTATAATGATGCAGAGCAAATTGGAGGGATTTTGTGTCGGCATTTCAAGAACCGTTAGAATCTTTGCTTTAAATTACATCAGAACACAAATAGGCCATTCCGGTCCGGTCCTAGTCCAGAACTCGAAGGCATAGGTTTAGGGTGAGAGGGGAAAGATATAAAAGAGACCTAAGGGGCAACGTTTTCACACAGAGGGCGGTACGGGTATGGAATGAGCTGCCAGAGGAAGTGGTGGAGGCTGGTACAATTGCAACTTTAAGAGGCATTTAGATGGGTATATGAATAGGAAGGGTTGGAGGGATATGGGCCGGGTGCTGACAGGTGGGACTAGATTGGGTTGGGATATCTGGTCGGCATGGAGGGGTTGGACCGAAGGGTCTGTTTCCATGCTGTACACTGCTATGACTCTATGTCAGCTCCTCATAGCCCTCAACTCCCCGAAATCTATCTCACTCCTACTTAAACATTTTCAGTAATCGAATCTTCACAACTCTCCAGGGTAGGGAATTCCAGAGATTTACTACATGCTGGAAGAAGAAATTCCTTTGTTTCTCATTTTCAAATGAGTGCCATTTATAATTAGATTAGGGTCCCAAACCGCAGTTGGGGGGTGGGGTGTGGGATTGCAAAGGGTCATGAGCTGTAGGCTCCAAGGGAAATAATGGCCACTGTGGACAGTAATGGCTGCTGTGGAGTCCTCACTGAGGTACACAAGCTAACAGGACCCACACTCTTTCTCGCCCTCTTCCCCTCCATCCTCACTGTTCTGACAGGCCTCTCTCTATCCCTCCAACCTCAGTGTTCTGGCAGACCCCACTGTCTCTCTCCTCCCCTCACACTCCCTTATCCCTCCATCCTCATTGTTCTGACAGGCCCTGCTCTCTTTCTCTTTCTCACTCTCTTGTTCTCATCCCTCCATCCTCATTGTTCTGACAGGCCCCACTCTCTCTCTCTCTCTCTATATCCCCCCATTCCTCACCGGTCTGACAGGCCCCACTCTCTCTCTCTCTCTCTATATCCCCCCATTCCTCACCGGTCTGACAGGCCCCACTCTCTCTCTCTCTTTCTCTCTCTCTATCCCCCCCATTCCTCACCGGTCTGACAGGCCCCACTCTCTCTCTCTCTTTCTCTCTCTCTCTATCCCCCCCATTCCTCACCGGTCTGACAGGCCCCACTCTCTCTCTCTCTTTCTCTCTCTCTCTATCCCCCCCATTCCTCACCGGTCTGACAGGCCCAGCACTTCCCCTGCCTCCACAGGCTCTGTTCCCCCATCCTGAATCTCACCCTGACGACTCTCACTGAGAGCTCGTGACATCCTCAAGCCTCAACATGGGCTCGGAGTGTGTGAAAATATTTAGGAAGCGCTGAATTAGATAATTTGTTGAAATCCGTGCTTTAACAGTGGAAACATAAAGAAACAAGAAGGTTGGGGAATTTCGACCCTCTGTAATGTTATCAGACTGATGGATGATGGATGACAGCAGTTAAGTCTGTCTTGTGTTCTCCAGAATTATTTCACTACAGCACTTGCATCAAAAGAAATGTCAGAAGCTTGGAATCTGACAGCTGATTCCCATCCAGAATTATTTCAATTTCAACCAAAATGATTCATTGCTGGTGTTTCCTATATAATGATACATCCAAACAGTTCATGCTGTCAATACACTCCATCTAACAAAGCACTACACAGCTTGAGTCAGCTGCTGGTGGGCTGAGAATGGGAAATACAAAGACAGGAGCGATTTTGACAAGAAAACTGAAATTTCAAACCTGTTAATTATTCCGAAAATGTCTCAAAGTACCTTTATCAAGAAACCCAAGCTGAGCAAATAAGTGAGCTGTTGCATCAGTAAAGAATGGCAAAGACTGGTTTTCTACAAACATTGATTCCATCGAGGTCCCCAACCCTCACAGAAAATGGTTTTACTATAAAAGCAAAGTTATGAGCTGGCCCAAAGATCCAAGTAGGCTGGAATCATCTTGCTGTCATTTCCAAATCGGTTCAAATCTCTTCCATTCTCCGCAGTCCACTCCCACCTGTTTCCATCAAGTTCCTCTTGGAATCGTGCCAAACCTGAGCTGGTGGGACGTCCTGAAACTCAGGGCAATAACGGGTCTCCAACTTGATTATGAAGGCTGGGCTAGAAGTTGCTTTTCCAATCCTGGACCACTGTTACAAAGTGGCTCACAATCCCTCAAACATGGACAGACACCCAACAGTTTTGTCCCACAGGGACATTTCTTTTTGTTGCACTTTAACCAGTGTATTGGTCGATAAAGAAACTAGTGGCTGAGGATTATTGGCCTCCCCATTCTCATAATTTGCATAAAGCATAGTGTAATAATCCATAATAAACGCCACACCCTGTGCATAATTCTTCAATTTGGTTAAATCTGCACAGACTCTCTGGAGTCTAACAAAGCCACAACCACCCACTGTTATATCTTTAATTCCATTATTTTATTAAAGGTGTTGCAAGAGAATGAAAAGGCAAGAATGTATGAAATGGGAGAAAATTCAACAGCCACAGTGTCTGCTCTTTCTAGGAAGCCAAGTGCTGCTCTGCACACTAATGGGCTTTCCCTAACTTGTAAAGAAAAATTAAATTGATACAGGAATTTAATGTAATATTGGGTAATATGCACAGTGCTGAAGATGATGGGTTAGACACCAGATATTTATAGAAAATAATACATATTAAACGCTACAAGAATGCAAATGCACAAAATACTCTGCTTAAGTGTGGTATTACTGTATGAATGCTTAATGTGTTTCACTTGTTTAATTTGTTAACATTTTACTAACCTGCTGATAAACAGGTTAACATCACTTAAAACAGTGGGCAAAGTCGTTTCATACAAATGCACTCAGAATTTTAATGTTTTTCAGCCAGCAACTTGAGAAAAATGACTGGAAGCAAACTTTTCGAGAAACTCAAACTTTCTGAAAATCCCCCTTGGTGCAATTGGCCATTGGACCAAACCTGCTGGCGCTGTCCACTGAGGGAACACTGTGTCAAAATGATAGACAGTCCTGTTTGAACTGATTCAGCTCCTAATCATTTCAAGTGCAATACAGACAACAGGCAATACATTAGAGACCAGAGATTTGTTGACACACACACGTCTAACCCCTTCCCTGTTCCCTTACCCACACTATCTCCCCCAACACCCAAATACCCTGTCCCATTTGGGAAGGCTTCAGTCAGGGAGGTGTCCTGTGTACACAGGTGATAGTGCTACCTCACCTTTCACATGGTACATTAATAGGAGCTGAAGTATATCTGTTCTGGAACCTCACTGTTATCAGGGTTTATGGGCAAACAGGAGCCTACTGTTGATTTCTCTCTAGATCCTTCCTAATCATCTCTCTCTTGTCCCCACCAACCAGCTCCCCCATCCCCCACCTTAATCCCCAAGTACCACTCAGAGCAAACCTACAACATGCACCCTCCAATGCTGCCCAGGTACGTGAAAGCTGATGCCAGCTTGATACATTCGATATTGATCCTCATGCAAAATGTGATGCTGGGGGCATACTCTGTGGCTGGCTAATGTCTGCCACCCAGGACTAACCAATATTACCCCTAGGTTCTCAGAACCCCAGTCCTACCAGCACTCAGAATTATTGTCCTTTTGGATTTGAACAATTGGCTTTCACAAAGAGTTAAACAGCTGTGGGGTACGGAGATCCAGCTGAATGAATTTGCTGTTGAGCAGAGCCACTGATTGGAACAGCATAAGACATGAAGAATTCCCAAGAGGGGGAGAGACCCTTTCACTTCATTCCACCGAAAGCCAAGGTGATATTTTTGCATCATCACCGATTGGCGCAGTTGGCATTGGCCATGGCATAGATTCTCCCACAAGGTCAATGTGAGAGCAGCCAGAAATCCATTCATGGGACTTGTGAAAATGGAAAACAGAACCTAAAGATAAGTTCAAAAGATTACATTCTGATAACTTCAGGATATTATTTTTAACAGAGCACATGACAAAAGCAACTGAACTTCAAACTTTATTGTAAAGAGAATTGGGTGCAGAAAACAAAGCTTTTCATTGTCTACCTGGTGCCTGTGATGGGTGACTGATTGATTTAGTTATCTTAGTACTGACAACATTCTGCAGTTGTCCAGGTTTAACCTGCAGTGTTCCACAGGGAACAGGACTGGGTCCACTTTTGTTTGTCATTTATCTAAATGATTTGGTATTGCAGATGACACCAAAATTGGCTGTCTAGTGGGCAGTGAAGAAGGTTATCTAAGACTATAAAGGTTAAAAATCCCACAACACCAGGTTGAAGTCCAACAGGTTTATTTGGAAGCACTAGCTTTCGAAGCACTGTTTCTTCATCAGTTGGTTATGGAGTATAAGGAGCAGTGCTCCGAAAGCTAATGCCTCCAAATAAACCTGCAGGACTATAGCTTTTTTTAACTTTGTCCACCCTAGTCCAACTCCAGCTCCTCAAAGTTAAGATTACAAGGAGATTCTGATCAATTAGGTCAATGGGCTATGGAGTGACAGATGCAGTTTCGTTCGGATAAATGGGAGGTGTTGCAATTTGGTAATACAAGCAAGCTCAGCACTTACACAATTAATAATAGGGCCTTGGGTAGTGTTGTAGAACAGAGAAATCTGGGGTTCAAGTACATAATTCTTTGAAATTTGCATCACAGGTTGACAGGGAGGCATTTAGCCAGCTTGCCTTCATTACTCAGACCTTTGAGTATAGAAGTTGTGACATCATGTTGAGGTCGTACAGGACATTGGTGAAGCCTCTTCTGGAGTATTATGTGCAGTTCTGGTTACCCTGTTATAGGAAGGATGTAGGAGATAGCGATGACTGCAGATGCTGGATAGTCAGAGTTGATAAAATGTGGCGCTGGAAAAGCACAGAAGGTCAGGCAGCATCCGAGGAGCAGGAGAGTCAGCATTTCAGGCATAAGCCCTTCATTAGGACTGGGGAGAGGAAAGGGGGCTGAGAAATAAATGGGGGCATAGTTCCATCCCCTCTACTTTTCCCCAGCTCCACCTCCTCGCCCCCTATTTATTTCACAGCTCCTTTCCCCCTCCCCAGTCCTGATGAAGGGTCCTGCCCAAAACATTAACTCTCCTGCTCCTCAGATGTTGCCTGACCTCCTGTGCTTTTTCCAGTGCCACACTTTATCAGTTCTCTTATAGGAAGGATATTATTAAACTGGAGATGGTTTAGAAAAGGTTTACCAGGATTCTTCTGCCTGGAATTGAGGGTTTGAGATATAAAAATAGATGCGAAAGACTGGGACTGTTTTCACTGGACTTTGGGAGGTTGAGGGGTGACCTTACTGAGGTTTATAAAATCATGAGGGGCACAGATAAGGTGAATGACAAGAGTCTTTTCTCTAACGTGGGGGAGTTCAAAACTAGGGGGCATAGTTTTAAGGTGAGAGGATAAAGATTTTTAAAAGGGCATGAAGGGCAACATTGTTATACAGAGGGTGGTTAGTGTGTGGAATGAACTGCCAGAGGAAGTGGTGGATCCAGGTACAGTTACAACATTTAAAAGACATTTGGATAAGGACATGAATAGGAAAGGTTTGGAGGGATATGAGCCAAGCGTAGGTAAGTGGGACTAGTTTAGTTTGGGATTATGTTCGGCATGGACTGGTTGGACCGAAGGGTCTGTTTTCACGCTGTATGACTCTATAAGTTTGAGAATGAACTGGAATTTTATAAGATGCACCAGACAAGAGATCACATCAACTTTGTTCTGATGATATCCAAATCTCTTTTATCTCCCAAACCAAACTGATGCACATTAGTTCAAAGGAATTTTCTATTTTCTTTACAACGAGCAAGAAGACTGTAAAGAATGCACTCTGAGCAGTTTGTGAGGTATTTGCCTTATTTGTGAGTCAAAGTCCATCAATATAAGGAAATGGCTTTTCTGTTCTGAGCCCCTATCAACAAGTCACAGAATTGTTGACTTTGAGATCATAAAATGGTACCGACAGAGCCAAAATGACTGGAGAAAAAAAATGTGGCATAAACCAGTTCTTTAATTAATATGGTTTGCAACACAGATTGTAAAATATTTAATAAGCACTCACAAAAGTATTGGTTTAACTTCTACATAACAAGAAAGGTGGAGGTTGTCATGGCAAAGGCACCTCATTACGGAGACACACCCTTTTTTAATGTGATTCATATGGTTATTGTCTCTGACAATTAGCATGACAAACTTTATCCCGCACACAAAAAAATTACTGGCAGTTTCTGGACAAACAGCCTATTGAACTTTAATCACACAATTCCACCTCAAACTGACTGAATTTACAGTCATTCACCAGAGTGAACATTGGTCAAACACCATAAAGTTGTTTTCTCTCTCTGTTCGTTTTAAACAATACAAGTCCATTTCCTGTTTAAAATGAAAGCACCATAAGCAGCAAGACAAATTCCTCCTGTTTTGTGTTTTTTCTGTTGTTTATATCTTATTAACTACCTGTGGAATGGGTGTGTTTGTTTTACTGCTTACGTTAAGTCATGCTCAAAAAATGTAATGCAAAACATTTTCATGCCATGACATATCACATTGATTTAATATTATGTTTCCTCTTTTCATAAAACTATGCAACTCATGATCTTTAAGTATACCTCAACATACTACTTGATTAGGCCACTTATTATTGCTTTACTTAATCACCAATATCGCAACGAGGTTGGCATGTCCTGCTCTGTCTCTGCATTTTGAAATCTGCATCCCTGTGCACTTTTGAACAATTCTCTTTAAATCAACAAGATTCTTAAAGCTGCAAATGGCACTTTCTGACACTATCTCTAGATTGAAAAATACATAAAAATTAAAACACATTAGCCCCTGTTGAATTTTTGAGCTTATTTGTCTTGGGTGCGTGTTGCAAAGGTATTTCTATCTTATTACATTAACTTATTTCCTGGCACTCTCTCAAAGAGAGATCACTGGTGAGGCCAGTTCTGAAGTATCGTGTCCAGTTCTGGTTCCCTGTTCTAGGAATGAGGTTATTAAGCTGGACAGGGTTCAGAAGAGATTTACCAGGATGTTGCTGGGAATGGAGGGTTTGAGTTAAAAGGAGAGGTTGCATCGGCTGGGAGTTGTTTCACTGGAGCAGAGGAGCTTGAGAGGTGAACTAATCGAGGTTTAGAAAATCATAAGAGGTATCCTGAAGAAGGGCTTATGTCCGAAACGTCGATTCTCCTTTTCCTTTGATGCTGCCTGACCTGCTGCGCTTTTCCAGCAACACGTTTTTAAGCTCTGATCCCCAGCATCTGCAGTCCTCACTTTCTCCATAGATCAGGTGAATGGCAGGTATCGTTTCCCTACGATGGGGGATTTCAAGATTAGTGGGCATATTTCTAAGGTAAGAGGAGAAAAATTTTTAAAAAAACACGAGGATCAATTTATTTACACAGACAGTGTTTCGTGTGTGGAATGACCTTTCAGAGGAAGTGGTGGATGTGGGTACAATTACAATGTTTAAAAGACATTTAGATAAGTACACAAATAAGAAATGTTTGGAGGGATATAGGCCAAGCACAGGCAGGTGGGACTAGTTTACTTGGGATTATGGTCGAGATGGACTGGGTGAATTGAAGGGTCTGTTTCCCTGCGGTATGACTAATACTCTATGGACACCACTTATGCTTCTAAAGTTGGGTTTGAAATTGACAGAGGGCATGGACAGAATTATTAGATTTATACATTATCTAATTTTTAATCCAATTCACTGTTAGTACTGCTTTGCTGGACACTTTACTCAAGACCAGTCAAGTCCCACATAAAATCCAAGTCCAAAGAGGAGACATTCTCAGGATAAAGCAGAAATGCAAAACAGAATTGGCTGACTCAGTTGGACAAGGATTTGAAATCCAGCAGAGATCCCAGACCCATGAAGATCTGTACATTTGGGTTTGCTGTTTGAAACAGAGGTAGATGGTAAGACTCAGTGGGTTGGATAAGAGGAATTATTTCCTTTCCTAGAGAGTCAATGGCCAATGGCATGCACCACAGGGATGGGAGGTGTAAGTGGGGTTGTTGCCGGTCTGAAAACTCCTCAGTGACAGGCCAGTTCCAGCTTTCAGAGTTAAACTGTGAGATTGTGATGAGTCACAATGAACTACAGTGTCCCAAAGCACTGTTCAATTGCCTCGGGGAGTTGGCAAGGAAGCCTGTAGATTTCTCTGAATGAGCTGAAGGTTAGTTTCTCTCTATTTCTTGCCTCTCCCAAGAGATTGTGTGGTTTTGGGGGTGGGGTTGTAGGGGGTGGGTGGGGGGGTGGAGCTTGGTCAATGGTGAACCAGATTACACCTTTGACAAGATAGACTTGCTTGATGAGTGCAATGATTCGTTTCTGATTCTTCATTCCACGTGGTTGTAATTCACTTGAGGAATGGCAGAAAGAATAATCTTGGGCGTCACTGCGATCTGCCGTACTAGCTGTCAGTTTCTCAGCTGCTTGTGGTTTTGGGCTTGCCTTGCTAGATGCTACCATCAGAAAGTTCACAGGATCTGAGAGTCCAATGTATGCCTCTGAGGAGCCTGATAGTGTGCTATCTGTGGCCCAGGTGGGGGATAGCTGGGAGGGTTAGTGCAACATATGACCACTTTGGAAGGTATGAAACCCACAGGATTTATGACATCTATCACCCCCTGCAGCACTGACATCAACAGGTCAGTGGCTATTAACACCTAAAGCAGCTCTACATTGGTACACCATTCACATCATCACTCAATATTGCTGTGTTGGAATATTTACAAAGGATTTACATAATCCAGCTTGAACAAAATGTGTCCTTCATTCAGAAAGTCTGTCCTGAGCATTAATTGGATTTTTGTCTGACTTTCTCAAAATGAGGTGCCACTTTTCGTATAGGGATCACTGGATGGTACTGAGCTGGAAAGGGTTAACCAAGTTTATTTGAGGCCTTGCCAGACCCACCAGATACAGCTAAAGCCATGACTCTGATTCCCGACATTGTGACTCTGTCTAGTGTCCATTCCACAGTGAGGACACTGTGCCTGATGTTGCAAAATATACTCCATCCATTTCAAAATGGATTAACATCAGATCTGGTGAACTCTGGAACTGGCTGGATAGGTTTGCTTTTTGTTATCAGCCTGGCATCGAAAGAGTGTGAAAAGTCATAATTGTCCTGCCTTGCAAACAATACAGTGGTAAAACCAGCCAAGTTTCAACAAAAATACTCTGAATTGCATAACCAGCTTTAGCCCACAAGAATTTTTGGAAAACAAGTAGCTTGTTTGGGCTGGTAGCCATCTGAAAATATCTACAGGTAGCTCAGATAATAGAGGCCTGTGCAGAATATCATCTTGTCTGACAGTCCTTACGATATTTTTATTAAACATTTAAACCCAGCAATAAAAGACTACTCTTTAATTTCACTCTTTTCAGAGATCACAATTTCCTTTTAATTACATTGGAAGTTTAAACAATTGGTAGTTCTCAATTTTTGAAACTGTACATGGGTATACTCTCCTTACATAGATCATTCGCTGTGTGAATTTGTACACACTTAGTGACAGGATCTGTCTAATATTTACTTTGCCATTGGCTTCTCACATTTTAACTTGTTTTTCCAAACAGAGAAAAATATTCAAATTCTTCTTCAGGTTCTTTTTATCACAGACTCATCCCTCTCCTGAAGGACTCATCCTTACTCCCTCAAATTCTTAGCAATAATTTTCTTTTTCAAATATTTATTCATTTTCCTTCATCATAGATTGGACAGCCGTAGATTTGCTGTTGCCTTACAAAGCTGCTTTCACATGCACAATCAGGTACAGACAATGTCCCAATGATATTCCAGGGCTCTGGAATCTTTCTAGTGCAGAGCAGAGAGTGAGATCCACTCCCAATACGATCATGTTCCAAAGATTAATCACACGGGATTTGAATTATTAAATCTGTACAGATCTCTCTCCACAGACGCTGCTGCAAGACCTGTTGAGTTTCTCCAGCAATTTCTGCTTTTGTTTCAGACTTCCAGTATCTGCAGTGTCTTGATTTTATTACAGATTATTATAGATTATAAAGCGTCCCCTCCGAGTGACATTGTGCAGCTAAACTGTGTGCCAATATTCCCTTTGCTTACAATGATAATGAACACTTATATTGTGGCTTCAATGTGGAAAATTGCAGTAAGATTGGATAAAGTAAACTGTACAGGGCAAGAATTCATCCAAAAAAATGGGACTTCAAACATGAACAGAGAAATGGAAGGAGCAGTGCTTAATGGAAGGTGTCCCACAGGGTATGTAGATGGTGACTGAAAGATCAGCCACCAGTGGTCCAGACAAAAAAACACAATACAGAGTTCGAGGACCAGTGGATAGAGAAGCAAATCTGAACATTAAGGAAATTGCAGAGATAGGCTAGGCCGCAGCCAGACAAACATCTGAAGGACAAGGTTTTTAAATTAATGCTCATAAAATGTATAAAATAAATTTACTCCAACTGTAAAATAAAACAAATATTGACTGCAATGTTTCAGCTCCAGCTGGTGAATCATTGCCTCTCGGGCTGCATAACTGACCTAGAATGTGCAATAATGCATATTACATCCTGATATAACACCCCTTTAATAACTCGTGTGATCCACAGTTCGACAATTTACTACCGTAATTCTAAACTGCAGTCAATATTTGTATTATATATATTTATTGTCTCTATAATTATCTCTACAGTAGAGTCTCTGTATAATGCTGATACAAAAAGGATCTATAAGAAAGGGCAGTTATAAAGGGAATGTTTTACACAGTTTGTCTTAGTGCTTCATAAATTACGTGTTGTGTTCGAGGTTGTAATATATATCACTGATTGTCACAGTGTGGAATGCTGCATAGTTAATGTTGGTGAGGTCGCGATTTTGGTGCACTATGGATGAACAGATAATGCCCTCTGTTTTGGGTTAGTCCTGGAGAGGATGGTCACTCAGCCAGACGGAAAACGGATAGCCCTGTTTTATGGGTGACCACTCAGTCACGCCTACAGTTGAAACTGGATGTTAAAGGAAATTTTAAAAATCTGTCATGGTAAGAGAACATGCTACACACACACACACGCACACACGCACACACACACACATATTTTCGCTCACACACAACACTCACACACTCTCTCTCTCTCTCTCTCTCTCTCTAACACACACCACACACACAAGTGCACATACTCACTCTCGCACAAATGCATAGACATGCATTCTCTCAGACACAACACACAAACAGACGCACACACACACACAAACAGGCACTCACATTCACATGCACACAAACACACATTCACGTTCAACTCTAGATTTGGCAAAATGTGGTATCAATGCCATTCTGTCAAAATGTTTGTACAGTCTGAGAATTAGGGCCAGACCATTCAGGGGAGATGTGGGGAAGTACTTCTCCACACACAGGGTGGGAGAGGTTTGGAACTCTCTTCCAGAAACCACAGTGGATGCTGGATCAGTTAATTTAAAATTTGAGTTAGAGAATTTTACCTTAAGAAAAGGTGTTCAGGGATATGTGCCAAAGGCAGATAAACGGAGATAGGCCACAGATCAGCTATGATGTCATCAAAGAGGCCGAATAGCCAAGCCTTGTTCCTTTATTCTTTCTCAACCTTCAACTGGGGTTCAATGACGATTGTCCCTGTCATATACAGCCCATTGTGTCAAGTGATCTTCTGCTAGCTCTTCCTCATGATAACTGCTAGTATTTAATCTTTGTGAGAGCTCAGGGTGGATTATTGTATGAAACTTTAAAATTGTTGTTGAGGTGAGTATATTCTGAGGGGCTGCGGGTTGAACATTCCCTTCTAATGATAAACAGGTTAAATATGTGACTTTCTTCCTGAAAAGAGCCACCCACTAATTAAGTCATATTCCGACAGATGAAATTAGGGGTTTTATTAGCGGGCTGTTAATTATGGAGAAATCCCAACCATTTTTGCTCAATAAGGAATTTGGATGGAGCTGGGTTTCAGCTCAGTAGTGGTCTTATTGGACAGGTGCACAGGCTTGAGAAGTTGAACGGCTGTCCTACAAATTTTTATCAGAAGTCACACCACACCAGATTATAGTTCAACAGGTCTATTTGAAATCACAAGCTTTTGGAGCACTGCTCCTTCATCACGTGATGTCTTCATCTTCACCTTCATCAGACGAACTTCACCTGACGAAGGAGCAGTGCTCAGAAAGCTTGCGATTTCAAATAAACCTGTTGGACTATAACCTGGTGTTGTGTGACCTCTGACCTTGCTCTCCGCCAGTCCAACACCAGCACCTCCACACCAAAGTTTGGGCCTTTGTAATGTCCAATTGGTGTAGATTCAGACCCTCACGTTGACTGGCTGAGGCTAGACATGGCATTTCCAAGTTGACAGGAAACCATAGTCATAAGGGTTTATTCTTGGGGGATGTCTGCCTGTGCCATCTGTCTGCAAGCCCAGCAAATCACAACCAGCCCACCTGTCGTAAGTTCAAACCTCATCAGTGAAAGCTGGGAAACTGAACTCACAAAATAAAACAGAGGCCTGTAGATGCTGGAGTTCTCAAACAGAAATGGCTGGAGAAACACAGCTGGTCTGGCAGCTTCTGTTCTGGTCGCCACATTACCAAAAGGACGCTTTGGAGAGGGTGCAGAGAAGGTTTACGAGGATGTTGCCTGGTTTGGAAGGTGCAAGCTATGAAGGGAGGTTGAGTAGGTTAGGTTAGGTTTATTTTCATTAGAAAAAAGGAGATTGAGGGGGGACCTGATTGAGGTTAACAAAATCTTAAAGGGTATAGACAGGGCGGATAGAGACAAGCTTTTTCCCAGGGTGAAGGATTCAATAACGAGAGATACATGCGACAAGTACTTCACACAGAGAGTGGTGGGTGTTTGGACAATGTTGCCAGCAGAGGCGGTAGAGGCAGGCACGGTCGATTCATTTAAGATGCGTCTGGGCAGATGCATGAGTAGGTGGGGAGCAGAGGGATACAGATCCTTAGGAATTGACTGACAGGTTTAGACAGTACATTTGGATCGGCTCAGGCTTGGAGGGCTGAAGGGCCTGTTCCTAGGCTGTAAATTTTCTTTGTACTTTGTTCTTAGAAATTGACTTAACATTTTGGGTCCAGTGACCCATCATCTGAGCTGTTCTTCTTCTGTTCTTGTTTCATGAGAAAACCTACTGGATGTTGGCATCAGGGACAACGATCCCATGAATGTGATTGCTTTGCCACTTGGTTCACTTGTGTCTTACCAGGAAGGGAAGCTGCCAGTTTGCTCTCAGCCATTTCAATCCTGTACTAACATGGTTTGCATGGTGCTTTCTGGATACTTGTGTGTGTGAGCAATGTATAGAGCTTGATAGCATTTGTCACACCCCAAGAATGCCACATCTAAATAAATAAATCAATTAATCCCATTGTTATCATGCTTTACAAAGTTTTGGTTTCTGCTGCCTGAAAATAATAATTGAGAACGGCTTTACTATTTAGTATAATTTCTCCCACTCAAAAGGGGCTTGTACCGGGTGGCACAGTGGCTCAGTGGTTAGCCTTGCAGCTCCAGAGACCTGGGTTCAATTCTTGCCTCGGGCGACTGTCTGTGTGGAGCTTACACATTCTCCCCGTGGGTTTCCTGTGAGCTTTCTGGTTTCCTCCCACAGTCCAAAGATGTATGGGTAGGAGGATTGGCCATGCCAAATTGTCTGTAGTGCAGTGTAGGTGGGTTAGCCACGGGTAATGCAGGGTTATGGGGTGGGTCTGCTTGCGATTCTGTTTGGAGGGTTGGTGTGGATTTGATGGTCCAAATGGCCTACTTCCACAATGCAGGGAATCAATGACACTGTCAACGTAATCCAACAAGTTATTGACAGCAGAATGGCTTTCTAAATCTCCTTCTTTGATTTTCAGCTTTAATGTTTGTTGTACGATGCACTGTTATCCTTTATTTGAACAAACAAACATTTTAGAATGAAGCAGAGAAAAGAAAACCCTTCTCCACTACTCCTCCTGAGCTGGACCATCTCTGGAACGATAGTTAAATGGTGGATTTAGCCCTGTCTACATTGTTGTTGTACACAAAGCAAGAATCCAATTCTGTGAGGAGATGGAAAAACCTAAAGATAATAATTACTGTCAGACAGCTTGAAAAAAACTACAATTAAATATCTTAAAAAGTTTAGTAACAAAGGAGCTTGAATTCAAATGCAACTTTTGAATAAACAGAGTCCTGTGCAGAAATGAAAGTTTTGTTGATAAAAATGCTGCCAAGTCTTAATATTTACAGGTGCTTCTCTGCTTATAGTCATGAATTGAAAGTATCTGTGAAATCCAGGATTTTACCAGCAGAAGTCACTGCATCATCTCAGTAACCAGTTTAAATTGAATTCTTAAAATGCATTTACAGCAAATTGGAGAAATGGACCTTTTTTTTTGATTTGGACTGTGAGAGATATCGGACGTTTTAAAGTGAAGAACTGTATTCCTATGATGACTGCAGCAGAAGCAATCCTATAACATTTCCTTCACTCTCTGTGAAACTGCTGGGGAAGATCCCAGATGCAGTTGAGTAACCCGCAATGCTCAATGGAATAAAGTACACCCACCTGTGACCATTGCCAGGTCTGTCAGGGCAAGGGAATAGTGATCACACCATCTTTAGTGGGTGCAGTGAACGATGGGTTAATGAATAGCTGGTATGGAAATCAACGCTGAATTAATGTAAGCTCTTTTATCCATCAGTTGGTGGGTCTATAAGAGTTAAGTACAGATGGTGTAGGGGGTGGGGGATGCTGTTGTTGATCTATCCAGGTTGGTGTTCTATAAAATCCTCCACACTACATCTCATTGCCTTAAATTACTTCAGAGTTAGGCATCCATTACCCAAACCAGGAGCCAATTCCAGGTATTGATCACTCTTTACAGCAAAGAAGTGCTTCCGGAGATCAGCCTTGAACCTGCCTTTTACTAATTTATACCTCTGCCCCTTGTCCTGCAATCATGGTTTAACTTGAAATATTGATTCACCTTTTCTGTTCCGCTTAGACTCTAATATATCTCCATACGGCCCACTCTCATTCAACTCCTGTCAAGGCTGAATGGTCCAACATTTTCCAACATATCCTCGTTTCTCTGTCCTCTTAATTCAGAACAGCACCTGACAGTATTTCTTTGCACTAGAAGGGAGACACTTCCCTTTGCATTGGACACAAATTAACAAGGTCTGCACAGAGCCCTCCCTCACCCCATCTCGTGATTTTTCTCTTCTCAATGCCCAGGGTTAGTTGGGTTGGATTTTGATTCATGTTTGCTCACAGCGGTTAGGTGTTCCCTCCAGGATCAGACCCTTCTGTCCTGGGGGCAGTTTGACCACCTGCCATCCCGTTGGAAAATTCCCCTAAATTACAGTTGAACTTGCCTGAGGAAATCTCTCATTGGGTGACGAGAGAAAGACAGATTGGCCTCGGAGGGTATAAAATATTGGTTTACAAAAATGACACCTGGACTTCAGAGGTTATGAGGAGAGATTATACAAATTGGTCCTGTTAGAAGGTTAAGGGCAAATCTGATCAAAGTCTTCCAGGTATTAACAGGAAAAGACAGGATAGGTAAAGAGAGACTATTTCCATCGGTTGAGAATTCTAGAACTTGGGGCAGTGTCTGAGAATTAGAGCCAGACCGTTCAGGAGAGATGGTGTTGAGAGTGTGGTGCTGGAAAAGCGCAGCAGGTCAGGCAGCGTCTGAGGAGCAGGAGAGTCGACGTTTCGGGCATGAGCCCTTCAATCAGGAATCCTCCTGCTCCTTGGATGCTGCCTGACCTGCTGTGCTTTTCCAGCACCACACTCTTGACACTGATCTCCAGTTCTGACTTTTTCCCCACTCAGGAGAGATTCGATTCCCTACAGTGTGGAAACAGGCCCTTCAGCCCAACAAGTCCACGCCGACCCTCCGAAGAGTAACCCACCCAGACCCATTCCCCCTCTGACTAATGCACCTAGCACTATGGGCAATTTAGCGTGGCCAATTCACCTGACCTGCACATCTTTGGACTGTGGGAGGAAACCAGAGCACACGGAGGAAACCCACGCAGACATGGGGAGAACGTGCAAACTCCACACAGACTGTTGCCCAAGGCTGGAATCGAACCTGGGACCCTGGCGCTGTGAGGCAGCAGTGCGCACCACTGAGCTACCATACCACTCCAATGTTAGGAAGCACTTCTACACACAAAGGGTGGGAGAGGGTTGGAACTCTCTTACACAAAAAGCAGAGGATGCTGTATCAGTTGTTCAGTTTGAATCTGAGACAGACAAATTTTCATTAAGCAAAGGGATAAGGGCCAAAGGCAAGAGGTCACAGATCAGCCATGATCTCATTGAATGGTGGAACAGGTTCAAGGGGCTGAATGGCCTCCTCCTGTTCCTATGTTCCTAGGAGCCATTATCTTTCTGCAACTCACTACAGTCACGAGTGTGTTACTGGAAAAGCACAGCAGATCAGGCAGTATCCGAGGAGCAGGAGAATCGACGTTTCGGGCAAGAGCCCTTCATCAGAAATGAGACCTTGTTATAGACATCAAGTAGCCTTTTCTCTATTTTCAATAACCTTATCATGTGGGGCTAAAACAGAGCTCAGCACAGTGAGCTACAGCAGGACCCAACAACAGAGGCCTGGGCTCTTACGGGTCCTGCTGTACTCTTATCAGAGGGCCGTGTTGGGGGTGGTTTTGGCCTGGGTCAGAAACAGCCCATGAATTCTGTCCATGCTCCTGGACAAACATGGGTTTTCAGAGCTCCTGTGCGCTTTATGCTTTATTCTTTGATGAGTTACAGTCCAGCTGGTCCCCTAGCCAAATGGGCATTGTGTTCAACACTGTTCGGCAGCAAGGAAGAATTGCATTTATATAGCACCTCTCCCAACCTCAGGAAGTCCTCAAATTGCTCAACAACCAGTGAAGTACTTTTGAAGTGAAATCACTGATGTAATTTTTAGATTAAAATTTTCCATTACAACCCACTAAGCGATACAAAACTTTGTTTTCAGGCATGAGGTACAATGAGGTAAGTTTAACTGAAGTGAGTGCACCTTGGCAAGCCTGCTCCTAGTGGAATGTCCCAGTAGTGGAACCCATGGCATTGTCAATGATTTGAACGATTGGGGAGTACTTAATAGTCGCCCTCCTGATGCAGGGTTCTAGCTGTTGAAGGATAAATGGACAAAAGACCAAAGGTCAACCTATTACCAATGGTGCTGGGGCACTTCCTCCCTAGTCAGGCTTCATGGGAGAACCATGCCATTCAGGATGAAATAACTTTGGAGAAATTATATTAAAAAGTGCAAATGTTTAATGAAACTACACTACTTTTCCAATGCAGAATGTCCAGGAAACAAATCTCCATTAAGAATCAACTTCCTTCCAGCTGTCATTGCCTTCAGTAAACCATTGATCAGTTCAGTGGGTGAGAAAATGATTCACAAAGTCTGTCTGCAATCAGCTGACAGAGGATCCCCTTCCTCCATTCTACACAATCATACCAGATAAACAAGCAGGTAAATAGTGACTTCTCGCAAAGCCCCATTGACTCAGGCAGGAACAGACTGGGATATGGTAATGTTTGTTTTGGACTTGATTTGCATAATTAATACCAACCTATATTTTCATACAGTAAACGTTCCATTTCTGTGGCAGGTACTTCACAGAACGCCCCCCCCCCAGTACATACAGGCTCAGAATATGTGCACCCTTATGTCAACACACAAAGATAGTATAAATATACTCAGATTTAAATATGGCATTATTTTGTAAACGTGTTACTTTTGGACAATGAGGCCACACATGTTCCCACCCGTCACAGGTTGCTCCCCTGAGGAAATGTTGGCAGCACACAACTGATGCAACACATTTTCCATTTTCTTGGGGAACTTGAAGGCTGAAGATTTACTTTGATTTCCTTTAGTTTACACAATACCATCTCTCTCTCTCACACTCACACTCAATCACTCTTTCACAAAACACACACACTCTCTCTCTCACACACACTCTCACACTCACACACACACACTTTCACAAAACACACACATACACACACTCTCTCTCACACATACACTCTCACACACAGACGCACACACACATTACTTGGATTCTCTCACACACGCACAAACACATACACATGCGTTACTTGAATGCATGGATTCTCTCACACACACATACACACACACACACACAAAAACACACAAACACATACACACACACGCGTTACTTGAATGCATGGATTCTCTCTCACACACACACAAACACATACACACATGCGTTACTTGGATACTTGGATTTGGCCAATAGCATCTGAGGTCGTCTCAATCCTTTCTCTCTGAAACATTTATCTAGCTTACCCATAAAAATGCTGTTTCTGTTAACTTTGCCTCATGGAAACCATTTACAGGTTTCATTTGAATGAAGGAACAGAATTAAGGCTCCGAATGGTCTACACCTGCTCCTAATTCATGGGGTCATATGTTCAACCACTCTGCACAAAGACATTTTTTCAGAATATCATTTGCTAACATTTACCTTATAGTTAAACGTCTACCTGTGTTCCCTGATGCATTGATCCAATGTGTGACTTTCCTCTCCACTCTAAGTTGCCCAGTTTTATCCCTGTCTTCCTAGATTCGAAACAAGTCTTTCGTCAGAGTGGACAGAGAGTTTTATCCACGTTGTGAATATTCTCATACCTGTAGCTCTCATTTTGGAATATCTCAGAAAGTTTCACCATGTCACAGATACAGCAATGTTTCCAGTTGGTCTATTTTATTCAGTAGTGTTGGTGTATGTAGACACCAGCGGATTCCCTTCACATCTCTGAGTAAATAAAAAGAAGGCAGGGCTTGCTGGGAATGCTGTAAGGCCACCAACCTGAAACCATCACTGTCTCACTCCCCACAGATGCTGTGGTTTGCTGGTTCTAACACTTGCCTTTTTAAATTTCTTCTTCTTTGAATAATGTCAGTTTTTACTTCCACCTGAACAGGCAGGTAGGATGTGAGCTTCATCCTGCAATCCCCAAACGTATCCCCAATAAAGCAATGCTCCCTCAGTTCAGAAACGAGATTGTGCCCAGTAGGTCTTGATCCCACAACCTTCTGACCTCGGGGTAACCAGGAAGCTATCAATAAGCCTAAGTCTCAGCTCCAACAAGCTCTTGTGGTTCATAGGGAGCCAGTGTTGTGGTGGTACCGTAACTGCTCTGGTAATTCAGAGATCTCTGTCTAGATGTGATGATGGGATTTACATACAGTTCACACATTTGAAAATCTAAAACAAACATCAGTGATGGTGACTGAAATGATCATCAATTGTCATAAAATCCTGTCTGGAAGGAAATCTGCTGTTCTTACCAGTCTGACCTACATCTGACTCCAAACCCACAGCAATGTGGTTAATCCTGAACTGCCCTCTGAAACGGCCTTGAGAGACAATCAACTCAAGGGCAACTGGGA